>NW_017278652.1:57946-210840 GCF_001594065.2 Cyphomyrmex costatus | reverse complement strand
TTATATTATTATATATTATTATATAATTAATATTATATAAAAATAATATTAATTAAATATTAATTTAAATGATAAAAAATAATATTAATTACTATATATTCTCTTATTAAATTATGTATTAAATTAATATTTAAATTAAATATTAATTTATATAATGAAAACATATAGTAATTAATATTATTTTTTATCATATTTCACACACTGCACTGTGAAAGAAATATTTTTTAAGATACATTTTTCTTTCGAGCGTATTTAATTTATTTAATTCGAAGTAAAGGAAATTAAACTTTGTGATAAAATAACAAAATTGAATAAACAATTGAATAAACAAGAATAGAGAAAAAGAAAACTTAATTCTCTCGATCCCTCCCTGAAAAATCACGTGAATTTCATATTAACACTCCTCATTTCTTCTCACTGATTATGCTCTGTGAATGATAATACACCATTTCATTTTTATATTTGTTCTCCGAATGTTAAACAAAGATAAGACAATAATACATCATGCGCTTAATGGAACCAGGGGTTTGATTAGACAATATTAAATTGTTCTTTGAAATTTCAATTCGTGAACGCTTTATCTCGTTCGTGTACAAATTTGTGCGCAGTTTAAATATTGATCACGACTTATCGTCTGTATTTCGTAATCTTTATCTCGTTTCTTGCTTTTTCATTGTACGTGACGGCTGCTTCCGGACTGATCAACTAAACGCGGAAACGAAGCAATTGGATTACCAGGTGGGTCGCGAAAAGGAAGTGGTACGTGCTTTCACGAAACTTTCCAAAGAGGTATAAGTCGATGAATATATGTTACCAAAAAGCTAGATATATTAGATAAACACATGTCCTATCTGATATAACAGATAGAAATTGTTTTATTTCATAATCTAATCAGTTTTAATCAAATATATTAGAGACAATCATTGTCATGAAATACGTCTAATCTTTTCCAAACATTTTTTCTATTTTTTTCTAATATTTCCTTAATTATTTTCTAATGTTCTTCTAGTGTTGTTTTTTTAATGTTGCTTTTCCTTTATTTAAAATCTTAAAAGAGATGCATTTTTCAATTTATACTTGTTACTTATACATACTTTTTTCTTATATTCAATTCTTCGTATTTTATACTTTATTAGACTTCAAGAACTTCTTCGATCGCGTGCGAATATAGGATTCTTTCTTTTATTAAGTAGGCGTAGTAAACTACTTTCAGTATTTGTGTGTCCATCTATCCGATTATTGCAATATTTCTCAGAAATGGCTTAACTTTCTTAAATTCTGTTTTTGATAATAAATAAAAACTCAGGACTTTAGGTCTTATAAATCAAATCAGTTGATCATAGGGTCCCGAAATTTAATCGTCTAGATATCTAAAATACCTATTTATATTAAACGTGATTTTGAGACTAGTAATGTTAATTTTTTTTTAATATAATTTCTGCATTATAGTACGTTCCCTTGTTAGAATTAAAAAAGATAAAGAATTAATTAAACTGAGATCAAAATTAAACTACAATGGTAGAAACGGACATATGTTATGTTACAAAGAGTTTGTAATTAAATATATTATTCACACTCGGTTCATTTTCTACTTACTATTGTTCGTATTATTTCGTTCGTATATATTTTACATTATTATGATTATTATTATCCACTTATTATACTTCTATTTTAAAATATTTATACTTCATATTTCTTCAGTGCTTTAGATTTTGAGATTTAATATTTAATATTACTTTAGAGACAATTACATCTTACATCTCTTTTATACACTTTTTTCTAAAGCATTTTTTGATCTTTCTTTTCCTTGTTTATAAAGATCGCCGATTTCGACTTTTTCGTTCAGGATTCTCGGTGAAGCGACCGGTTTCTTGGAGCATAGTCGTGAGGAATCTTCGCAAAACGAAGACGTCGTTCGCGTTCGCCGGCGACAAGACCCGCTTCCTTCGCACACCTATCGAGCGACAGCGATTTACAAGATGCATTCGACGCCGGGTGAATGTACTTGTGCGAGACGTCATCAACGATCGAAATTCCTCCGTTCACGCGTTCCCGCTAGTTTTCGAGTTTATGATGAGGAGAAACGAGAAGGAAAGCTAGAGATATTTAACTCAATATACGAAGCGTTCCAGACCCAGTGGATTATCTTCCAATCCGTAAATTCAAAGTCAAATTTCGCCATTAGATTCCTCTGCGTCAATTTCTACTAATATAGATTAATTACTATAGATTAACTACTAATAGATTAACTTTGATCTCGATCCGCACATAAGGAATATGCACATAAGAAATAGGAAGAATAAATATCCTAGTGGTAATAGGAACCACTTTTGGCAATTTTATATTTTATTTTATTATTTTATTTTAAGATAAAGAGACGATCGGAAAAATATTTTTATTATTTAGTATTTATAAAAGTGCCAAATATACTGTCAATTTTAATGTTACATATTTTTGAAAGGCTGAATTCTTAATGATACTATAATTAAAAAAAACTAAATATTATTAAAAATTTAACCTTTCAAAAATATTTATCATTAAAATTGGCAATATTTTCATAAACATCTATTAAATGATAGAATATTTCCATTTGTCTTCATTTTATGTATAAATAAAAATGTCAAATGTCTTCTATTAAAAGATATTTTTCTTTTCCTATTCCTTAAGTGGTTTAAAAACGACAACTGGATTAGTTTCAGCAATTTCTCGTGAAACACCCTGTACATTGATAGAAGCGAATGTAAATCCATGTTATCCACAAGTGGCGAATTTGTTGGAAATTTACACTTGATATTAGCGCAACTGAGACTGAAATAAATGACAAAAGATTAATAAGCGAACGATGCCTCGCATTAAACAAAGGATGCTCGTCGAGTACCTTATTTATAAAACTACGGAGAAAGAGAGAGAGAAAGAGACAAACAGAACATTACACGAGAGGGAGGAGGAATATCATCTTTTTTCTTGGCAATATTTCACAGTTGTTTCTAAAATAAAATTAATTTGGGGGAGAGAGGAGAGGCGCCTTCTCTCGCTTGTAAACACATGCTCTTGTAAACTTGAATAGTTTTAAATCTCGCACCGGCCACGATTAATCGAGGACGAACGGGTATTTGTCCCGTTAAGATAAATAAACAAGTAGGCCCCGTTTGTCGATCGACGTCGACAAACAGCGGCAAAATCGTCAGAGCTTCCAACGGCTGCAGTCATGACGGACGTTATCATGAATGATAAAGCACGTTTTCGCGATTGAGTAATTAAAAACGAAGCAAGCTGTAGCCTCAATTCGTTGAGCAGACGACGATCTTGTCGTTTAATTGTTCGCACGCTAATTACAAACTCATTTTTGAGCGATTACAAATTGGAAATTGGATAGACGACCTCAATCAAACCGTGAGGCTCGGTTTTGCGTGCCAATGACGTGGAAAATTGCGATTTTGTGACCAATGAGTTGATTGCAAGATCTACAATCGGATGCAATACTTATGTCCATTTTTATCAATGTAAATTAACTTCAATCTCGATTCTATCAAATCAATATACTCTTCTCATTTTTCTTAAAAACTAAAAAAAAAGGTGAAGAGTTAACACTTGAGAGATTAAAATGAAACTACATTACATATAGTAGAACCAGGCACAAGTTATATTTTTTATCTTAGGTACATTTCTACCAATATAGATCAATTCAATTTAATTTTGGTTCAACTTAATTTTCTAGTACTATATTTTTCTATGTTTGGAAATTAGAAAAAGTTATGAAGTATAAACTAAATTCGTGATTTTAGGTTCATTTCTGTCAATACAAATTAACTTTAATCTCGAGTAATTTACTCTTTTATCTCTTTCTAATTCTTATAATTAAAAGAAGATAAAAGTAAATTAAACCAAGATCAAAGTTAATCTAGGTTGGTAGATTAACTTTAATCTTGGACATTATCCCATTGTCCATCAATATGGATTAATTTTGGTTTACAATTTAAATTTTTCAATTTCAAGAATTACAAAGAAGATAAAGAGTAAGTTGAACTGAGATAAATTTTGATAGAAACGGGAATTCTAATTAAGTCTAATTTTTAGATCTGGAAAAAGATAAAGAGATTGATGGAAACAGGCATGCTAATTAAATATAATTTTTAAACCTGGAAAGAGTAAATTGAACCTAGATTAGTTAATCTACGTTGGTAGAAATAATGAGTATTAGGCGTTCAATTCTTCATGGAAATTTCAGAGGGGTCAACAGTGTGTGACGACATCCGCGATGAGAAACATCCGGAGAAAGACGTGAACCTCCGTGGCATTCCCACATGAAACATCAGGTTCGGAGTCGGTATATTGTATACCCACGAGGTCGATTTTTTTTTTGCGCGCTCGATGGCGCGGGAAACTCGACTGTGCAACTCTGAGAGGATGGGCGTTTTCAACTCTTGGAGGAGTATTTGCGATGTTACTCACTATGTTCTCGCGTACAGTGTTGTGAAACAATTGTTCCCTGAGGTCAGCGTCAACTTCCATCTTCACCTGGTTGTTAGCGAATGATCCTGATCGACCAGCAGTGGTAACATTTTACCGTATTGCACGGTCTCGTGACGACATACCCTGATCGACGGCACTCGCGTACGATAAGAAACGTCGAGATGGATCTGGATGGATCCCCGGCCTGGTCTCTGCTACGGGTGTGTGCGCGTGAGTGCAACAACAAGTTAATGTATTCGTACTGCGATAGGCATGACGTACGATCGACCGACACACCAACCAATGACCGAGGCTGCTAACGAACTGATCAAAACCAACCAAACCGTTTAACGAGCTCAGCTTGGAGTTAACCTTCAAAGGAAAACCGATTACGTTTCTAGACTCCGCTTGAAGCGCCACAGGTGTGCAGTTGTTCAACTGTGTTCCTGAACTTTTGAAAAAACGAGAGATCCCATGGAAAATGTTGTTCATTCTAGAGACGAAAGATCTCACTTAGCTAGGACATTTTGAGAATGCATTTTATTTAGCATTGGCTGCGTTCAGCAGAGAAAGGGAAATGCTGGATACTGTGGCTGGATTCACACTCGAGGAGACGCTATAAACGCTATAGACGCGCAAATGCTACAAACTCTGTTTGGAGATCCAATAGCACGATAGCGTTAGTGAGCTCTTCAAACGTTTAGGGTCTGCGCACAATAGGAGAAATATTAGGAACAGATATTAAATGTAAGAATTTTAACCTATCAGAACTGTGTACTGTGGAATGTGCGCTTTCTAACAGGTTAAAATTATTAGCAGAAGTATTATGCCTGGTTTATGCTTCGGTCTTAAGGACTTAATCCTAAAATTCAGCCAATAGAGTTCAAATTTCGGTTAGAACTGGCAGCTTTATTGGTTGAATTTTAGGATCTTGGGATTAAGACCTGAAGCATAAACCAGGCATATAAGGTGAGATATTGCGCATGATGGCGACATGGAGGGGGGGTTGCTTGAAACCAGTTCAACCAATCAGTTCTGGCATCCACCGGAATAGCTCGGTCGCGTTCAGCGGACTCAACAATTGAGTGAGCGCTCGCTATTATTGGTGTATTCTTTTAGATCAATCAGAATTTTTAATCTAGAAGAATGCACCAATAATAGTGAGCGCTCACTCAACTGTTGAAGTCCGCTGAACGCGCCCTTATATTCTTTCCACCATCCCATGGCACGAATGATGACATCACGGCGTCTTTAGAGTGACATCATCATCGGTTTCATAGCGCCTAAAAGCATCTCCTAAAACAGTCTTCGACACCACTTCGATACTAATTGCGCTTAATAGCGTGCTCCTCGAATGCACCCACTGTATCCGATGTGCGTCATACGATGCTCTGCAACCAATCAGGAAAATCATATCATCGATACGAAACAAAATCCTGGTTTTTGATTGGTTGCAGAGTCGTCGTACGACGAAATTCGGATGCAGCGTGAATCCAGCAAAAGATTCCGATTCCCAACCTACAATCCCAATTGCACACATTGCTCGCTGATTGGCCAATTTAAAAATAATATCAACCTCATTGGTAAAGCACGGAAAAGTTACTAGGCACCGATCGATGTGAGTGATGTGTGCAATCGAGAATGTAGACAAATGGGATTCTTCCGAAAATAAATATCATTCAAATGCCAATTTGCTACATTTTTTTTGACAACTTACACTACAGTAGACATTTGGTAGAATTGTCGAATATGGTCTTTCATCCGTTCATCGTGGCAACGTCTGACCACATATTTTCATCATGAACAAAATATTGCAGAACTTTGACTGGAAAACGATGCAGCATCTACCAAATTCGCCGGAGCTTGCATCATCTGATTGACTTTACACTTGTTTCGCTCGCTGCAAAACAGTTTTGACAGTCAACAGTTTAACAATGAAAGCCGTCTGAAATCACCTTGCTGATTTTTTCGCCCACAAGTTTCAAAGATCAAGGCCTCATCGAGGCCCTACGGAAGCGTTGGACAAGTTGTAGATCAAAACAATCAATACATTATTGATTAAATAAATTATTATAAATGTCGAATTTTTTTCAATTTTATAGAAAAAGTCCGCAGAATTTTTCCTCCATCTTAATATGATCTTGAAACTCTGCGATCAATAGCTATGTTCAACAAAAAAAAAGCAGTTTAATAAGCACGTTGCGCTACTTTAATTATATTTATATCTAAATGTTTTTAAAAATGTAACATCTAGAAAAACATTTCTAAAAAAATGTAGATTTGAAAATATGATTCGCAATCATAGTAAAGCAATTGTTACAAGATTCTTTAATGTCGATTCTTGTCCTTATTATTAATTCTGCACTGAATTTAAATATGTAACTAATCACTAACCATATTTTTTTTACAATCTTACAATGTAAAACTATTTTTTTTTCTACTAAATGTATGATAGTTATTTTATTGGTATCTTAAGTTTAAGTTTTGGATTATGAATACTATTGCAGCATGCATTTTAAATATAAAACCGATAAAATTGCAAATTTTACTTTTTCAATTAAATGTGAAGATTCAGGGAGATTGAATGCATGTTTTATCAAACATGTTCGATTTAGGATTGCAGATATTGATAACGAACAATGTTTAATCAAAATCAGTAACTTGTATATTATGCGCATTAACAATTCTTATTGCAAACGAATTCGTATTAATGATAATCTTACTATTTGCAAGCGCTTTGCTCCAGTAGAAAAAGACATTAGTTCTCTCTCTCTCTCTCTCTCTCTCTCTCTTTCGTTTTCTTTTGCTGTAAAACGGCAATCCTTCAGTCCTAAACAGTATAAAACATTCTAAAAACAACAGGAGTACAATTTTGCTTCCAACACAATGTAACAATTTTGTTCTGGTATAAATATAACAATATATATTGTATATAAATATGATTCGGAATATTAATAAAAAATAATCCCTCAGTTAAAATATAATAATTACTATTAAACCTAGAATATATGTATAATTATAGAATAATATATAATTTGCGAATATAATTTATAAAAATATCACACACATGTTCCTCAAGCACAGAATTTCCCCGTTAAAATTCCTTAATACAAAGAATTTGCAATAAGTGCTTGAATTAAAATTACAATTGCGCACGACTAAATAGATAGAAGCCGAGATTTTCGAACGATTTCAAGTGAAAAAAACGACTGTAAGATATCACCCTATACTGTTTGGAGTCAAGGATAATCATCAAAGAATTAGATCAGTTAGATCATAAGAGTTGCTGCTGTATAAGGCTACGCTGCTACTTCGCCAAAATTCTTGTGGCCGGTGTCCTTAGCATGTTGCTGAGCCGCTGCTTGTCCATTTAACATGATTTTACAGTCAATACACATTAGTGTAAACTTTTGAACATCCGTGAACTGGCGACTCGATCTTGCTTCTTTCGCGAGCTGGGCAGCCTCTAGCAACATCCTCTCATCCTCGATGGAAAAAATTGTTTGGATACTGCCACCCTACATATAATAAAAAAATACATTAAAAATCGAATCTGTAAAATTTGCAAAAGATATAGAATTCTATGTTAAAAAATCTTTCTAGGTAAGTATCACCTCCAAAAAACACTATTTAACTTTTCCTTATTATGTAAAATTTTACAGAAGTTGTGATTACAGAAAATTGTTAAGTATTGGTAGAAAAGATTTACATTGAGAGGTTCCAAGTAGAGAGGATCATAGTGGATTCCATCAAATATGAGAAAGACTCGTTGAGCATAATGCTGATCTTCGCCAAACCTGTTGATGATCGCATTAATGCTGTCAATCACCGCTATCTCTAAACCATAAAATTTAGATAGAATTGACAGTTCGATGGCGCCACCCCAGGCATCAGACTTGAGAATCCATTCGCAATATTCAGCGTTAGGTCTGCCCAGAAATGCTTCAGAGTATTCATTCGGATCTGCCGCTACCGCGTTTGCTATAATCTCCCTCATAAAACTAGCGCAACTAGTATCGACTTTGCCTGAAAAAAAATTATTATAATTTTCAGTTTTTGAGTTTAACATTTGTTTTTCTTCTTATTATTTTAAATTTTAATTTAGCTTTGATATTTTTAATGCCTGTGTATTTAATTCATACGATTCTTAAAGGCATGACATTTGCTCTATAAGTTCAATACCAGAAGTACGGAGCGATCATTATTAATTACATTTCTGAATTATTAAAATTAATATTACATTTCTTATATAAAAGACAAGAGTTTGAAATATTGTTTGACTTATCACTAATTATTTTCTTTATATTGATGAAATAGTTTTTATCAATGTCTTCATTTTTACTAATTTACTTCCTTGATCCTTTTAGTAAGAAATGTTAGCACTTTTAGTATTGTAATTATATACAAATACAAACTTAATACCTTCCTATATTTTCAAATTTAAGAATTTATTGGGATATACATATATTATCTCTTGTAAAATGCAATATATTCTAATTTTTTATTTACAAGTATTTGCTCACCATTCAAGACATAACCCACGCTGGTAAAGAGACAGGAATTGTCCGCAGGTACTACTTTCCTCATCAGGACGCCTGGAACATTGGCAAAGTTCTCCTGGTCGACGATATGCGACCGCCCGATATTGTTCAGTCTCTGCTCATGTCTATTGAACACGATCTGCATGTGACATTCACATAGAGATTCCTCTCTTAGCTTTCAACATTGAATTGGCTTTGAGCAAAATATAAATGAATAAACCATAATTTTCGCACAAATAAAATAGATACAACTGCAGTTTATGACTCTCATGTACAAATTTTAATTTTGGCACTATATTGTGTATCTCTATCTCATGTCTCAAAAAGAATTTGAAAATTCATGTTGTGCATTTGTATTATAGTCTCAAAACATTTATTTAATAATAATGATAATAATAATTTTGACTACAGCAGAAAAATAAGATATAACATGAGATTACAAAAACAATAGATAAGATTATTGGTAATAATAATCTTGAAACTTAGATCTGAAAAAAAAAACAGTTTATCAAATTTTAATTGGTTTGCTTTCTTCTGATCATTAAATTCTAGTCCAATTTTAATAGTCTGCTAAAGTTACGAGATGTCTCTGAAGCTAAAGTTCGAAATTTTTAATATAAATATGAAGAATGATATAAAATATATGTAAATTGTCGTATAATAATTATTAAAAAAATGTTTAACACACATGATGATGTGAATGACAAAGACTTTTGCAATAAACAGCATTTCAAAATCACGTTTCCACTTATGATCCTTCCTAAATTAAACATGTAGATAGTCGAGAAAGTAAAATCCTCTTTTTTTTTATCTAATAATTCCTTATATTTTAATACCTTAAAATCAGTCTACAACCTATCTGGCACATGAGAAATAATAGGAGCAAGTAATCTTGTGGTAAATGTTTTAAATTCAGAGTAAATCATTAAATGAAAAAACTTGCAAAAAAATCTATAGCGTCATAAAAAGAAGAATCGCAAAGCCACATGCTTTTTAATACCATTTTCTATGTTTTCCAAAGGTCAATTGTGTATCTTGAAATGAGATAAAAAGTACAAAAGTAAACAAATTTATTAGGTATTGGTTAATAAAATTATAAATATTATACATTGTGAAAAATAGTATTAATTTTAATAAATATTTATTTAGATATTGCCAACTAATTGTTTATAGTTAATAAATATTTACTCAACAAAAGAAAAACAGATTATCAAATCAAATTAATAGTTTTCGTACTTCTTTATATTTCGTTGATACTTCAAACAAATGTGATTTATTAAAACTTGAAATAAAATATTTTAAGTTTTTACTGAAATATTTCATTTCAGTATAGTAAATTAGCTCATTTTTGTAATTTTCACCTTGTTTCAAGACACACAATTGACTTTCAGGAGTTGATAAGACGAACCTGTTTCTCCTCGACAATAAGAGTATCACCGGAGATAATTCCGGCGTGCTCAATTGTGGCGTCAGGCGCATCCAGGTCGACGGGCTTCGGTGGAAAGCCGGCTAGCACCTGGAGGGCGGCCGACGGGACACCCGTGAGTTCGACGAGCTTCGCCTTCAGCTGAGAAACCTTATCATGGGCCGTGAGACCACAGACGACCTTTTGACCCGATTTGGTCTTCACCCGGAGTACGAAACTCGCCATGACCGTCGGTCCGCTTCCTGCGACTAGAGATAGCCGTGACCCGGACTCGGACGACGCGAATCTCCGCCAATCAGCTGTTTCGCCTGTGCCTCCGCGGCACCTTTGTTCTCGCCGTCGTCGCCGTCGTCGTCGTCGTCGTCGTCACGGTCGGAGCGATCAATCACGTACGAACGCGATTGTACATCGTTACTATGATAATAAAATAGCTAACGACTGCTAGCGACTAGCCATCACACTCAACTCTGATCTCTGTTTTGCGAATCGCAAATGGAATATTGGAATGCGAGTGGAGCAACGTGAAGTTGCCGCGTATCGCAGAGCAGTGAGAATATCGAATATATTCAGATATATTCAAGTTGTAAGAAGAAGATAGAGGGAAAAACAAAAATTTATATAGCAAACGTTAGTTTGAGATTTTTTAATTTTGTTAATTAATGATCGAGTTTTATGGTTAATCTACTTATCGAATAACTAATAATTTTTTTTAATATATTAAAAAATACATATAACGTTTTAAAACGGTTTGTTTTACTGCTAGTCTAATTATGATAAAAAAATATGACAAAAAATGTTTCTTTCTAAAATAAATATATTTTATTCGCGAGTTCTTGGACCGAGAAACGTGTAAAGCCCATCTACAATGGGCAGAATTCGATCCACTACTGCTACTGCCCATTGTAGAATGAGCTTAACCAATCAATTTGCCGTTTTTTCGTAAAAACTGTATATTGATTGGCTATACATTCTGTTACGTCCAACGTAACCGAAAGTTTTAAGTTTTTTTTTTCTTTTTTCTCGAGTGTCCCTGGGTCGAGAGAATCGATATGTATTGGCAACACTGTCTCCCTTCTCTTCTTTTCCGAATCTGCGTCGACATCCGGTTTTTGGGCGCGTTCGGCCATTTTTGTCACGTTCGTCCATGTGAAAGGTCGTCTTTCTTCACGCTGTTATAAGTAAGTAATAATTTCCACAAATAGTTATGTTATTTGCGCATCAAATAATGTACTTGAACGTGATAGTCACATCGAAGTTGATTTTTATTTTTCCAACACTTGATTCTAATTTCAAAACATTTTCACGACCACGTGTTCTTTTTTCCGCTCTTTGTTAATACTCGGTGGTTGTCGTTTTCTATTTGCGAAATTATCGAATTTAAGAGTCATCCGTTTCTTTTTTTCTTTGTAGATATCTCCGTATTGTACACATATAATAATAATTTTTGTTTAGGTGACTATCTTTCGATATGGTTAACGGAAGGATTCCGTCGGTCTTCTCCAAGACCTACGTCACGCCTAGAAGGCCGTACGAGAAAGCTCGTCTCGATCAGGAATTACGTATTATCGGAGAATATGGTCTCCGTAACAAACGTGAGGTGTGGAGGGTAAAATATACCCTGGCCAAGATTCGTAAAGCTGCTCGTGAATTGCTCACGTTGGAAGAGAAGGATCCAAAGCGTCTCTTTGAAGGTGGATATGCGTTACATATATACATGTTTATAGATATTTTAATCGGAGGATCGATTGTATATCTCAGGGCCTCTTTTACCAACTTTAATTAATGCTAATCGATGGTTAATTCAATCACGATTTATTTAATTTTTAAAAGTATATATTATAGTTCAATTTTACAATTCATAGTTAACCCTTCCGTCCACTACGGGGGTCTTTTTCGACCCAAGCAAAATTTCAAAGTGCTGTAACTTTTGAAAACGGGCACTGAAGGCTATATAAAAACTATATAAAAAAATAATTTTTATCAAAATATTATGATTGGGACTTCAAGTTGAAGGTTGAAAGAAGTTCCATGAATTTTTTCAGATTTTTTAAAGCACTTTTACTGGTCGAAAAAACGTCAAGACGATAACGACCCCCGTAGTGGACTGAAAGGTGCCGAAAAAACGTAGTGGACGGAAGGGTTAACTCTTAGGCCGGAATCAGACTACGTATTGAACAGTGAGATTAAAGATTGAAAGATTAAAATTTGGCCAATCAAAATAATAAGAGCAAAAATTTTTTTATTCTTGGTCAAATTTTAATTTTTAATCTTTAATCTCAATTTCCAATGCGTAGTCTGATTCCAGCCTTAATTGAGGTTCAACTTTCTTATCTCTTTTTCCAATTTGGGAATTAGAAAGAGATAAAGAATAAGTTAAACCTTGGAGTTAATCTGAGTTATAAAACTATGCTTGAATCAACTAAAAAAAATGGATCTATAATTTCATTGACCAATATCTAAAATTTGTTCACTCTTGTAATTTTCATCTTTTAAAATATACTACAATTGTGATTCTCACAAAATTTTTGCATTTTAAATAATTATGTATGTAATCTTTTATAGGAGTAAAATTTGTATCTTTCATGTGTCTTTAAACTTTAGTACAGGCTTTTATATTGTTTAAACTGTATAAAAATTTGAACAAAAATTATTATACCCTGGTGAAAGTTTTAACAATGAATTTTTTACTATTATATAAGTTGGCTTGTATTTTATTCATTTTTTATAGATTTAAATGTACCGGAATTTCGAACAGTAAACAAATTGATTGTTTACTTCTCAATATTACCGATAAAATTAATTAAAATAATAATATGATGTGATTACGCTGACACCTCTTGTCTGAAAAGACAATTCTGTGAAGAAAAAAAGCGTTTTTCTTCTGAAGGATTTAAAAAAAGAAATTTTTCCAAATTTTTCTACATTTCTATACATAATACGAAAGAAGTTCTTTTGTACTTACAGGAAATGCTCTACTGCGTCGTTTGGTAAGGATTGGTGTATTGAATGAGGTCCATATGAAGCTCGATTATGTATTGGGTCTAAAAATCGAGGACTTCTTGGAGCGACGTCTGCAGACCCAAGTATTCAAGCTGGGCCTTGCTAAATCCATCCATCATGCCCGTGTGCTTATTCGCCAACGGCATATTCGGTAAATAATAATGGTTTTTATTGCAGGAAAAAAGAAACGAAAAAATGTTTTAATTCGAGAACAAACTGAAGAAACGCCTTAAAAAATGGGCAAGAAGTGGCCGAATTATCCTTATGGCACACTTCTAATCTTTGAGGCAAGATTAAATGCCTGGATTAATCACCGGTTAAGGTTACATATGTTCCTTTTTCGGTTTCATACTAGGCTATAAATTTAAACATTCACTTCATGACTGACTTTAAATTTATTTATACCTTATCTTAAATTTCTGTAATTTGATTTCAAAATTGTTGAACTCTTAAAATATTCCCAGAAATATTGAAATCTGTAATTATTTTGTCATGATGTTATTTTTACAATATTTTTCTAAAAGAGCAGAAAGAGAAATTAAATTTCAGAATGTTGCAAAATTACGTTTTAGTGTAAGAAACTTAATTATTCAAGTATTTCATAATGTGAAAAATCAAGTATGGCGCTCTGATAAAC
This sequence comes from Cyphomyrmex costatus, assembly GCF_001594065.2. Lineage (NCBI taxonomy): Eukaryota > Metazoa > Arthropoda > Insecta > Hymenoptera > Formicidae > Cyphomyrmex > Cyphomyrmex costatus. Next base: position 196,784 of record NW_017278652.1, on the reverse strand, counting down.
CTAATAGAAATTTTGCATTAAAATGCATTAATATTCGATACAATATCGCAAGACAAGATGACGAATAAATTCTATTGCTCAGGTATCAGGACGACATCTGATCGACCGGACCTGGTTGATCAAACAATGAGTCAAGAATTCAATTGTTAACTTAACGAAAATTTGATTCGCGCAGGCCACTTAAGTGTTGTTCATCGGCACTTAACGCCTGTTGAGCTGTCGATCGAAATTCTACTTTTGTCGAGAGAGAAAGAAAGGAATAAGTTTCGGTAGTCTGATTTTTGTAATGAAAAAATTTACTATCAGTTTCTATGACACGAGTTCGAAGAAATTGAACGGTCAGTAATGATTCCTCGTTGCAGTGTACGCAAGCAGGTGGTAAACATCCCATCGTTCATCGTGCGATTGGACTCGCAGAAGCACATCGACTTCTCGCTCAAGTCACCCTTCGGCGGTGGCAGACCTGGTCGTGTCAAGAGGAAGAACTTGAGAAAGGGAAGCGGTGGTGCCGCACCGGAAGAGGAAGAAGATTAAAATAATCTTTATTATCGGCATTTATTATATCAATAAATGCATGGCGCGTAAAAATCGATGTGTTTTTTTTTTGTTTCCTTTCTTGTCCATTCATTTTTCAAATGAAATTATTTTTTTCCAAACACGAACCCCAAATCTGTGTAGGAGACGTATACCTGAAAAATAGAAACTTAAATGCGATGTTGTGTTTTAATGTGTATTGAATTTGTTGATGTGAATTTTCCTATTTTATTTTTTTAAATATGTGATTAAAAATTGGAATCTATTTTATTAAAGAGGGAAACAAAATTTATAGCTGCTTAAATAATTTAGTCAATCGCGCGTAACTGTAAAACTACAGTTGATAATCTTTAAAAACTTTAATTATAAATCAGTAATTTAAAAATGTAACAATTTTATATACGACTTTTATTAAACAAAAGGACGTTAAATTTTGTTTTATAAGAGGAAACATGCGGGGAAATGTTTTTCAATAAAGATGAATATTTTTGAAAATAAATATTGCACAATCGATTCTTTGATATGTTTATTTATTGTTAAAAGTTATATTTAAATTTTTGAAAATCGAATGTTTCAAACTAAAATACCAACTGAGCACTGAAAGCGTATGCATAACTAGAGATGGCACCATGAACATAAATCCATCTAAGAATGTAATAAATAGTAACAATAATGCATAAAGATTATCGGTACTATAAATATTAAAACAAGAATGCTTACATTGTTCCACAATGCAATTTATTCTTGAAGTTTACTCGATGCAGTAATATTAACGATATTCAAATTTAAATGAAAGGAATAATGTACAAATAACAATAATAAATATGCATGCAAATACATGTATCGATTATAAATGAGAATAGTTTAGCAATATTTTATTATATGTGTATAGAATAAAAGTATTGCTTTCTTTGTATTTATTATTGTTATAATTTATCTAAAAATGTATCAGTAATAAATTGCAACGTAAAAATATATATTTTGTGACTTGCTCTTTAAAAAAGAAGACTAGAGGCAGAAGGGAGAAAAAAAATATACGAGAACTTTTTCGTCGATATTTCCCTGCGGAAAAGATGGATCTTTAAAGGCAGAAAGGCTCAACTGCTGGACTATTAAATATCTCCCATCGCGCGTCACCCTCCATTAGAAGTGTCGAACACCCTGAACGATGCTCGAAAGGCTCGTAAAAAGTACCAAGAAAAACTTGTTGGCAAGGGATGCGTCGTAAAAGTTAACCTTTGAAGTCAACGCGGTTCCATCTCGCTCTCTCGACGCTTTTAATATTATATTCTACAATGCAAAAATTATTTCTAGCAAGAGAACTAATAGGAGCGGTTATTTTAGTGTGCTGTATTAATAGAGTTTTAATATTCATAAGAATATATATAAATATTTTTATATTATATATTAATTTATATTTTATTTTATTTTATTATATATATGTATAAATAGGACCAAATTCAATATAAATTTAATATAAAATTCTATTTTACATCAATTAATTATGTATAATACAAAAGTATCTCAAAATTTATGATAAAATATTTTGAAGACAGTTTTTATAATATATTTTAAGCCTAAAACAAAAAGGTCGAGGTTATATGATAGCTTTCAAATGAAAAGAATTTAAAAATTACGAATGAAGAACTAGACTTTCGCACTCTCAAAGAGGTATATGATTTATTAGATGACGCGCGTATGTAGATTGATAGTATATTATAAAATAGAAAGTGCTTATTCTCATCAAAGAACAACCACCAGCACTATCTCCCGTTTTATTGCCTCACGATCATATCTGTTCCTCAGTTCGCGCGCTCGACAGACGTGAAGTAGCGCGCGAGTCACGCGCGGCAAGTGGTGCGTTAGTGACGTAAGTTTTTGCGCGCGCGAACGTCCTACAGTGCAATTCACGCCGATTCGCGAATCGTTTGGTGTAAGCGCCGAAGTCACTCCGTATTATCTCTCACATTTCTTTCTCATCTGGCGAATTGCGCGCGAACCGATTATATCGCGTGATTAGCTGAACGACACGCAATCGCTCTGTGTTAATTAGATTGCGCTTTTCGCAATCGGTCCATGTTCTCGCAGGATTGCTTTGATCGAGACGAGCGAAAGGTCACGGATTCAAAATGGTTGCCGGCCGGTCGTCGACAGGTGAAATACGCGGTATGTATATAGCTTTAATATCTGTTGCACTTGTGTTGTAATTACGTGTCACTTGCACTTTTTGTATGTTCATATTCATTTCGTTTAAGGAGAGAGAGGCGTACGTTGAGTAGCACTGAGCCATCGATGTCTCGCCGAATAAAAGCGAAGTAAGTATCCACACACATCGTTTTCGTCATTTTCGTCAAGTAAATTTTATGCGACTTATATCATATTTAAATGAAGTTTTTTAATTAAATTTTTTGCACGATTCATATGTTCATCATTGTTGTTTTTTTATTGTAATATTATAGAGAAAAAGAGAAAAGATTAACTCTGTGCAAGAAGTTTAGTTTTTAAAATAAAACATTATTTTAATTTTTATTTACGTCAAAATGACGTTATTTTTACTCTCTCTCTCTCTCTCTCTCTCTCTCTCTCTCTCTCTCTCTCTCTCTCTCTTGGCTTATTGCGTGCTTCTTGGGCTGCTATTCACAATGAAATTAGCAAAGTTAAAAATATAAAAGCGTTACATATATATATTATCACGTAATTTAATAAAATATACATATACATATATTACTTCACTGTTAAAATAGTTTATTATATAAAGTTCAACGCAAAATCGCCAACGAAGCTAATCGCGCATTTAAACACTTATACATGTAATAATTAGACTAGAAATTGAAATTGATAGAGATTGAATTTGGTCAATCAAAGCAAATTTATTAAATTCGGTATTGCGGTTTTTCTCTTGGTCAAATTCAATCTCAATCTCAATCTCTAATCTGATAGTATTAATCTGATAGCATTAAGCAACCTTTAAATCCAGTGCGAATAACCAAATGACTGTAAGATAGCACTGACCACATTCCTCGAAATAGCTTGTTCATTGCTGCTCTTTCGCATTCGCTTAGTCCGGCTTCATCTGATAGACGAATTTTCTGTAGTGCAATTACGCGAATGAGTTAATTAAAACATGCGATATTGATTAATCGGGATTGTTATAGTATATGGCAACGTAAAACAAAATGAAAACATCTCCGGTGAACAAAATTACAAAACATGAAAAAAAAACATTTGTACACAAATCTTTTATATAATATGCATTAATCGTTACAAATATAATCAATCATATTATATCACAATCAATTTATACCATTAATCACATTAAATATTTTTATATGTTCTTATACATTCTTCACATAGATGGAATGTAAACGTTATTTCATAATTACATTACTGTTTTAGGTATATACGACGTGTAAGTGCAAAATTTAATTTTGTTTTATTAGTTGCCACAAAACTGCAAATTAGGAAAATGTTGGGAAAATTGAAAACAATCACAGGTAAATCAGAGAAAAATCAAGGAATTTTATAAAACTTTTTGAAATTTAAACTTTCTTAAATCAAACGAGAAACAATTTTTTTTTCAAAATATTATGAAAGAACTAAGGGAAATCAGGAAAAATTATAGAATTTTGATGTTTCAAAACTCGATTATGTAAAACTAAGTATCATTTATCCTTGTTGTTCACCAAATGTTGAACAAGGATGAAAAATACGAAGTTGACAGAGTCTAGTTTTCTAACGCATCCTAGGATGAAAAATTTATGACAATCTTGTTTATAAATATTACTTTGCGAGTGAGAGATGAAGGAAAGAAAGCTATAATGCTGTCGTGCGGAGAGCATTTACGGAGATATTAATGTATCAAAGTATCTCGTAGCCACGTCGACAAAATAATGACTTGGAAGTATAACGAATTATTGCCGAGCAGTGTCGAGCACCCGGTGTCATACCCACGCTTTTTCTTACCCCCCGGAATTTTTATAAAGGGAGAGATTACGCGCGCGATCGCGTCGGATCCTTTTTACTCGGCACCGAGGGGATGTAATCGAACGCCGCCGTCGTCTCTTCGTGCTCTTCGATGTATCGAGGGCTAACGTCTCGACGAGATACACCGTCGACTTTATCCCACCTGGGGCTGACAGTCCTCGTGATGGATAATAGGGCCACCCGCGCCCACCTTCTCCCGTCTCGCGCTCGTTCGCCGCGAGCGTGCAATATTTCACGGCTTATTTACTTTTTGGAGACGCACGTCTACGGTCAACGCGTCGAGACGCTCCGACGTCGCGTAGGCAACGGGGGGACGGAAATTTTTCTGAAATTTTCTTTCTTCCTAGCTTTTCCAGGTACGCGTTTTACGCGGCATATCGTTGATATTCGCATAATTTCTCGACTTGGGTCTATTTCTAATTTTGATCTTTAAAATCCATTATGTTAATTATTCACAGTTTTTAATAGGTTATTCAACATTGTTAAGATCGATATAAGATGCGTAAACAGCATAAATAATCGTTAAATTATTAGTCAATTTAACTCGTGATATTACTAAGGTATAGTTTATTAGTGTTGCGTTTCCAGCTTAGACCGCTGTGGCATTGTCTCATTTGGTTTGAAATTTAACGGTCCAATAAGAGAATTGATAAACATACATTAATTTAAATAATAATATTGGATCCGCGAATGGGAAATTTCGAAGTGAATACGGATTAGGATTAACATTTATTAAGCAATTATTAACAAAAATCAAATCAATTAATGACGTCGCGAGAGGCTATTTAACACATTCTTCTCGATAATTTTCTACAACACTATCCTTCTTTTTCGAAAGAAGGATTTTAATTTCACAAAAATGATTCATGAAGTCAAAATACTAACCGAGAAACAATTTAGAAATATCTTAGGAATATACGGATACAGGTAACTTTGTGCTTAATATATATAATATCATATTTTCTGTATAATTCTATTTAATATAATACGAGGAATTCATAGTGAAATTCCGAGAGGGCCAAAGGCTCTCGAAGGTTTCGCAGGACGTGCTCCTTCGAAGTCGGTGCCGATCGTTCCAAATAGTAAGCGATTAAAATGTTCTCTCTCTCCGGGCACTCTCTGCTGATAATTAATTCTGCGTAAATGCGATTTCCGGAAGCGGATTATTTTCCGCGCTCAACGGTACTTAGCACGTATCGCGCGGGTCATTCATAACGCGAGCGTACGTATTTGCATGCGAGCATAAATAATGCAAGGAGGGAATCCTGAATTACGACTCGCCGGAGGGAAGCGTGTATGTATTTCCGTAAACAACACGGAAATTTCCGGCGTCGCGCTTGCTGTGCGCGACAAGCGACCGGTCTGGAGGGAAATGATCCTCAATTCGCTAACATGGGTCCTTGATTCATATTCAATAGTACGATTTCACGCAGATGTCACGGATCGATGCTACATTTTGCTCCTTCTTATTATACAGTTAGATAAAATATCACGTTTTTCTTTCAAGTGCTATATGCTTGGAAAATTTTTTCACTCTGAACACGATGCGGTTGTTAGAATTTGTATAACATGTTAAGATTTCGAATAAATTGAATTGAACGGACTAAAAATAGCGTTTTAAGCGATATTAAACATTTTTTTAAAAGATTTTGCAAAAAGACTATTTGTCCTAAATAAAATCAATGGCGTGTGAAAATACAATTCAGGAGCTTTTAAATTAATTGTACTTTTAAGTGTCTTTTATTTCGTTGACTTATATTGCAAATAAATTTTTTTTTTATCTTAAAAAGATGTTGAAAATAGCTTCAATATCATTTTTTAATTATTTTATTACCTTAATTTATTCAAAACTTTGATGTGCTACACAAACTTTCGATAACTGCATGTGTTTAGTAAAAAAAATCTTTAACTACTGTGGTACTTTGAAGAGAATTTAGCGTTTTTTTGTGTTATTAATTGTGGACAAGAATTTTTTTGTCCTTGATGCAGTGCATTTCGCAGAGTTAGACCAGGCAAACGAGCGAACAAACATGAATGAGCAACTTGTTTCCATGAGTCTGAATGACTCATGGAAGCAATACTGCCGTATTCGAATATTGTTTCTTTACGATTGTTGATTTGAATCTAATTTTAAAGAGAGAATCTTATTGTCCTTTGGGAAAAATTTGAAGTGCAAAATGTACATTTAATCATATCGGTTTTTTTTTTGTAAAATTAATAGAATTAAAAAATGTGAGTTTCGTTGTTACCGTGAATGAAGTAAACATTACTCTAACAATAAACAAAAGTGAACTAACTTCATAAAAAATTTATAAAGTTGTCACAACTCAAAAAGAGTAATTAAAAATAGACTATTAGTACTAAAAAAAGGATTTTGAAGGATCATGAAACAAAAGTCATACTTAATCGTGTTAAAATTATATTCATTTTCTACCAATATTATAATATTTGAATAGTCAATAATTTTCTGTCAAATTGAAATATAATTTTTCTCTTATCTGCAGATATTTCTCTCATGAGAAATTTAATTTTTGGAGTTGCGTCACTTTTGAAATAAAGCAACAATACGATTCTATTCCAATTAACTAACAATTGAAAAACAAGAGACTGAAAGTCTTGATTACAAACTTCTTTGAAGTTGGAGATTCGGATTCGTTAAAAGTTATAATGCCTTTGAGGTGCTGATTCGTGTTTCGATATAATTCGCGTTGCATGCCAACTCGATGGCAATTTTTCATCTCGTGCTTCCGAAAAATTCGAAAACCGCCAACGGCAAGCGAACAAAAAACCAGGAAATTGAACGATGATTGCTATGACGAGGCGGATAAATGCCATACCAACTTTTTTTTATTTTCTTCATATATCTGTGCGATTCGCAATTAAATTTAGTTTTCTGTTAGATTAAATTTTAAAAGAATTTTTACCGGCCACGCGTTAAAAAATTCCCGAAATTTGCCGCGAGCAATCCAAAATTTGAGCTTTTTATATCAATACGCCAGCTGATTCCTCACTTGGTTAATATCTAATGATGGTCGTTTTAATCGTAATTACTTTATTAAACGGCGATCTAAGTATTTGCAAAAATAATTACACATCACGTAACCATCGTATATACAGGAAAATATTTTATTACTAAGAAATTGATTACTCGATTGATTTTCTTTCATTCAGAATATATTTTGAATATAGATGCTTGTGATAAATTTATAACAAGTTGCGGATATATATATAAATTTTTTAAATACTTGAACAATTATTTGTATAATACATACGGTATGTATTTTTCTGTGTGTACGGACCTCCCGTTGGAGTGTTTATAGGAAAATTTAGCGGGTGGCTTCGATTAGTCGCAGCGAACAGCCTGTAAAATTAATTAGCGCCGTTAAGCGAGCCGAGAATGGGGAAATTGGCGCGGGAATTCTCGATCTCCGCGTATTTTCGGATCCATTATCGGAAACATGGTTGGCAAGAGTCCGACCAACCGACCGACAGACCGACCGATCGGTAGAATCTCCCTCGTAGAATTACCGACCTTCATTCCGGCCTTTACCACATTCCACGATGAGTCCTCCTTTCGTCGTTGACCTCATAAACTTGTGTGTACTACATCCAAGATGCGTTGTCGGCGAGAAAACTCGCTGGAGACACTCTCGAGTTGTCGGCAGCGGACAGGAGTGATCAGCAGTGATGCTGCGCTTTCGTTATCAAGTACTTTCGTTGTACATTATGACAACTACACGTTCTTTATTGTAAAGGACAGTCCTCCATTTCAGGTAGCTATCCTTTAGATTTATTTATATTTTTTCAAAACTCAATTTTGTCCTTTATTTTAATGATATTATATTATGCGAAATTCCTTTCTAATTCGCATTCCAATGTCTAACATCGTAATGAGTGAATATTTATGGAAATAATCAACAACTTTAGTTTTATGCAAGAATATTATAATTACTTGACAATAGTGTCACAATAACGTCAAAATGACATCAAAATGAGTTGTGGCTGATTGAAAAGTGACTTTCAACAATTAATTTTGCGCGCACCTATTTTGATGTGATTTTGATGCTGTGATGACTTGTGTTTTATTTGGAAGTTACTTCAGATATACTGCGCAAAAAAATTTTAGAAATTAGGATTTGTACTTTTATTTAAATATTTAGATATTTAGGAATAAAATCCTGAAAGTCTTTTTTCGCAGATTTGTTTTCTATTTTTTCTAAAGAAATATGGTCACTATAGTCATACTTGGTATACACAGCGTTATTGGTGATAATTACGTTATTATTTATTTATTTCGGGTTTATTAATTTGGAATGATCAAAAATATTGAAATAATCAAAATTGAATTCGCGCGACGTATTTTAACGAAAATAACGATTTTTATTGTGTACTGGTTATATGCGATGATATAATGGTACTGGTTATTAATCTGATTACGCGATTATATTTTATATAATAAGAATAAAATTGGAGAGAGACAGAGATGGTCACATTTGTCGCTAAATGAACGATAAAGCCTCGAGGCATTAAATTTACATTAGCATATATAGTCACATAGTACTTTTTAATTGAATTCCTTCTTCCTCTCCCCTCTCTTTCTCTCTCTCTCTCTCTCTCTCTCTCTCTTGGCAGAGAGGAGGCCGCAGAGGAAAAGTTCAATTAAATGGTGCTGCGTTTTCGATTAAAACTTTGTGGAGTAATTTGTTGTTAATGCCGACTATAAATTGTGTGATAAACTCTTTAAAATAAGCCACGAGGGATTCAAGTTTCAGCGAGTCTCAATAATATATATATTTAATATCTGAAATATTATATTGAAAAAAGTTTACTAATTTTTAATATATATTTCTTTGTATACTATTATATAAGTAAACATTTACGTATAAGTAAATAAATCTCTGCTTAATGATAGAATTTGTTATATTTTTTATAATGTCTTAACTATCAAGATATTCACGAATATTTTATATTGGAAGAGAAAGGAAGTTCTTCGTATCGTAATTATATAATTCTATTCGCATTAAAATATTTGGTATTATATATTTCTTTTATAAATTATATTTCTGGTATAATAACATTTGTCTTTTTTATAAATGTTATCGAGGAAATTCCGCAGAATTTTATTCGCCTCAAATTTTTAATTTTATCCACTTTTAAAGTCTCGAAAAACGATAATAAATCAAATCAATCTCTGTATAGCTGTTTCTTCGCTTACTTGTTTCATTTATACAGTGATTTAGATTAATTTATGAAACTTAAAACAAATTGAAAGAACTCATCGAATGTAAGCACACTTAGAATAAAAAGTAATGGTAAAGTGACGAGCGGACAAAGGATTTGAATTTATTATGTAAAAATAAAATTATTTACAAAATTATTTAGAAACGTATATACGTTAAGAATAATTTTATATATATTTTAGAAGCATTAAATTAAAAACACACATTCAGAAAAATAGATTACTCATAAAAGTGCAAATCGTTATCGGTAACATAATTTTATTTCAATAGATTGTGAAGATTATAATATACAATATAAGGAAATTTAATATTATCTTTTAACATGACACACCTATGAGTGTTTAAATATCTCCGGGCGTGCAAATACGGATAGACCTATATATTGAACGCAAATAATAATTACTCGTTTTAAATATTTCAAATGTTAATATGTATGCTAATATATTATAAGTTCATCATAAGCATTAAATTTATTCTAAACATATTCCAAATTTTACTAAGTTCAATACTTCGATTGAAATTATTAAATAAAACAACATTTTGATTTACTCATCTTATACGTATAAAGTAGTTCTTTGATAAATTTTATAATTTTCTTTAATAGAAAACAAATGCTTACTGTAAATATATAATGAGTTTTTCTGAAATTTGTAATAAATTAGTTAACATATAGTTTGGGGGGGCTCCCTTAAACTACATAATTACCAAAAAGTAAATCAAGTAATCACTTTTCTCTTTTTTATACAATTGGAAAATTTATATTAAAAACACATTTTACGTGTCTTAAATTCATTAAAATTTTTGTGTTAATATTAATACGAGATGAATATTTTAGTAAGTATAATAATACAGATACGAAAAAAAATTACACAAAAAAATTAATATCGATACGATTTATAAACGAACTGTGAAAACATTTTTTTTTCAAAATTAATGTTTATGAGATGTTATAAATTGACACTTATATTTTTATATATATATATATTTTATTCATTATCTTAGAATTTACGTTTTATCTTATTCACAAATTGTTTTATTTCGACACTAAGAAATGTTGAGTATCAATTTAACACAAAATATCCAAATAATTACATTTATACGTTAACTTAATTAACGCTCGAATACGTTAAAAATTCAACACAAAATCTTAACAAGGACTGAAGTGGAGTTTCCGACACAAATACGAAATGTTTTTTACATGTATATACAGAGAGAAGAGTTTATTTCCTCATGCATTTGCGTCGTTTCTCCGGAGGATTCTGATACGCGGTGTTATCGGGGAGTGGAGGGTGTGTTGCGGCGAAGATTATTATTTAAACTACTCTCTCGAAGACACAAAGGGTTAATGGGTACGACTGGCGCGTGTCTCCCCGCTGAGGCCGAGCCGCGCCGAGCGGCTACTCGGCAGCTCCCGCGGCCGTAGTTCCGCGCCAGCAGTGATCTCGCGCGCGTCGTGCTGTACGGGTCGTTTCCGTGTCGTTCGCTCGTCCGGTAAGGTGTGCTCCGAGCCTCCGTCCCTCCCGAAAGTAGCATCTTGCTCTCCGTCCGGCTGTTCGATACTCGTCCATTTCCGTGGATCTTCTAGATTCACCGATTCTTCGCATGTAAGATCTCAGGTGAGCCTCAGCGTTAAGTTGATCCGGCAGAGGAAATTATACGATCACTCGGAGCGCGAACGTGAGCCATCCGTGGACGTTGGAATACGTGAGCTCGGTTTTTAAAAATCGCTGCAGGTCGTGACAATTTGCTCTGATACCGTAAGGTAATTATACGAGAAATTGGGATCGCTGATTGGAGCTTCTGTGTCAATTTTGGTTCAGAATTATCGGGGTGGAAAACGCTCGGTGTGGAGAACGTGATGGAATTGTTTTAATTTCACGCAGTTATAAAAAAATACTTGACGAAAAAAATTGAGAGAGAGATAGAGAGAGAGAGAGAGAGAGCGCTTGTATTTATTTTCTATCTAAACTGATCGCGACAATTTTTTAATTTACACGCGAGAAAATATAGATCTAATACACGCCAACTGAGCGGATTTTCTCCTAAATAATCACCATGATTTTTTGATATTTTACAAAGAAATAATAAAAAATACTTTAAAGAAATAATAAATAATAGTAGGACTTGCGTAATATGACTTTTATATCCGTTTGTATGGAATTGTCACAAAACTGTAAATCAGGGAAAAGTTATAAAATTTGTCTGGAAATAAAAAGAAAAAAATGGACTTTGGTGGCTCGGGATAAAAGAGACTTGTAGTGTCTTTCAGTTTTTGAACATGGCCGGAGACACTACCGCGTCTCCTGATTCGTGGAATTTTAGGAATTTGTGGTAATTCTGATTTAATCTTTATTAAATATTGTTGCTACGCATTAATATAGCGTTGGCAATTTAGTTTCTTTCGATTTCTTTTTGGAATTTTAATTTTTGTAATTATGATTCTTGTTAAATTATTCGAGTAACGTATACGGCATTTCTCTCTTTCTCTAACTTGTTCTAAAAAGCGCGTCGGAGAGAAACTCTGCCATTAACCCGCTTATTTCTCCTGTGTATATATACTCGGTAAATATTAAAAGTACGTACCCTTCGAAATCGCATCGCATATCTATGGCTTGTAGTGACGATTGTTATTATGATTTTATACGTTTACACCGTGCGCTTATAGTCCACGATCTGTACGACAGGATGTCTTTGTTTAACCTATAGTTTCAGCTTACCTACACCCACTGCTGCGTAATGTTTTGCGGCTCGAATGTTTACGACCTTGTAAAATTCTTGGAATTTCTACGCACGAGTATAAAATACCGAAACAAACCCTGCTCTCTTTTTTTCTCCTTCTCTCGCTTTTCTCTCTTTCTACTCACTATCCATTTGTTTCTAGCTTTGCTTTTATACAATTTACAATTTTTACTTTTATATTTTATATTTGTATTACTTCTCTTTGCTGTGTTATTTTTGCTATTTGTATATTTTTATTCTTTCACTATTCATTTTACTTTCTTAAGGAGTTACATTAGAATAGTAATAAACGCCTTTATCTATCTTTCGTTCTTTTTCTTTTTACTCATTGTGTTATCCTTTGTTTTCTATAGCTTTGCTTCTGTACAGTTTATAATTTTTATTTTTATATTTCATTTGTATTACTCTCTTTCGTTGTATTATTTTTGCTATTCGATATATTTTTATGTTTTTGCTTTCCGTTTTACTTCTATGTTCTTAGAGGGCTTGTTTCAGAACAGCTAATAAAGCTTTCATCTCTCTTTTTTCCGCCTTTCTTTTTCTAGCTCTGCTGTTGTACTGTATCCTTTTACAAGTGGAAATTAGATCGACGAGACTAAATGAAATAAATGAAAGAAACTTATTTTCAGTCGAAGCGGATCTCGCTACTTAATAAGTAATATTCATATTTAAATTTGCAAATACATTTTTCAGTTTTATAAATTGCCCGTCGATTCCGTTTGTTGGACTTGACACGTATTCTATTGGCTGTTGTGTACGTGTGTCATCGTCCTTTCTCTCTCTCTCTCTCTCTCTTTCCTTCTTTCCCTCCCTCTCTGTGTTCTTCTCTCTAAGGTGAATGCGAAAAAAATACGCGCTAAATTTAGAAGTCCCGTAAAAAAGCGAACGAATTGTACGTTTACGCACGAAATATCTTATGTCGATGAAGGAGCTCGTCGATGCCCGGATATTTGCGAAGTCATGCCGGTGCTGCGAAACTAACGAGTACGGAAATACATATTTCCGCGAGATACATCGGAAAATTGGAAATTGCGTAAAATGTAAATTGGACGGAAAAATATCTCGGAGGTGGATTCTCGTAAATATCAAGAAACTCGTTATTTCCTTACATGCAAGCGAAACTGTAAAATTAAAATACAAAAGAAGAAGAAGAAGAAGTGAAGAAAGAGAGAGAGAGAGAGAGAGAGAGAGAGAGAGAGAGAGAGAGAGAGAGAGAAAGTGTGTAACGAGAAAAATTTAACATTCGAGAAAAGTTTCGATTGCAATGGAAAACGGTATATTAGCTCGCAGATCGAGTAGAAGGATTAAAAGATTGGAAAAGATTGGAGGAATCGCAAAACCACGCGTCGCGTCGCGGATTCCGCTCGGATTACTCGCGAGGAAATCGATGACGCGCGCGACGCATTTTCTTGGACCGACATCATCGTCATCTTGAGAATGAATATTTCATCTCTCGAACGTCCCGTCCCGCCTGAATAAGAGAGAAAAGAAGAGACGGAGAGACTGAAAGAGGGACATATTAAATTATGAATATTTCATCGACGGAAATCATCCGCGAGATTCCGCGTCGTCGATGGAACTCTACCCTCGGATTTTCTCTACCTCGTTCTTTCCTCTTTTTTTTTTCCCGCCTTTTCTATTTCATCGCGTCTCTTAAAGTCGAACGCGCAAAATGGCTGGCCCATTTTGCCATTATCGAAGCGGCAAAAAGAAAGAAAGAGAGCGAAAAAAAGGGAGAAATGTATAAGCGTGAGGCCGAGTATTGAACGGTGCCAAATGTCAGCTGCAAATCGAAATTTATGTCCCGGCAGATAATTCACGAGTCGAGATCGGAGTTCATTGCAGCTCGTAATTCGTTGTTAACTCTTTACTGCGTGTGATTACGTTTTCGTCGCGATGTAAATTTCTTTCTCTTTGACCCCGCCATTCCCGATGTATCGTAGCTTCGATCATCATTTGCGATACGTAATTGTGTGATTTTATAACCGCGCAGTTGCCACGGTTGACGGATGTATCTTTATTGGTTTAATCGATACAAGATGTGAAGGAAATATACTGACAGAAAAATGTTTGCTATTTGTGAATATTTAACGGCATGGCAAAATAATTATAATTAGAAGCTTTATTTCTATAATGATCACCGTTGTAATGCTAATAATTATTATTATATTTATATTTCTACCAAACATATAAATTTAATTACAAATATATATTTATCATTATTAGCGTTATAATTATATTTATGTTTTTATCAAGAAATACATGTATAGTTGGCATCGAGAATGATTATAAATTGTGTGGTAAAATAATTATGGTTAGAAGCTCTATTTTTGTAGTTATCACTGCTATAATGTTAATAACAATAATAATTATATTTACAATTCTATAAAAAAGTATACAGTGGCACCGGAAATGACTATAAATTACATGGTTAATTTACGGTAACGGCGACCATTTTTTGTTCGGTCAGTGCACGAATTGTAATGTAAACAACCAGTTATTTTGAAAATCTCTAACTGAAATATAGTCGTCGGTGTTATTGTTATTTGAAATACACAAAATACTTGCATTTCTTGCATTCGCTTCAGAGTTATGGATTATAGATTTACAAAAATCATTTTTTGAATTCGAACCTTTCTACTGTTGTTTTTTATGCTTTTAATGAGATTAATTTAATACCTTGAGCGGAATTAACGTTATACCTACACTGAATTAATTTACATTTTAAAACAGGTTTTATAAACTATATTGATATATGAAAATAAGTTACATGTGGTTACGAATTCACGGAAATAGAAGCTATTGAAATCCTACTTTGTCGGAAGGGAAATGGTATAGGATATTCTTTAACCTCTTTCACATATATGAACAAGGTTAAAGAATAGTTTTCTTCCTTTCATTATTGCAATGAACATGGGCGCTGCCCATATTCGTTTTTGCAATCCTGCTTTTTTTGCGTTCGAAGGTTAATTAACGTCCCTGAGGATTTCTTTGACGGTGCAGGATAAGGGAACGTCATCGATGGCTAAATAAAGCAAAAGGGCGGGGCCCTTTGAGGCGATAATTAAAGCTACGATGTAAGAGAGGAAGAGAACGGGAACAGGAAGAGCACAAGTGGATAGGGAGGTGGAGGGTGGCTTTGAAAGCCAAGGATGTTTTAGTTCGCGGAGAAAAGAAAGAGATAGAACAGCTGCTTTCGAGGTGCGTGTGCGCCTTTTTTTCGCGCCAATTTACAGCTCGTGGAATCTCGTTTATAGAACTAGTTCTATAAGCTTCCCCGTCCCGCCTCTCGCTGACCTTGAAAAAGGAAAAATACCGCGTCGTTAATAAACTCGCTCTCGATATTGCACGCGCGCTCATCATTACTACGCTTCTTTGTAAAACACATTGGAAAGAGGATGAACGTTATGCATTCTTTGACGATCTTCCGACAACTTTCCGACCGCAAACTTTAAATGTCAAACACTTCGGTAATGAGAGAAGAAACGAAAATTATAATATCGCTCCTTCACTTCGAAACTGACACAATGCAAAAAATTAATCAATTAAGAAAAATAATTCTATTTTCAATTACTAAGCGGATCTTAATAAAATTAAATGCAACGTTTGTAAATATATTATTTCATATTTAATATTTGCATTTTATAGATATTATTAAGCACTAATTGTAAGATTTACTTTGATTAATTATTAAAATTGTTAATTGATTAATTTTTGTTGGTCTGATTTTAAAAAATTAAATTTGGAAATTGAAGGAAAGAGAAACTATTTTTCAGACACTATTTTTTGTATTTTTTAGAAACTATTTCTGTGATAGAAAATTATTAACTAAATCAGAGATATTAGCGAGAAAAATATATTCTTAACGTGATCAGTCCTAGTAGCATAATTTATTGGTTCAATATTAGCTTAATACTATATATTCCCAGTGTTTAACTAATGTATCGCCAATAAATTGCTCTTAGGATAATGTCCTTTTTATTTCAGAATTTTTAAAAGAACTTCTTTTCTTTAAAATTGTGATGGTTTTTTTTATAAAATTAAATTAGTTCACTTTTTGATGATAGAGTAATGTTTACACAGTATAAAAAAATTTACATTGGTATTAGAAACAGTCCATTCAAGTTCTCATTAAAATTTTATGTTGAGTTTTTAACAAATTCAAATATTAATTTAACATAATGTTATTTAAATATTTTGTGTTCATTGATATTCAACATTTCTTAATGTTAAAATTATAATGTATAACTAAGTGAACAAATAATATAAAAGTAATATGTTTTAAAACGTAAATTCTGTATTGAATTAATAATAAAATACACGTTAATTCTACATGCCATAAATGTCAATTTAACTAAAAGAATTTTTTTCCGTAAATTAAATAACTTTCACAGTTTGCTTACGAATCATGTCAATATTACATTTTTGTGTTAATTAACTTTTTTATATAATATTTGTGTTATTTCTTAACATATTCATTTCGTGTTAAATTAACACAAAAATTTGAGTGGACCGTTTAAGACACATTTATAAAATGTGAATAAATTACAAATTTTCCAATTGTGTACTTAACTCATTCATAGTAATAACTCGATCATCACGTTTTTTAGTTGTCTCACTTCTGAAGTAACGAAGGGATACACACAAAGATTTAAGTGTGCGAGAGTCTTGAAATGGCCCTCGATTTTTAAATCGCCGGCGAAAAGGTCTCGCACGATACCCCTTTCAATGCGAGATCTGCGAGATTCTCAGAACGCGTCTGTCGAGAATTACTGGGATTCATTCAGGAGATCATATTGAAATCGCGACTGCCGAGGAATGCCGTTCTGTCCGGTGGTTCTGTCGTAACGGTTATGAAACGGTCCCGATGTCCTGCGGGCAAGAATTCTCGGTTGCACCTGCGGCACGTAGGCGTAGGCCGCGTTGTATATGATAAGGCGTCATGTTAATACCGGCGTATATGGATTTATCTACTATTTTCCTTTCCTTTTTCTCTCTAACATTGTGAACCAGTAAGTTTCAGAATCATTGATCCGTAAAATGGAACAAAAATTCTTTTCAAAGATAAAGACTGATCGATTCAGGAGTAGATGAAAAATTAGGACGAATTAGATCATTTTATTGTAATTTTTTTAATAATTGAATATAGATATCGTGATAATTTGAATTAAATAAATAGAGGTAGCATATATATATATTTGATATATGATATTTTTATAATATTTGAAAATTTTTTAATTTAAACTTATAATAGAGCTAAAAAAATTTTCCAAGACAAATAACGACAGTTTTTTTAAATAGCAGATATTTTTTTGTAAAATGTAAGCGTCACCTTCTTATTGTATTAATAGTATGACATTGTTTACATTATTTTGAATTGTCTGAAGTATTTCGCGAAAATACATATGTATTTCCATACGTTTTTACTCATTCGTTAAAACGTTTTATTTATTAAGACATTAAAGGGCTGTGTGTCTAACTGATCTAATTAACTATATATTCCGTAATTATACCTTGACGCTATTACACTTCTATTTATAACGCGTATGGTTTATGCAAATATCGTTTCAATAAGTCGGCTCGGAGAAAGCAAAATTAAATTCCACAGGAAGAGGAGGAGGAGGAAGAGGTGGAGGAGGATGAGGAGGGGATAATGAAAGAGGCGTGAGAGGGTACGGGTTATCGACCGCTCTAATAAACATATTCACGCCGATGATGTAACAATACGAATCTCGTAACGAAGAAAGTAACGCCAAACGGTGCAAGTCCGATGCACCGATGCACGTGATTGATAGCACGTCATTCGAGCCGGCGGTTTCGAACACGATTTCGACAAACAATGATTATCGTCGAGAGTATTCATATTAGCAGGCGTGTATTTATCCATTAATATGTTTGACTTTCTGCCTGTGTTTATAATTAACTGAATTAATTATTAAATTAACGTAATTTATAACTAATACGTATACGCATTATACACGTACATTGAAGAATGTATCTATATGATACTAACGTATTATTTTACACATTATTAATTCATTTCGTTATTTCCTAGCTTAACAAATATCGCTTATTTACTATGCAACGATTGAAAAATTGTTACTCGTCAAGGAAAAAGAACGATTTTGCTAGAATATTTAAAAACTTAAATACTCTAAATAATTTTGTGGATTATCAAAATAATCATGCTCAAATATAATAAATAATATTTCGAAAATTTGGACATTCTAGCAACTAGTTATTGAGAATCCTATATAATTATTTAAAATTTTTAATATTCTAATAGAAATAATTTTTTTGTGAAAATACATTTTTTTTGCAATAATAAGTCACTTGTAATTCATTGCTTTACATATATCTATAAGAATTTGATACAATTTACACATCTGTTTTCAGGAAATCAGACTTTTTACATTTACAGCCAAATGGTTGTATCTCACTTTGGATCTTTCAATCCATTAGTGGCTGTGTATGGAATGAGGGACGTGTTAAAGTTATTGAAGAACATTATATCGCTGATGAAAACTCCAAAGTGAATCGAAACGTTTGAATTCCGCATATGACTATTACTCTTGTTTAAGTATTGAAATTATATATTGTATAAGATTAATCGTGTTCTATTTACCACGTTTCACTCTCGTTTACTCAAATTTTTCATTGCTTATTTTCAAATTTTTTTATTTTAGCAAAACCGTTCTTTTCGTGTACAATCATCAAAATTACGTTTCAAAATGTAATAAAATTGTAACGATTTGAGACATCCAGATTGATTTTCCAGAAAACTTCACTTTTTTTTGTGTCGTTGTAACAAATGAATGATATATGATTCAACGAGCTAACAGTGCTTGTCATACACTTCAGTTTGCTGTTCTGATTTATTTATGGTTCTTTACTCGTTTTATCTGCTTGCAGCCGCTCATTTCCAATCTCTGCCGCCAAGAATGATCGGATATTGATACTTTGATATTAGCAATCGAGCGCGAGCGTGGGGTATCGATATTTTAAAGCGTCCCTAGTCACGTCCGCCTGTTAAATTCGCGAAAGTTTGCAGAGCGCGTCGGTGATTAGAGAGATTAAAGGGAAACATTTTATCGTAAACGATTCGAGAGAATTTAATTCGCTTGAAAGCTTTCGGGGTGAGCGAGCGTTTGCAAAGTTGCATCGGCGAAATTCGCGAACGAGCGAATTCGCGACCGAAAGAGAGAGAGAGAGAGAGAGAGAGAGAGACAGAATGAGGTGGAGAGCAGCGTTTTCGATAGGCCGCGTTGAATTTTGCGGCGCTTTCATCGTTTAATCGAATCTTCTGCTACGTATTGAGATCGCGGATCGAACACGCGCCGCATCGATCGGCGTGATTTAACAAATCGAACGAGCGAGCGCCCCGCCGTTATTCGCAACATTTCGTTCATCGAATCACGTTATCGTTTGATTACACATTTCGAATGGATTGATAATTTCGGCGGCGGGGAACGCCCCGCTATGTTCCGAGAACTTTTTATATTCACTCCCGATTTTTTTTAAAATTTATCTGGCGAAATTTAATTAAAAAGTGACGTGTTCGATTACGATAGAGAGCTTGAAGATATTCCCTCTCTTCTTTCTCCTCTTTCTTTCTTCTCTTCTCTTTCTTCCTCTATCGATACTAATTTAATGTAAAACGTGAAAACCGGGCAACAAACTGACAAATTACTCGGGCCGTCGGGATTATTGATAAAGTTTAAACAGTCCCGGCGAACTTTGTGAATTCGGAGTCGCGCGGATTAATTTATGAAACGTCAATTTATTAATTAAGCACGCTCGGCCGGGCACGGTGAGTCGAGCAGCCGCTTTATTATTAATCGGTCTATTATGTTACATACGCCCGCGGAGGCGCGGCAATTGATATTTCGTTTGCAGTCGCCAGTTTGCTCTTTCGTATTTCGCATGTGACACTCTCACAATCGCCGCTCGTTCTCGTCGTGACGTCAACCGTCCTGTGCAATTGCAATTATTTGCGGCGTTTTACCTTTCGCGTTTGTGTACCTTGTTAAAATACACACTGAATTTGTTCGGAGCGTTGCAAATTACGCGTAAAACGCGCGCGCCAATTTTTCTTAATATATCATAAGTTTGGTGATATTTTTTTTCTCACCCCCAATTTTTCAGACACACCGTTGAGTAGAGATCCGTCTGTTTCTGTCAGCGACACGCGCGTTGAGTAATGCGTTATCGAATCGTCAGTCGCACTTGCGATCATTTAGAAAAATGTTTGTGTTTTCCCGAGTTGAAATTTTGACGCTACTTTGACATTCTTAAGGATTGTTTGAACGTAATTAAATACTTTATAAATTAAGGGTATTGTGCACATTTGAAGATATTACATTATATTTAACTCCTGCGTTTAAATATTTAATTCTACAGCTTTAATTTTAACGCTACTTTAAAGCGTTATGAATTTTGATATTATTTCGATACTTAGAGGCTCCACAGTTTGAAAAAATCTTACATAAAAAGAACATAATTTTGCTGAAGTACTTAAAAATTTAATTAGATCTAAAAATTGTGTTGGGCCATCAAAATAATTATGTAAAGAGTTTAATGTTGATGACAATGCTGCAAAAAATTTTAATATTCCAGCAATCAGTTTAAGTATTCTACATAATTATACTTTGATGGTCCAAACAAAATTACTTTTAGATTTGATTTCTATAGCTATAAATTTTTAGATATCTCAGTAAAACCGTTCTTTTGTGTACTTGAATATTAAATTTTTACATAGTTTATTTAGAAAACAAATACTTAAAATGCAAATCTATTGATGCTTTCGTAATTATATTTTTATATGTAATTAACGAGAAAGATTCAGTGCGTTCCTGGATCGTCGATCCGTGAACAACTTTAACGCGCGGTCTGTAGATCCGCGTCGAGAGATAAACGCGGCGAAGTTATGCGGCTCTCCCGTAGCCGCTCGCGCATACCGGGTGTCCTTGTGGAATGAAAGTACTTGTGAAACGTGACCTCTCCCGTTCATGTATGAGTAATGCCTATGCCTATGCCTAGGCTGTGCTTAGCTTAAGCGGCGTTTCGAGATTCCAGCCGACTGGTCACAATCGAGCGAGGAATGCGCTTTTCTATTAGCGATCATTATCATAAAAACATACTAATAGATAAATAGCTAGGTGGATATGCGTAGAGAAATGCCATTGGAGTCAAAGACCTACGAGAGATTCGCAAATTTGTGTAATTTAAAATTCGTAATCCTAGAAAGTTATGGATTCATATATTATCTCATTCAGAGAAAAAGATGTAGTGTAAAAGTGACAATTATAAATTTTATAGGAATGTACATTAGTCTGTTTAATTTACATTGACTCTATAAAATTTATATACATAGTTGTTACTTTTATAATTGCCGTCTTATGTTTTTTTTCTGAATGCAAATATTAGTCTAATTTAAGACGATAGTAATTCGAATATTATTATAGTTATTAACATTTTACAATAGGGTATCATTTATTTTTTATTATTTATTTTGCTATTACAGAAATTACGATTGTAAGAGAGCCTTTTAATATCCGTTTCTGTCCACTAATGTAGTTAACTTTAATATCAGTTCTCAACTAATTCTCTTTATCATTTTCTAGTTCTAATATAAGAATTAGAAAAAGACGAAGAGTAAATGGAATGAGAGATTGAAGTTGTGATCTACTTTAATGGAAATAAGACTACGAGTACATATATATATCTAAGAATAATTTATTTATAGATTTATTAAATTGACTTTTAATGAACGCATGTTTACTTTAATGAACATATAATTACGTGATATCTAAAATATCTGCGGTTTGGTTTCTTTCAGATCGGGAGAACGCGATAATATATCGAACCCACGTCGCGATCGAGCACAGGAAAGCGGGACGACCACGTGAGATCCGGTCTCTGGAGGACAGGAAAATATGAGCATTTCGTGAAGCCAGAAAAGCGGAGTTTTCATCATGGAAACCGAGGAACTTACTAGACTCGTCGACGAAATCTACAAGGTAAGTAACGAATCCTTTCGATCGAGTAGGGAAAACGGTCAATCGCACTTACTTTCAATTATTGGTCCGTTATGCTCGGATTGACAAAGAAAATGCAAATCTCAAGTTTCATCTATAGAAAGTAGTTGAAATAAATACAATTCTAGTCTACACGATTATCGTTGCAGAACGAAAATACGTTTATTCTTAGAGAAATTTATTACTGCGAATATTAAATCGATTAGTGATCAATCACTTAGCTTGAGTATTAAAACAAGAATGTTTTACCCCTAAAATAAATAATTAATCACTAACTAATTCAATATTTAACAATAATAAAGGACTAACTAAATGTAGAACATTGAACCTCGGTTAAATAAGTTTTCATAATGCGGCTTATAATATGGCTAACAAAAGAGATGTGATAGATACTAGACTTAATAATAAATAGATTCGTGAGCTGTGGTGTATAAAAAATGCTAGGTAAGCACACAACAACAAGTTTTATATTTTTAATATTCCATGTTCGAAACTGTCTATTAATAAACCTCGTGTTTGTGACATTTTCTATTTCATTAAGTTAATTAAATTAATTTAGTTTATCTTTATTTCTTTTGATGAAGAATGTATGTATTTATATAAGTCAAACGTATAATATTTAACTTAAACGCACACATTCTTCAATAAAAGAAATAAAAACAACTAATTTAATTTAATGTAATGAACAATCTCAGTATAAAAACTTTCATTCATTCTACATTGGAGGAACTCAGTTTTCCATAATTATAATCATAATCAGTAAAATGAATTAGTTTTTATAATTATAAAGTATACGTTTACCTTTTAGGGTTCTTTTTCTAAGAGTATATCCGTTGCACGAAAACGCGCGTAAATTTAAACGGTGACCGATTTTGCAATAATTTAACGATTTTATCAAAGCCTTGCGCAATAAATTCCCTCGAGATCCGCGTTTTTCGAAGCATCATTTAGGAGATTGGCTTCGTAATCAGGCTTCTAGGATGTCCAGCATAATTATCGCGGCACCCGGCTACGGTATGGAACACGACGACGCTTAGTTATGATCTCCCAGAGATCGCATCGAAATAACGAGGTAACCGCCGGTTAACCCCGTTATCGCGCGACCGAGAGTTTATGAGGTCCCGTCGCTGACAAGCGAGCCCCATGGCGCGAGTATATCACGCTGCGCGCAGTTATGTTTCAGCGGGGTTATTCAGCCAGGTGTACTTGGGAGGGGGACAGAGTGCGCACCCCTGTGGGTGGATATTAATTGGCTTCCGATCTACACGCATTTCCCCCTCACGCGTGCCATCGGTTTTCGTGTGTCGAGGGCACGCCGTTACAGAATGTCGTTCTCCATAACCGCACATTCCTTGGGGTTATAATATTATATACGTATAACATTGTAACATATATACGTGTAATTTTAGGTATATACATATATGTATATGTAACTAATTAATTTTGTAAAATCGATAATGAATAAATTAATTTACCACGGAACATATACATACACCCGCTTTAGGCATGTATAGTGGTTGTTACAAACTTGGAAAATAAAATGTAGAATCAAAATATCGCAATTTTTTAAGGATGTATTATTATATTTTCAAAATAATGAAAAATTACACGTTATTTTAGATCGCATTTAAAAAAAGAGAGAAAGAACAAATCTAATTTAGAATCTGTATCAAAACTTATTTCAATAAGAAGTGATTTTTTTTTATTTGTGTCTTAATGTGGAAATGTATTTATAAAATATGATAAAAAATTTAATTTTCTATATATTTAAAGTATTCAAGATGGTTTTTATAACGTTTTATTGCAATGTAAAAGTTATTTTGTAAATAAACAAAATTTATATTCGTTTTTGTATAGAATACATCTAATATCTGCATCGAAATGAAACTTTGCATAAATTATTGTGAATACAAAACTGATATAAAAAAACTGAGATTTTTGTCATTGTGGTTTAAATTTTAGAATAAAAATAATTAATAAAATAAAAATAAATTATATAAAAATAAAATGTACACAATTTTTACATGCATATAATTTATTTAAAATGCATATATGAATACAAAAGAATAAATATAAAAGTATATAGAAGTATAAAAATTTATTTGTAAAAAATAAATTTAATAGATCCTTAAACACGAAACACGATTCTCTTCAGGAATGAGCTCTTGACAAATTTTTAGTCAATATATTTTCAAAAATTAATGCAGTAGAAACACGTGCTTCAAGCAACTACTTAATATTAGTGTTTGATTGTTTCTTCTCCGCAATCTTTCTGTTTATAATTTCCTGCTTTTCCACCCTTCCGTAATCCCGCGAAAAAGTTCCGCTGGAAGATTCGCAGAAACTTTGTTTACGCACTTCTGTGAGCCCCTTGTATAAAAGTTTTCTATAGAATTTTTCGCGAATCTTCAGATCGATATCATTGGTTCGCGAAATCTTTCACTCCATTTCCGTGACATATCGACCCAACGTAATTCTCTCCCTTGTCGCTAGGCCCTAGGTAGGCAATACTTAAAAAGGAGGACACGTGTTAACGATCGGCCAGTCCACGTGGCTTAACGAGATCGTGCTCGTTATGCATGTTCATTAGAGCGTTCATTACGACCACTTGTCGCCCCCGGACAACCCCGGAGTCCTTAACGGCTGAGAGGATTAATTTTTAATATATATCTCTCTCTATATTCTTTTCTAGTTTCCCTCCACGAGGAAGCACCCGCGGTGAATTAATCTTTTTTTTCGTTTCTGCCGTCGGAGGAAAAAATTCATTAGCATGTCGCAATATGGCGCTATTCGGTGCAATAAGCGGCGCGCGCGATTCCTGATATCTGCGTTTCCTTTCCTCTTTTTTTCCCCTTTTTTTAATAAAGTGATTTGCGTCTCTCTTTCTCTCTTTCTGTCTGATTTACGACTGGTGAAGGAACGTTCCACGTTTAGAGAGAATTAAAACGCGATCGAAACGTGAAGTAAGATTTTTTATTGTAATGATAATCTAACATGTATTTTTTTATAATAGTTATAAGAAAGTTTTATTGTATTTTGTAACACACAAAGAGAGATTTCTTCTCTTTTTTCTCCTTATAATTATGTCGATATTACAAATTATATTATATTATTTTGTAAATTATAAAAAATATTAGAAGAAACATATATCAAGTCATTCTCTTAGACGATTATGAAAATGACTTTAATTTAAAGGAATTTACGGAGTATCGCGATTTATTATAATAAGAAATAGCCACAGTTTACCTCGGAACATGCATTAAACATTAACGTATAATCAGGGAGTGGATGCGTGATTTAAATATTTCTTTCATTAATCAAGGCGGCCTATGATGAGATTCATCGACCGTAACAATATTTAAAAAAAATGTCTTCCTTAAATTTGATTTATTTTAATATTGCTATAATTCCTGATTTACAGTGAATGCTTAGATGCCATAATTTTTTACTTACATAAATATTACAACAACGAGCACTGCATATAATTCGATGCGAATTGACATAAAGGAAATAAAAAAAGGGCAGAGAGAAATGGTCGATTGATCATCGAGAGCATCGTAAATTCTGCAATTGTGCGGTATTCATGTGGCGAACAAATCCGGCAATTTACTATAAAATTATTTGTGCTTTAACGTTTCGATCTCTCATCCCGAAAAAACGTCGAAATTTTACGACTGATTCGGGTAGTAAAGGGAAATCTGGCGTGATCGTTTTGATCGCTTTCAATATTATTTTATGTATCGTTCATATTTTTCATACATTATCAATAACGTGTTTGAATCGAACACTACATTGATAAAACACAATAAAAATACAATGAAAACTTTAAATAAAGAGGTATTCGGAGATCCTTGTTTATCATTTATCTTTAATTTTACTTTTTTATTTATTCAAATTAAATACTCATGTTTTTTTTATTTTTCAGCACGTATTTTTTCCATTAAAATATAAATGTTTATGTTTTTATAAATATGTACATGCATCTGTATGTAGAAAATTAAAAAGAAAATTTTAGAACGTTTAGAGAAAACAAATAAATACTCATCAAACTGGGTAAAAGAAATTGAATCGTTAAAATTTCTTTGTCATAGTAAACGATTTTCTGTTTTGATGATAATTTTGGCGCACAGATATAATTTGCTTACGTTTTTCTACATAGTCTACATTCCTTTTATATATATAAATTGATTCTTCTAATTATTTCATGCATAAAAGCATCAAAATAGTGAATGTTTTACAAAATATCTTTCATAATATATGGTATATTTCAGTATTATATGAAGATAAAAATATAATTTCGAGGCCTATACAAAATAGTTAGCCCCTTACTTTTTAAATTCACTTATTTTGAGAATTGTGTTCAATTGTGCTAGGTTTGTGCTACAATGTGCTCGAATATTAATACGAAAAATACGAAAAATACGTTAAAAAATTTTAAAAAACCATATTTTAGGCCAGCCCCCCACTTTGCGATTTTTTCAATTATTATTATAACAATATTATTGTTATATTATTGTTATTATCTTTTTTATTATAAATTATAAAATATTAAATAGCATAAATACGTTAAGTGAATTATTGTGATAGTATTTCTAGAAAATTTAAAATTTTAATTAATACCTACATCGCTTTTTTATCGCTGGTGATGGAATTGCATAAAAAGTTCGTAAAGAATAGTTATCAAAAAAGGAAAAAAAATGTGTCCAAAAAGAAAGTAACAATGTCCATTTTACAATAACTCATTTTTCTCACCTCTATAAAGTGTAAAAAGGGATATAAAAAGGAAACCTAGGTTAACTATTGTCAAGTTAGTTTGTCGACCTGTATCGATTAGACATTTTTTACCTACATTTATTAATCTGTGTGAACACATCTATCTTTTAAGTTCTAAATTACTTTTTTAACATACGATACGTATTTGACATCGTCATTCATCGATTTTTTCAACTCGTTGCTCACTCGATTTATCGAAAAAACTCGTGCAGAGGGGAAGAGGGTGGCTCGCCATTGGCGTACAATATTCTGGTGGAAATCAAACAAGGGGTGGACTGCATAAACGGACTGAACTCGTGGTGCATCTGTCTGCGCGGGCTGCGGAAATATCCAGAGTTATTACATGTCCGAATTGCAAGGTAAATATTTCGCTGGTCGCGGCGCGCTCTCGCTCGCATGGGTGTTTTGCATCGGACGCGAGATAAAACGCCTGCGTTGACGAAATCAGGATGTAAATATTGCAATAAAAACCGTGACGCTTCAAAACCGTGATGCACACGTGACGTGTCGGAATCGATCCCGGGAAACGTCGCGGCACTTCGGGTGGTACAACGGAACAACCGTTATCTGTCATACAAATGTCCCATTATTCGAACGTTCCATTCTCAACGTTACTTAACTGTTAATCAACAATTTTGCTGCGAACAATAGCCAATAACTATAAATCTCGAAGTCGCGATAAGCTCTATCACGTGAAATTTTGACAAGGTGGACTCGACAGAGTTTGCGTTACTTTCTTTCCTGATGAAAATTTTTTTGTAAAATTTTTCATACAATTTTTTAGAATTTTTAAATAAGAACTTCTGAATAATTTTATAATTTTTTATAAAACGGTTAGAGAAATTAGAGAAAAATGATAATTCTTGGCTTTAAAGAAGTTGAATATATGCGTACGTTACATATCTATACGCTTACTTTGAAATACTATCAACTTAACAATTAAATATAAACGTTAGTAATATTAATAGTAATTTAAATGGCTTCTTCAACAAAATATTTGGCGATTTTCCAAATTAGGACAAAAATACAAAAGTTTTTTAATATTGTTGAAAGCATCAGAATTTTAGGACGACAAAGTAACAATTCTGTTCTAAGATCTTTACTATTTTTCGTTTTGTAATTTTTAATGAGATCTTTTATAAAATCTGAAAATGTTTAATGTATTCTTTTCCAAAAATTAAAAAAAAATCTTAAAAATCATTCAATATTTCAGTATTCATAGGTATAAAAGATTCTAAAAAAAGCTGAAAACTTTCTCAGAATTTTTATAGTGTTCTAATTTGTACAAAAATTTTGAGAAAAAATTATCAGTGGTACTGGAGCTAAAAATGCTTGAGATTTTCATTAAACTTTCATCTGATGAAAGGCTGAAATTTCGTAAGGTCGAGTTTGTCGAATTAAAATTTGACGCGGTGTAGATGGAGTGTACTATGCAAATTGTTTGTCTCTCTTGAATCTCTCGAATCGCTCCTCATCCTCTTCACCGAGGCTTCGATTCAAGGATACTCTTGGCGGGGAAATATACCACTATTTTATGACGGATCAAGCTGAACGAAGATGAGAACGTGTAAAGAGAGAAGTAAAGAAAAGAAGTTTGTTGCTCGAGGACGAGAGAGAGGTAGTGAAAAAGAGAGGCAGGGAGAAAGAGAGGAAACTGAGAGAGGAGGAATGTAGATTCCATCCACCGCGCCCAGGTTGAGATGGTCGCTCATAAATATTCATACGGGATTCCTGAAGCCAGGAAAACATCCATTCCTGTAGAAGCGCACGTGTGCCCGCTCCTTCCCCTCGTGTGCATTCGGTAATTTTGCGGCTGGCCAATGGAAAAGCGCCGAGCAACGGCGGGGAAAAATGCTAGCATTACGATTTTTCCGCCGAGATCCTTCGCGGGGTCGCGCTTTGTGAAAACGTAAATTTCTCGACGGGAATTTTTAACGCGTTTAGGGGCCGTTTTTTTCTATCTCTCTCTTTCCCATCGCAACCTGAAAATACAATTTTGCTAAACGTGAGAAAAATCTCGTTTAACCATATATGGCTGAAAGTATTGAATTTTACTTGATTCCAGCTGCAACACATGCCTGCCTCGGCAATAGTATAGTAAAATATGAGTAAAACACTCCCAAATATTAATGTAAAAACCTATGTTCACAAAGGCTGTTTTATTCAGTACATGGTGTGTACTATCTAACGTATAAATACAGAATAGTTTTTATGATCACTCTATATAGTAAAATTTTATTGAAATTGGGAAACAAATCAGAAATAATTGAGTATTTAATTTTTATTTCTTGTATATTGGATTGATTTTACGTACACACAGCCAAGGTTGTACATGTGTGAGAGATATTGTTTTCTTTCAGAAGAATATTTGTCGTTTTACGTAAAATCGCAAACTCTGAAAATTTTAAAGACATGTCACGTGGAAGATATACAGTTAAATGCCTAGGGATCGCGCTTTGATGGTTGGCACGCGCGTAAAAAGATCACGGGTTCGTAATAACTTTACTGCATGGTGAAAACCGCGCAAACCGCGGAGGCGGTGAAAGCGAAAACGCGATAAATCTGACAACGATCGCCTGACGAAGTTTGCCCGGGACAGTAGTCGAGAAATTCTTTCCCGACAGTTAAAAAACATCCTGTTTACGGATGCGGCGGAATCTGTATCGTCTTTGGGAAAACGCCGCGGATTACGCGCAAATATGCTGCTTCGTTTGTGGAGAAAATTACGCTTAAACTCTGTGAGACCGTTAATAAATAATGTTTAAACGTGGCGGCATAATTCACGTCGATGAATTATTAATAATATTATGGAAATAATAGGGAAGTTAATTAAATATTAACATTCTGGGTTGTGTGATAATAAAGTCGTCATTATTGATTATTATTACTTCTATAAATGATTGATGTATGATATAATAAATTAATTATATTATATAATAATTTTATACGGTTCGTGTAAAAAGAAAGTATACACGTATCTTTACGTAAGTACAATGAACAAAATTTCTGGTTGAGGACAAACGAACCAGAAGATTCTGATCATATCAATCAGACTTATGATTATCTTAACTAGAATCACATAATAGATTCAACCTGAAAATTCTTGACTATTTTTAACCAGAATTTTAATTTATTTACAACCTAACTCTTTTTTATAGTGTATTACGTAAAATTATTTCATAATATTTCATAATATTTTTACACGAGAGCGATGAATCATTCCTTGAATCGATTCTACAAAATTCCACTCTGTATAACTGTAGCAACGGTTGGTGAAAGGAGGAATGGTGGATATCGGGATAATAAAACCTCACATCTCACAGTAGAAAAAGCATAATAATTGAGTATGAGAGTAACTGTTTATAGACGATCGAGGAAGGTTAATCGAGTAAACCAAAGTGACTGTGAGTGAATCAGAGAGTGAATTTTAAATTATTCATCCCGCTCTCTCTTTTTCATTTATCTGATCTTAAAGTCATTGTATTTAATTTGACATGAATCTCTTTGAGACTCCGGCTGTACGTATCGCTGTTATAAACAGATACCTGATACATTATAATTCTAAGTGTCTACACGGAAAGAATAATTTTGTTGAAGTTTCTAAAAATACAACTATTATAGATACACATTTGGAAATATAATAATTTCGTAAAATCATTAAAATATGTTATGTAAAGAATTTCAACATGAGTAGTGCTGCAAAAATTTTAGATTTAGCAAAATAAATTTTGTTGAAATTACTTTTAAGATTTTCTTGTTTTAAAATTTCTTCCATATAATTATATTCCATATAAATTTTAATATGTAATTGATGTAACAAGAATTAATCGAGAAAGATGAAGTACAGTTGAAACGTATTAATTTATATATGATGGAACAATAAATTCAATTCATTAAGAATTACAGTACCTTTAATTGCACGTTGTATAAGGTTTTTTGTTTTAGCAAAAAATATTCTTTTTGTATTAATTGACTTTACATGTATGTTTAGCTTTTCGCATAATGGATAACACATTCGTCGTACAAAAATGAAATTATATATTTAAACGTGTAGTATATTGTGATTTTTACACGGGAAACTAAATCATACACATATATATGAATTACACATCACTTACTATGTACTTGGACTTGTAGTGCAGTTAGTGAATAAGCGAGGTATTTTCTATAGGAATGGGTCGCGTAATTATGACCGATTGGCTAGCATCTTGCAATCTGATGCTCGCGTTTACGGCTTTTCCGTGATAATGACATATAGAAAGTTAATAATTAAAGACGTCCGCTGCTGCTTTCACATGGCAGCATTACCTCCCCATCTCTCTCCGCGGCGCGTCCGAGGTCGCGGTTTGTAATCGCGCATAAAGCTGTAACGAGATCGTTCACCCCGCAACAAATCGGACGTAACCGACTTCGCTCTCGCGATGGCTAACACCAGTTTCCAATCTGGCGATATTGCTCCTCGGCCGGTCGTGTTTCTCTCGTTTCAGTGCGCTGACCAGGCATTCCGATTGATTTCCCAAGTTCTGAAACATTTCGAATGGTCTTAAAAGCAGCGTTTACATGCTTGAATTCTCGCATTCATGGATTCTCGAATCTTTGAAACTTGGAATCTCAGTTTATCGAAAATTCCAATGCTTATTGTAGATTTTTAGAGCCTAGGCTGGAGATTATTAAGACTTCTCGAAGTTATCAACGTTCCCCTCAATGATCTTGAAAATTATCAACTATTTCTAAAATAAGATGGACTCTTATTAAGTTTTACTCAGAATTTTCTGAAAAATTAATTTTAATATTGTATAAGTATTCACTTATTGCAAAAGAAAGACGTCATTAGAAGTTTTAAGATATTTCAAGCGGTTGTAAAATAATCTTTGTTCGCCTCAAGTTTTAAATCATTTCATTACATCTCTTAAATATAATTCGTAAATATAATGAAAGTTTACAATTTTCATCAATTTGTAAGGGTGCTTTAAACTTATAACTAAGGCTGTATTAAAGCTGCATTAAATCTTTAAGGTATTTTTATATATATATATATTATATAAAACTTTTGTGTGATTTTTAACATTCTGAGATTTTATAAAATTAAACAATATATAAATCTTAGTGAAGTTAGATTAATCATCTGAAAGTGCATGTTTAAAATTGCTTTGCACCATATGGTATAAGAAATGGTAGGATCCTGTTACACTGTAGAAAGTACGGCCCTGGATCGGGCCCCGTTTAATCGCAGCTCACCACGAGAAGTAGCCGATCTCCTCTAGAGTGGCCGAGCGAAAGCGACTTTCTCGTCGTTCAGCGCGATCTTTCGCATTCCGCTCTTTACAATTCCGTATCGTTTCTCGCCAAGTCAATAGTTTCTTTTGTAAATGTTCAATGTTGTATCGTGGAAAATGCGATCGTCCAAAATTTCACATTTACACATATTAATTAAAAGTGCACGATGTGTATATAATAGTGGTTAAAATAATTAATTCACTTCAACTTTGTTGAATAATAAATAATTAATAATTTATTGATATTCTTTTTCGGAAGAGTATAAATAAAATTACCGAAAAAGTAAGAAAATTAGTTTTTTCTTACAACTTTGGTTCTAACAGTTATATTCCGAGATACAGAAATACTCGTCGCAAAAAACGAATGAGTTGATTAAGAATTTGGTAAATAAGATTGGGACTCGTGATGAGAATCGGGCTTGCGAGACTCGAATATCTCGTTTCGTCGTAATGGTCTTATCCCGCGATAAGGGGGAACTCGATTGCACTTATTTTGTCGGGAAAGCACGTGGTCTTCCAGGTAGTTTCCGCGAAGCCGCTGGAAACCAGTTGGTCGACTGACCCACCTGGGACCACCTACGACCTTCTGCAACGCAATGGCGTATGCCGCGCGGTTGAGCCTTCGCGCTGCAGTTGCACAACCGGTCCCGGTGCAACGCGGCATGAGCACCGCGAGCGGGAAATTACCGTGCTCCTTTCTATTTGCTCTTGGTACACTAGCGAGCCACGGGATCTCGGAACCCTCGGGTATCCGGATCCTCAGGATTTTTAGATCACTTTCTGAACGTGCAATTTCGAAGATCCATTTTTACGATCGCGTTACTCTCAAATCCGAATAAGTGAACACTCTAGAGTTTCATTGTCCGTCGAAACCGTTCGGTTCTTCAATTTTACCTGAATCCACCATTCAATATTAATAATCTTATCTTAGATCCCCCATACAGCACACGTTTTATCCATTCTAGGATATCCCTAGAACTCCTTAAGAACATTTGTAGAGGAGACATTCTTCGGACGTTTCTTGGAGGTTTGTGTTATATGTGACATTTCCCTTCGTATCATTCTCGAAATTTAAATTTTTGCGATTATTCTTGGAGTTGTAAATAGGTTTCGCAAGTCTTTACCCTCGCTGCGAGCAACTTGCACTTTGGATTTTGAATTTTTATAGCTGTGGACGCACAAACTTGAACGCTCGAAACTTCGGCGTATACGTAAACTTTTTGATACTTGTAAAGTTCGGTCGTGGTAGAGTCGTTCCCAGGTCGTTAAATTCATAGGTACTGTAATCTCGACTCGTTAGAGATGCTTCGGGCGGTTGGATGATGCAATTTTCAGGTTATCTCATTGGAAAACCGGGCACGTCGCTGCCGATGCATGCATTTATCTCCGTGAATTTCTGGGTTGCGCGCTATTTATTTATTAAAAATTTCATTTCGATCGCGTACGTGCTTGCGCATCCTTTACAGGAGATAAATAAATGAGCGCTACAGTTTCGACGAGAGGAGTTAGGAAGAGCAAGAGGAGGGAATGACGGGAAGTAAGATCTCTCCGGGAAACTCAATTTTCCCTGATCTTCGAGCAAGGCTTTCCTTCGGAGCTTTCCTGCTGCTCGCGTAAATCTCCACGGACTTTTTTTGAGAAGGACTTCCTGTTTCTTTTCTCTGTTTCTTCCATCCATTGTCGGAAACGAAGAGGGCAACTTCGCCGGGGGAACTTTCCGCTCGATTCGCTCCAAGTGGCCCGTTCGGAGTTTTCCGCTTTAGCCGAATGAATTTTCGCCGCGTCGATCTCTGTTCGTGTAAACGCGCGTGAAAATTCAAAGTTTTGAAATCAAAGTTTTCGAGACTACGATGTATTCCTGAGAGACTCTTAAGGAGCTTCCATTCTTAAAAAGCTAATAACGAAGAAATTTCTTTTCGCATCCATTCACCACGGCAAGGCGGCTTACGCCGGATTCGCGAGAGTCTCACCGAGCGAACTTCTTTTTCTTCTACAAATATATAATCCGTATTTTTCGAAGAGTCTCGTCGCGTCGGCAAAAAAATTCGTCGTTTCGTTAGTTACGGTAGCTAACGCGATTTTACTCACGGAAGAGCCAATTAATGATAATTACGCGTTATCGCTCTCGTCCGGATTATTCGTGCACGCCGTTCAGTTAACTTTACGTATTGACGCTCACCCGGAGAGTCCCCGGGCTTAATTAGGACCAAAACTCATTAAAGCCCGCGAATGTCTCTAATTTGTCAGGGCCCCGTCGGGGAGACGGAGATTCAGGGAATGCCGAGGAGAGCTTTCGTTTCGTCCCGCAACGAAACGATTAAATGGCGTCGTCTGTCGGTAACGTATGTGCAATTATAAAGGCGCTGCTTGCGGATGACGTTCTTAATGAGTAATTAAGGACTCGTGGCGGACGTGAATGCGTAAGGATTACATCTGTTTTAGGGTAGGGTTCCATTCTAGAGAAAGTTTCATTTTGGTTTGATTGATGTCCTCGCGACAAGAGACTTTAGCAAAATTCAATTTTGCCGAAAATATCAACCGCATTTATAAGAAAATTTTCCAGAAGAAGGAAGCAGAAATATGCAAGTTCCGTTAAGCATTAAAACTTTGATTTTGTAAAACTTATTATTAACAAAACGTGATCTAGACATTCTTAATGGTTGATGAAAAAAAATATATACAAAGAAAAATTTTCTTTAGCCATATGCTCGAAAAATATTTTATTTACTTGTTTTACTAATAACAAGTTGATCTACTACACCCTACTATATTTATCTCTACAGATTCTATCCTTGTTAAAATAGTGTTATTTATACTCGAATAAGCAATATTATATCATTCTGTTAACAGAATATCTTCTAATTGTTTAAAAGATGTCGAAGAAGGAAATCTGTTTCTCATTTTGTTTTTCAAAAATATTCAAATTAGGCGATTGCGTTGGTAAAAATGTTGAAGTTTTGGAAACTAGAAGGTATTTTTTAAAAATAAAGTGAAAAAAATTTTTTTTACAATATCACTTATGTAAGCAATTGACAGATATTCTACTAAAAAGGCGATACGACATTCCATTGAAAGGCGACGAGTGACTATTCCAGCAAGGATAGAATATGTATTAAAAGCAACTTTTATTAATAGAATAAGTAATAGAACAAATAATGTATTTCTAAGGTGCTTGTAATATTTTATCTATTCTCCGTATATATAATATTAAGTAATATAACAAAAATAGAATATTATACATATCGCTCCCTTTAAAAGTGATACAACTAACAAAATTAACAAAAGAGAAAACTATTTTTCCACTTGAAAGTTATTAACTAACCAAATAATATTTGAAAAATAAATATCCTTAACAAAATTTTTATTACTTTTATTTCGCAATTCTTAAAAATTCATTCTTTTTGTGTTGTGCCGATTTTAACAATTTTTTCTTTATAAAGATTTATTTTACTTTTTACGATTATAGTAATCTTTACTTAACTTATTTATGATAATAATTAAAAAAATCACGTAGTTAGAGTTGTGAAACTTTTGAAGACATATAAACTACTTATTACGTATATTTTTACATAAATTAGCTTCAGATGAGAACTCGACGTGTACCAGATATTTTATACGCTGCCTTTGCATCGAGAAAAGAAAGAATAATTCGCGACGACGTTGATTCGAAACGAGCGCATTGACCTTCGTTGCACCTCGGCCGTACTTACGCACACACGGAATTCTGTTTGCATAAGATTGCGAAACGGTGCTTACGTGCAATCGCGTGCGCCAAAAATTCGACCGGTTTGACATGTCGGTTTTCTTTGGTACTAACGGTATATCGGCAGCTATCGCTTCCACCTCCTACAGGTCGTTCCAGGTGAATACACGCGGCTTCCTTCTTTTTTCTCTTTCGATCTCTTTCCTTTATCTGTCTTCCAGTTTTCTTTTATTAGAAACTGCTTGACATACAATTTTTCTTCCCACGTAAACTATATTTAATCAACTAATTATATTGATCTATAAGCCTCGTAACCCGATTTTTACCCCCCTAATTTCCTTCCTTTTTCTGTACACGCAATTATAAATATAAATGATACCTGCCTACATACGGGGTGCGGCACGAGTTCTGGAATTTATAATTATCACGCGTGCTGTGAAAAAAAAGGACATTTTATATCGAGATGCAGAACATGTTTCCGTTCTATTTAATGAACTGCCAGTTCAAGCATGTACTCGTGATATACGAAAAGAACAATTTTGTCAAAGTATTTAAAAATTTAACTATATTGAAAAAAGTGTTCTTAATAAAACTAAAAAAAAACTAAATAAGATAAAAAGAGTAATAAGAATGTCACTTTAATAAGAAATAAAATTTAATATTATAATACTTAAATAGATGTTCTTCTCGTCGCGGTTTTATTAAAATGCCATTCTTATTGAGCCTTTTTGTTAGTTTAATTGGAACATTTTTCTCAGAGCAAATACAGATCTGAAAACAATTTTATTAGGTCATGAAAATAATTACATAGGAATCTTAAGTATGCTGCACAAGGCTGCAATGTTTTGACATTCTAGCAACCAGTTTGCGCTAGAGACCTTCTAATCAGAGTCGTAAAATAATGTCATTAGTGGTGCTACCTTTTAGCAAATAGTTATAATACGATGGTATATCATTACTACCGTCATTTTTACTAAAGTATTTAAAAAGTATTTAAAATGTAGCTAGATATAGATCCGAAAATAATTTTATTGGATCATTTAAATAATTACGTAATAATCTCAAGTGAGATGAACATATGCTGCAAAAAAATCTGGTATTCCAATAAACTATTACAGTTTGAGCATGCTTCATAATTATTTTAGATTGGTATTCAACTAAATTTTTAAATACTTCAGGAAACCGTCCATTTCGTGTAGACTAACACGAGTATTAGGTTGAGCTTGTCTTGGGGCTCACAAATAATTATTTAAAAAAAAATTGACTAGAAAGTCGAAGATTTATCCTGCAAGCAATTTTCCTGATCTCTCATACAAAACGCGAGGTATCCATTATCGTTAAGTTTACGAAACGTGTGTCGGATGCATCGTCACGGAACCACAATGTCTTGGCTTACGGCTCTTGCGGCCATTATATGATAACACCGGGAACAGGAGAGCTCCCTATTATGTCGCGAGCGAATCGCTGTGGTTGGAAGGCGCTTTGACCATTTTCACTCTTCTGGCCAAAAGCTGGCTGTGTTTTTGTACGTTCAACGTTCTAAGGCAACGTTATTTTCTCTTTCTCTCTCTCTTTCGCTGCTGCGGTTAGGCTCTTTCCCTTGTTTAACGGTAACCGCGGTGAATTACGACCGCAGGATTCGCTCCTTCGAGAGGATCCTCGTGCGAGACTATCC
Source organism: Cyphomyrmex costatus (assembly GCF_001594065.2). NCBI lineage: Eukaryota > Metazoa > Arthropoda > Insecta > Hymenoptera > Formicidae > Cyphomyrmex > Cyphomyrmex costatus. The sequence continues at coordinate 158,823 of NW_017278652.1, read as the reverse complement.
ATCGGCAAATCCATGCTCAGGAGGTCACCGGGTCGTCCAGCGAATCCACCTTGATCGCTGTCTCTCTTTCTCTCTTTCTCTCTCTCTCTCTCTCTCTATCTCTCTCTATCTCTCTCTCTTGGTTGTCTAAATGACGTGATGGAAATAAATGGTTATTAAACTGCGGTAATTGATTATTCCCGAGCAATTGATTAACCGCAGTCGAACACTGGAAAAGGGTCTCTGTACTACCAAATATATTTTATTTAGAATGTTGCAATATTGATGCAATATTTAGTGATTACCCTATAAGCACAATAGGAATATAATAATCTTAGAGTATAATATAAATATATTTACCCTTTTTAGTATTCATATAATATTCTAAAAATGTTATTTTATAGAATATTATTAAATATATCAAATATTTGTTATGTCCTCAATCATGTACCGCGGACGGATTCTTTAAACAAGAAATTGATCTTCTTTATTAGCAACAATTAATTTTCTACAAAAAACTACTTGTAAAAAATGAATTGAATAAACTATTGGTTAAATCGAAGTTCATTAATTTCAGCAAAATTGAGAATATATTTCAGAAATATACACTTTAAAAATATATTTTATAAAATGTAATAATAATAACTAATCGATAATGCTAATTTATAAATTTTAAACAATTTTTAGTGCGAGAAATAACTTTTATTCTAACCAAAAATTTTGATTAAAAAAAGAATAACAAAATTTTTAATTTACTTAACTTACAAAAACTCGCTTATTTTCTAAAATAAAACAATTTTATTTTAGTCGAAATTTTTTTAGTATAATCAAATTTTAATTAAAAAAGCAAGAATTTTTTTCGTAAGTCATAACAAAATATTTCTCTCAATGTACATCTTGTGAACCCGGAAAATAGGTTTTAGTTGAATAAGTATAGGAGTGGCCATCGAGCAAGACGGAGAATCCGCACCGTACGCGGATGTTCGAGCGCGGCCACATACACGCGAAATTCATGCAACGCTATCCCGTTAGTCGACATTCATCGGCTTGGACTTCATCTCCGGCTTCCCTGCGCTCTTCTCTCTTTCTCTCTCTCTCACACACTCTCTTTTCTCTTTCCTGTTCTCTTCCAAGTGGCTGTCTGCCAATAAAAGATGTTAGAGGGGGACCGCGTCCATTTCGCTCGCAGTGCCCAGTTATGCGGAGTGTAACGGAATCGGCCGACTAAATTTACCGCGGCCTTATCGATCACGGGGCTCGGACTTTCGGTCCCCGTCGGCCGGCGACGACACTTTTTACTTTGCCGTAAATCCCGAAAAAGCAGATCGAGCCGTCGCGATTTATGGTGGTACACTTGGAGTTATAAGCCGCGTTAGACCGGGAATTTTCGCGCTAAAATAATGAATGGCGATTGCCATAAATATCGGAAGTGGAATAAATGACGTAAAAGCGCGGCCGACGTGAATGGCGAATGAACGGTGAAAAATAAAGTAAATAGCGTGAACGATATGCGTAAATAACGAGTAAAACGGTAATAATAATAAGGCAAACAATTTAATGAAGTGACAAAAAATGAAGATAAAAAATCTTTTACTATACTAGAAAAGAAAAGTCAACACGGTTGACAATAAAGTCTGTGAAGCTGGCATTCTAAATATGAATTTTAAATTAACAAAATCTATATTGCATTTGATTGTTTACAATTTGCTCTTAAATAGTAATTTGTTATTTACCCTAAAAATATTGATATATAAATAAATTGAATTTTTAATTGAAAGCTTTAATTGAAGCATTCCTATGTATTATGTTTTTTAAATATACATGATTCGATTGTCCACAATTTGTTCGCCTTTGTGCATAAATAATCATTTTTACCTTTGACAATATGTGTAAGAATTCCTGTATGACTTCACAACGTGTGGGAATTTGGGAAAGAGTACCGAGGAAAATTACGGCGGATTCCAGCGTTTATCCGCATTACGTAACACATCGTCGAGTCGCGGCACGCGTCTTAATGGGCCTTACCAATCTCCATAAGTACGTGCCTACGTACTCTACGCGCGCACACAGCTCTGATATTCATCTCATGGCACGCGGGGAGGAGCGGTCGATTTCCTATCGTTCGTTCACCCTATCTAAACATTCTTTCACGGCGATTTTGCCTCGTGGCTTTCCGACGTTGATCCGTTGAAGTTACATAAGAAAGTAGCCGGCATTGTCCAACGTACGTGCTGCGGAAATGTCAGAAGTCTTTTCAAACTTGTGACATTTCAGCTTGTATTAAATACAATTTCATCATCGTTAAACCTTTGAGTAATGTTATCGTTATTTTTGCATTATTACACAAAAAGAAAAAGAGATTTTGGGCTGTAGTTCTAATCTAAATTTGATTATTTTAGTTTAATTAAATGTAGGAAAATTCTTGTCATTCACATAACAAGATATTCATACTAAACATTTCTATCAGTACACAGCTATTAAATATTGAATGAAATAATTTCGATCAAATGTTCGATTAATAACCTTTGCAAAAATAATTTTAGGTTTCTATATATTGAATAATCATTTTTTTTGAACGATATTGGTATAATTATATTATTATATTTGATATATTTATATTAAATTTTTAGAAAAGTAAAATTAATTTGGTTATTTCATATTAAAACATTTAATTGAATTTGTTTCACTCAACATTTCATAGGAATTTTATCAAATTCTTTTTTCAGTGTATTATCTAAGTATTTCAATAAAGTATGTGTAATTAAACTGGGCGTTGAATATGAATTGAAGCATGTTGATCAGCAAATTAATCGCGAACCGCTAAAAAACCGCGGGTCGCAGTTCGAAGAATACCGTTGCTTTCGAGCAACAATTCGCGGATTTTCGAGCGGTAGGAAATGCAGGAGATAATTGGCGCGCTATCGAATCGACGACGGGCGTTGTTACCTTCCGACGCACCTGACGCGACGGTTCTCCGTCCCTTGCTCCGCGGCGCCCCATCGAGACTCGAGAGCCGGGGGCAACATGAAGGTCGGGGTTGAGCCGAGTTTAATTTAGCCGTCACGCTCTTACTCTGGATCGATACATCGTAACCGCATCAGCGGAGTTACGCCTCGTGAGTGCCACCTTAAGTTCGACGGCGACGCTGCTGCCGAAAGGAAAGGAAACCCCAAACCAGATTCCGCTTCCGGAACGACGCCCGGCGACGCCGCGCCGGTACGGAAACTGCCTCGGGGGATTGACGGACCGGTCCCTTGGGCATTCTTGTGCGTTTTAGGAAAACATTGATCTTAACTCCAAGTTTACTTAACCGAGATTTTCGGATTTATGTTCTCAGGACGTTACGTATAGAACTGGCAACGTTCAAGAATTCGGAGATTTGTGGATATTTAATATTTCTAATTAATACCTATACATTTAATATCTGCTTTTCTTCTAATCCTTCGGAGCTGACGGTGGATATATTGAACCCATTCAATTATATAAATTTCTTTGTCAAAGATGTCAATTCAATTTTCTTTATGTTATAAAGAATTATTCTTATTGAAATATACTTAATATTCATTCTTTTTTGTATAAATTATGTCATATTGATTTTTTAAAATTTATGTTTTTTAATATAATTTTATATAACATATATGGATCTTATAGTTAATAAGTGTGTTTCAAATTTTGGAATCAGTTTCGGAGAGCTAATTTAAAATGTTTCTTAATCAAAATTTTTAGGTACTTTTGCAAAAAAAAAACATTGATTATAATTCGACATATATATACTTAATTAATATTAATTACGACTTGAATAATCTTTTATTCTGAAACCATGTACTTCGATCCTTGATTCTCCGAATCATTACATTCTGCATCCCGACAGCTAAGTTTCACAAACCTGTAACGGTTCAAGTTTGATAGCCAATTTATACTATCGGTCGTCTACTAAATACATTTCTGCATTTACTATCGTAACAAAGTCTGTTATATATATAACTCCTTGGTTGATAAAGTTGAGCATATAAATTCTAACTGCATTTTCCGCTATTGATTTACGTTACTATCTATCGACAAATAATTCATGCATTTCCTTACACAACGCAATATTCATATCGTTAAAAGCGTTTGTCGGAGCATTTCTATCGCAGAGTATTGACTACGTTCAGCAAACAAAGCAGCTCAGTGAGTACTCAGTGATCTTTTATGATTGATTTTTGCTTTTAATTCTAACACGTGTAGGAATCAATGACTAATAAAGAATCACTGATTGCTCACTGAGCTGTTTTTTCTGCTAAACGCAATGACGAGAGCATCAAGATAGAGGACACGTGATAACAGCTTATCAAATTGCTTTAAAATACACATGAGATAGTCGGTTTAATAATTTATTTATCTTATAATATTTTAAGTTTTTCGTGAAAGATTACGCACTACAACACTAAAAAGAAACTTTGTTTTGTTGTAACAACAAAAATTTGATTAAAGTGTATTGAAAAAAATTGTAATTTTGTGTAAATTAAATTATTTAGTTTAGAATTTTAATAAAATTATTATTTTCTGAAACGCGCGATTGTTTTCTATTGGCAATTATTGGCTTGCGCAATCCATTAACTCTCGATTAACATATTGAAAACCTATCGAGGCAGCCGAAGCAAGTATCTCACAAACGATTCATTTACATGAAATGGAAGTTAAAGCGAAACAGGGATCAAGAGTTGTAAACTTGAGATACTTTGTGTTTATGTGATGTTAAATAAAAGTAAAAGTCTCTAGGGAAAATCTAGAGGCAACAATAGAAAACTGAAGGATTTTAGAATTAGATTTATTTTTTATAATTAATTAGTTATAAGCAAATAACTTATGTGATAAAAGATCAAATTTTTACTTTCAAGTTTCGATTGTTTCAGCTCAATTCAGTGTAGTTTACGAAAGATGATTTTTTTCTTGTTTTTATAGAATATCTTGGATAAGTTCAATCCTGGTGCAAGGCAGCTGATCAACGCAGGCAAGGCGTACCTGAAGGCTCTTCACGGTAAGTGAATTAAATGGAGTATGCCCGAGCGCTTCGAAAGGAAAGACAGAAATAGACGGGTTTGGCTCGCGGGTAGAAAGAAGACCAGTGCATAAAGAACAGTTGGAGGGGAAGGGCAAGAACTTTGTGTTAGTCCCTTGGGTCCTGTTGCAGGATCGAATTGCCAGTTCGTTAGCATTGTGAGCTTTTGCTCTGCCTTTTCCGTTTTTTTTTTTTCATTTCGTAGCGCTCTGATTAATTTATTTTATTATATATAAGAACGTAGACGGGTTAATGTTTAGGGTTTCATACGCTGTTACTTAATCGCGGCGCAATTAATAATATCAAACACTTTTTCAATCGGCGATATTAAATATCTGAAATGTTACAGTTAATATCAGTTTTAAACATTTCACATATATTGTGTATAGTAATCAGATTTAGCTCTTTAATTTTTTAATCTAGAATTTAAATTTTAAATATTAGCAAAATACTAAGAATACTCAGAACTTTTAAAACTCAAAATAAGTAATTAATCATTAATTGATATAATACTTAATTCTCTAAAGGTTGTATATATTTTGATGTCAATTTCAGGGGATATTTCGCATTGTATCTCTAACCGCGCGTTTCGTGCTGACTCTATACGTGTTTATTTCTTCCTTTCACACCTTCGCGGCCTTTCGTGGCCGGGTCAGATCAATCACCTTTGGGGATTAACCCGTTGACCCTGAAACGGACGGCTCGCGTGCCGCTGTCATGTAGGTCGCCTGTGAGATATCGTCCTCGATGCTCTCGGGGATAGAAAGGGAATAATTCGATAGAAATATCTTCACGTATCTTCACGTATCTTCGCGTTTTTTATGTCTCTTTGGGCACGATCTTACCATTATCTTTTGCACAGGAAAATGATTTTATCAGCAATTCAATTAACTGTGGTGACAGTAAAAACGTATTTCATAGTAATTAGCTTCTTTCATTATCATTTATAAAGTTAAATTGGAAAATGAAAATTATTATATGATTTTAATTGAAAATTTTATCAAATTTATGTTATTTTGTATAAAAAATTTAATTTAGTTGAATAAAAAGATATTTCAAGATATGTAATTATTCTTGAAATTATTTAAGAAATAAATTATTATTAAGATTGATAAGAATTTGAAAAATTATTAAAAATTAAAGAATGTCATTGATAATTACTTTACGAACTATTAATATTCTCATTGTTTTACGATTGTTAAACAATAAGGATCACTTTTTAACCGTAAATATCGTAACTGACCGCAAATCATGAAGTAATAATATATCGCGCGCGTCGGCGATTCTCGTTGATGGGTGGTAATTTGTTTAAGGTGTGCCGGAGAAAATAGTACTCGGTGGAAAGTAGTTTGCGCACCGGCAGTCGGCTTTACATCAAAAGTGACTTAAAAGTTTCGCCGACCTTTGATGTAACGGGTATTACTCTGCTGGGAGTGGAAGCGAGATACCCCTGTAGAAGGGGGAGCCATTTCCGCCGGATGAAAATCGACTGGCATTCCTGCACCGTAAAACCTCGAGCATATAATTAATTCTTCTCTTTCTACACTTCCACGTTTTTTACTTTTTCTTTGATCTTTTCTGCATGACTTCACAAACTCTAAGTTATGATTTATAATCAGTTTGCAAACATTCTATGATTACGTGCGATATAATATCACTTTCCTAAAACATCCGGGGAGAGTTTAGTTCTATCACCGCATCGATAAAATCACCAATATAAATTATGTTACTATCACAAACGGCACTTTCAAATCTCCTCAGATATCGAGACCGAATGCCGAAACTCTCTTCGCAGAAGGGGATAAGATCGCAACATCAATTCGGCGACTTTATAGAACGCTTTATGAAAAAGATCGGGCAAACAGAACCGCGATAATTTTTTCGATGGTGGTGGTTCGCAAACTTTTTATCTCAACGCGATTAGGGCTGCAAGCTAGATGGATGCGGAGCGAATTGGTATGGGAAGCAAGAAAAGGAACATACTCATGGAGTTGGGCGTTGCACAAAGGACGGGGCAACTTCCTTTAACGAGTTCCGCGCTGGGAAAGAGAGCTAACTCGATTAGGAATTAATTTTTGACGACTCGCGAAAGACGAGACAAAGGGGAGATTTCTCCGAATGGCGAAAGATGAGAGATGGGGACAAAGGATGAGGACAAGTAAAAGAAAGGCTAGGAATTAAGGTGAAACTGGAGCTCTTCGGTCTTTGCGGGGGTAAATTGCATCCGACTTTTCCTCGATATGCTGGCGGATTTTTAATTCCCCGTTGAACTTTTTCATTTCTGTCTGAACGTAAAAATAATATTCGGAGTATATACATTCGTGCTGCCTTTTAATAACTCTTTCGTTTCCAGGAAATATTAGTTTTTTTCTTAACTCAGGAATAGTCACTTGGGATGTTTTTATACTTCAACGAAAAAATATGAATTGTTGCAAAATACTGTTCAACATATTTTCTTTCTTTTTTAATGACTATGCTTTATGAACTTTACCTTTAAATATTCTTTCGAAAATTATCAAAAAGGGCATTATATTAATTAAAATATTTTCTTAGAAATACTTTTATAATAAACTACTTAACGTGTTTATACTATTTAGTATTTAATATTTTATTTTGTTACTACCTTTTTCACAAAATTGTGATTAAAAATCTGTACTCTTAAATTTGAATAAATTATCGAATCAATAAAAACAATATACTGTTAATAATAGTGATTTTAACTGGGATGTAAAACAGTTCAGATGATCGTTTAAATACAAAGATCAGGTGATTACTCTCAGTAATGTCGATATGTATAATATATTTCTTATTATTTAACACTTTTTCAAATATTTTATCTCTTTTATAATATATTTTATTAATTTTTATGTACCACTTTAACAACTATTATTATAATTAAACATATTTTTAACATTTTTTTTCATTATTTAACTTTGATTAAATCTCATTTTTCAAATAATTCGAACCTGGATAAATTTCGCGAGTGAAATTTCAGCCTTCTTAATTAGCCAATCAAACTCCGGCAGCGTTATCAAAATGCCAGCTAAAAACGGCGAATTCATTCCGAGTCGTCTTTGTTCTTAGTGGAATTAATTTGTTCCACCGGAAGGAACTCGCCGATTGTCGAACTTATACCCAGACTCCGCAACTCATACCCCTGCCATATACACGGCACCCTATCAGGATCCGACTCTGCGACAATTTATAACGACTCGTCGAGCTACTTTGAGGGGCTCAATCTTGCAAGGAACTTCGTTCTTCCCCCTTCCCCTGCCCGTCCTCTTCGTCCTGCATCCTTTCTCCGATTTTCCGTCATTCGTCTGCTCCTAAGGATGCCACTTAAATATCATGAGTTCCACGTTTTCATTCGATCGAAAGATGCACGAGAGGTCTTTTCCAGTATCATTTCTCTTTGGATATGTTGGAAAGCGTTTAAAACGGATGGAATTTTAGAGCGATGAACATTAGGTACCCATATTGCTTAGAAAATTTGTTCGTATTTTACAATATGTAAAATGTTTTGATTAAATAATGATAAGATATATTAGGTATTTATGAGCAGAAGTCCGTGGAATTATTGCTATAGATGTTACTAGAATTTATTGAACCAATTTTTAATTATGTTATTATATAATGCTGAATGTCCTGCATTGTTTAACACTATGCTCTTATATGCTTCTGATCTATTTTTATAAATTTTAGTATCATCTAACGGCGATTTCACGAACTTTTGTAAACAATTACCAGTCTAATATAACGTACAGTCAGGCGATAATAATAAATACGAGGTTATTCGTTATAATCGTCATTTATTCGCTCCGGGCGTTTACAAACTGCGGATTTTTTCACGCAGAATGCCGGACGAGCGGGTGGTTTCCGGGATTGGAAAACGCGACGGTGGTCGACGGTCACAGAGAGTCACAGCGAATGTGATTTGAAAAGTTTTCTCGTTAAATAGCGCAAAAATGCGCGAGAGACATCGAATGTGGACAGGAGGGTGACAGTGATCCTGGGATGGAGGAAACTACATGGAAAAGGGTGCACGGGTAGGGGTGAATGTCCGGTATGGGGTAGACAATGACGAGCGAGGGTACTGACTGATTTTAATTATGGAATCTGTGCAGGTGAAACGCTCAATTTTCCCGCCGGCACATGTCCACCCGTTTTCCACCCTATCTCCCTTCCTCCCTTTTCCGTTACACTCCGGATCACCCCGTTGTCTCTTTTTACTCGTTGTAGTTTGAACCTGGGAGGCTCCGCGATTTCAATTTCGCGCCATCTCTTTGCCCCCTTTTCACCTCCCCTGTCGATCATTACTCCCTTTTCGGCTGAGCTGGTCGCTCTTTAATATTGATTTTCTCTCGAAGGGTCGAAAATATCGCGAGAGTATCGAGTTACGCCGGCCGCACTCGCGACTGTCAAGTCCCGTCGTTTGTTCTACACTTTGCAGGGTCAGAGGTGCGGGGTAGAAAGGGCTGTGCAAATGTACACGAAATGTTCGTCATCGCTGTATTGTTCGTGTCAGAGCGATATTACGGAATACTTCCAGAAATATAATATATTCCAGTATATTTTATTACAGTATAAAATATGTAATATTGTAATTATAGTATACTTAATTATCAACATGAGAAATATTAGTTAATTGCAAGTTGAGGAGATTTTGAATACAATTACAATATTTAGTTCCAGCATGCGATTTTCTTTTTGTATGATATATTAAAGTTGTTTAAAATTACCTTAATATTATCACAAAAAATGCTGTAATTATAATCATTATTAATATGAGAAATATATATTTACTATAAAATAAAGAGGTTTCAAATACAACTACAATACTTAGTTCCAATATCTAATTTTCATTTTTTGTGGCATTAAAATTGTTTATATTATTTTAAAGTTATCACAAAACAATTTGATTATTTTTAATTTTATACAATTGTTGAATAACGGAAGTTTTTACTTTTCAGCAAGATAATGAACTTTTTTTGCAATTCACCAAATTCTAATTAAAGATATTTTAGTTAAAAGGACAATATTTTAGAACACTGCACACATACTTCAATGTCGTGTATTTAACTTTATCGAACGTAGCGTAAAAAGTCCGCCAGTTAATATATTCCACTCGCGTTCTCCGCGACTGCAATTTGCACCATGGCGTAAATCTCACTGCGGTAGGAAGGACGGAAGGGAGGGGAAAAGAGCGACGGAAGTTATTTTCGTGAATATTACGCGATCGAGAGAGTCGTGCGACGCGCTATGCGAAAATGACTCCGTTTTGCATAAAAAACGTTCGGCGTAGCGCGCGGCGCGTCGCTTTGCGTCGTGTCGGCCGCGTAATGCGCATAAATAAAACGCGTAATAAACGCGACGACGAAGGGGAACGCGGGGGGTTGAATTATGCGCGCGAGATAGAGCGCAACCCATTTCGACTGACGTAGGAAATCCTTCGCGGGGCGCGAGAGTGCCGTCATGAAAAAGTATACCGCAAAAAAAGAGGCGATCTTATCGCAGCGAAACGCTATGCTTTTATATTGGCATTGATAAGCGCGGTACACGACAGTTTATGATATCACCTGATAATGTAACCGAGTAACATAATCAATGGGGACGCCCACTTTGGGTCCTTGCGATATGTAATATTAAACCGTGAACGAGGGGAAGAGGAGGGCGGAGAAATCGGGAAATATAAATCGATGTTTTGTGTCGACATTATCGCTAAAGCGCAATATGTATGTACGTGTGTTTGGACTGATGCGGAAAATGTATAATAATTTCTGTCATTATAATGCGATAGTGTAGATAACGAAATGAAGAACTCTATAATGATAACGTAAAGAGGAAATTTTAGAGCACAGATAGGGGGGGGGGGCTGTTTAGAAACAAGATGTTCTAAATTTTTCCGCTATTTGTTAGAGTTTTCACTTTGTTGTACGATCGTGCAATATATGATGTAAATTATAATACTGTACACTTATACTGCATTAGTTCAAACTTGCTATCTGTTAAAAGAAGCATTAATCTTGATAAATTGCACATGTTTTAATTAGAATGGTATGTATGTGCAATTATCGCTCGCAATTACCGTGAAACTCGTGAATCGGATGCACATTCAATAGAAAGAAAATTTTAACCATGCATTTTTGCACGAGAAGAATGATTTTTCTGAAAAATTAGCTACATCTTGATTAAATAAAATTTTGATGAATTATTTATCCAAATAATTATGTAGGACGCTCAAATTATAGAATGTTAAATCTTTTTGCCGCATTGCTTGAGTTTTTTACACAATTATTTTGATAGTAATAAAATTATTTTTAAACGTATAAAAATGATTTTCAGACTTATATATAAATCATTAATTTCTGTAAAAGAGCTGAACACGATTTTATTTATAGTTGGTGATCAAAACGGAAAGAATGATTTTATTAACCTCTTTGAATCTAAAATTTTGCTGCATGCAAATCTGAAAATAATTTTGATGGAAAAGAATTTTTTGAAAAATTTTATTGTGAGTTTTGATGAAAAACATGTAAATTAAGTATTAAAATAACGTGCTGATAAAAAATAGCATCAAGGAGAAAAGTACCTAATTGTATAATGTAGTAAAATTTGTGTCGTTTTTCGCGCAATATTTGAAAGGTACACTGTTAAATTTATAATGTTAAATTATACCCAATTTCGAGTTACTTTTAATCATTACTATAGATTGCCATTGCTGCTACTCAATATATCGTTATATTTAACTAAAACAAAGGAGTGAATTAAACAATTTAATCAAGAAAATGTATTACATTTTACTCAAATGTAATATATTATTTACTAAATACATTAATATGGACGTTGTTTACTTTGAAAGCAATCACAAAAATGAATTAATTTACATTTTGACATATGGAAGTTAAAAATATCAAAATATTTTTAACTTGAGAGATTAAAGTTACCTTGCTACCTTGTGGTACTTAATAGTGTATGCGTGGAATTCCTGTTTCAGAATTTTTGCCAATTCCGATCTGAATGGCCCGCGTTTAAATTAGATGGACTTTCGCCCGCTGAATTCATGATAGAGCGATGATGATGATCGCGATAATGCGCGCGCATACGCGTGCAAGAAGCGGTAAATGGAGTTTCCGCTGTAGTATCACCCGGAATCCGCTCGTATTTCCCCTTAATAGCGAATACCTTACGTATCCGCGTCCGACCGGACCAGCATACCGGGTGTGCTAATGGAACTGTCACGCAGCTGTGGATCGATCGCGTCCGGCTAATCGCGGCGTGCCGCACCACTAATTAACCCCGACCTAGGACGTGTCGTCCCTGGAACAGGAAGTTCGATCCCCGTTTCAGAGCTCCCGCTTGCCACCCCCGTTTGCCACGAACGAGCATGTTTGGAATTCGATTTAATTTTCGCGATGGTTATTATCGGCGCGACGGTTATTAATATCAACCCATAAACCCAGTATGAATTTCTATGCTTTTTGCGGAAAGTTATTATTTCTTCCCGGAAATTAATACCGAATGGCCGCTGCTCATCGTCGCGCTCAGGTGGGGAATTTTCCCTCTGCTATCGATTACAAGAGTTATCGACTTTTGCGAACAAAACATCTTCCGGTTATAAAGGTATACACGCATACACGTATACTTTATCGCCAAAAACTACGAGCCAGAAAAAAGTTTATAATAATGTAAAATAATAGAAATATTAATATAAAATTTTATATTAATTTTTTTCGGACACGATTCATGTTGGATATGATGATTTATGATAAAACATCGCGATCGCGAATCTTCCAGCGTTAAAAGAAAGGAGGTTAACTCTGCTGTAAAATTACCATAACATAATGTTCAAAAATTACAGTAATAGCGGTGAAAACAGGATTGTGACAATCGGAATTGAATGAAAGGGTCATTAGCATTCAATCATGAATGTCATCTGTTGAAGAAACTCGATTTATCTCGCAGTTCGTCCTCGAAGTGAAAAGAAATCACGGAGGACCGGCCTTCCGTGATACGGTCCTCTAATATCCCTTTAAATGGATTCCCTTTAATCCAATTTGCCAGCTGAGCGATATTAATGGGTCGGAATAGCTGGCATTCGAGGCGGAATAATCCTTAAATATTATCCTTCGCGATATCGCGCGTTCTTTCGATCTTCTCCGCTTCCTTCGCCGGCCCCTTCCTTCGAGATAACCGCCATTTTTTTCTTTCGTGAAATTCCTTCCGTTTTATAAACCGCAGAAATATGTAAATATTAAGACGACGTAAAAATATGAAAAAATAAGAACCTTTATTTATTTATGTTTATCGTAATTTTTTAGTCACGCAAATTTTTATGTTTGGTTTTCTGTACATCTACTATTATTTTTTATAAAGCAATTATAAGTAATTTTTACATTAAAATACATTCTTAATAAAAAAAATGTTTCTTTATAAAATTTTTCAGCATATAGTTCAAAATTCACAATTATACTATATATAAAATCAATGCAAAGTATTCTCGATGCTAAATTTATTTGTATATACAAATGGAGATGTGTTAATACTAAAATTGATATGGCAACGCTGTGATCTCACTAGGTGCATTTGATTGGCAATCAAAGTGTTAATTATATTTTGATTCGTTGATTATTTCAATATCTTAGTTAGAACTGATGATTCTTATTATTTATTTCGTGCACGAATTATTTCACGAATATGAAATTTCAACTCTTTTAGTTTTTCTAATTACATTATGATCATCTCGATAATGACGATTTGAGATTTTCTTGATACGTCGTGAACGAAACATGGCTGCTCATGCTTTTCTCATTTCTGGAGTTGCACCGCGTCCTTCGATCCTTCGTGTATCGGGGTATCTGCCTCGCGAAAATATACGATCCTGCCGCCGACGAAGACGGGGGTGCAAATAAACGCGAGCCACCCCCATTATTCGCGCGTTTGCTCGATGGACCCACCTCCTGGCACTTCAACAATGCCGCAATCGCAAAGTTTACAATAATATTGTTATGCCGGCATCTGCATGCACCCCATAAATCATCCCCGATTCTTTCCTCATTTGCGCGCTCTCCCTATAGTATCTCTTATTCGTAGGACGACGAAGCGCCATAGAGTTGTTTACACGAGAACCGATATTTCATGAAAATAAATAACTACTACATTTTAACTGAACTTTCTTTGCTGATTGATATGTGGAAGGATTAATAACAGAAATATAATAGTGATTATGAATTAAATAAAATAATATGATATTATATACATAAATAATACAATTATATAAATAATGATATTGTATTATAATAATGTAATATAACAATAATTATGAAAACAATAACTAATTAAATATCTGTCACATTTTTCACCCTTTTTCCATTTTTATGATTGATTGCTGCTAATCAAATGACAAAAGTGGAAATAATGCGTTTTATAGAAGTGGATGTTATCAAAAGTCACTATAATTACAATATATATTCTTATCATTTTGGTTACAGATTTCTTATTAACTGCGATTTAAATTTTATACAATAATTATCATGAATTTCTCTATCAGTAAATAAACGTATATTTAGTTAATGAGCAGTTTTAAGTATTACAAAATTAATCCTAGTGGTATGCATAATGTTTAAAAATTGGATGTCGGATGGATCTAGGAAATACATTAATTAAAAAAATTATTTTTGTAAGCAGGGAACTTCACACACTGTTAAGTTCTTAATATCTCTCAATTTTCTATATTTCTTTTATCTATTTTTGAAACTTTAGATTCACAAGAGATGTATTATATTAAATTAATAGGATGATTTTTTTCTAATTTAATATCGTGTTTTTTTTTTTGGAAAATTTGTTAGAAACAAACCACGAATGATCATTCAAATTTCGCAGTACACATTATCCGACACTTTCGGATAGAAACCGCGAAAACAAACGGTGAACAAGCAAGAGTGCAAAGGAGTGCTCTCATCTATCTCAAAGTCATTCCATTCCTTTATTATCCCACTGCAACCTCGTGGGAATCGCGCAAAAGAGCTGGAGCGGAAGGGTTTGAAAGGCGGTCACCCCTTGGAAATTCCAGAAGGAAGATGGAAATATGAGACAACTGGGTGGCGGTCGAGGGGTTGCGCTCTTGCAGCGATGGAGGAGTACGGGAGAGACAGAGGAAAGGTGAAGGCACGGTTGAAGTACACAACGGGGGTAGGGGAGCGAAATGAGAGAAGAGCGGGGGCTGTTGAAGAGGGGTTGAAACGTAAACTTTATTCTGGACAGTGCAGCCCCCGTGCTGTGCGATTCAATTATTTTTGCTCAGCACCGACGACGCTTCCGGGCAACCTCCCTTCAACTTTTCCATGCCCTTCTCACTCGCTACTTCCGCCCCTTCTCGTCTCTCGTTGCGGTCGGGGTGGCAGACGCTTCTAATTTCATTATTCCCTCTCGAAGGACCGTTCTGCCTTTTTCTCACCCCCGCGGTTTATTTCCGTGCCAAGCATTCCGCTCCGCTCATGAAGCTTCTAACTGGTACGTTCTTTTGGTATATACTTGGTGTTTTGGTAAAAAAAAAACTCCCCAGTATTGGATTACTTGATATGAAATTTAAATTTTTGTATTGTCTTATCTGGATTATTTTGCTATCAATTTTATTTATATTTATGGCATGCATGCCTGTCACTGCAATTTATTGTCGCGAATTTTGGTTAAAAAAGGGGTTGCGAGAGGGTCGAATTCCCTCGTCAGCTCAGCTTGAAGAGAGGCATGATGCCGTTTGCAAAATTCATCCACTCGCTTGGCGAAAATATTTAACAAACTTTGTACTGCGTTTTCCGCGCAATCACGCCGTTGGAATTCCGCATTGCGATGCTACTTTTTTACACACCGCGGAGACTAGCCGATATAAAAGAGCATTGTTGTAACCGTTGTCCCACCCTTCCGCCTTGCTCCTTTCGCTTCTCCGTTTTCGTCGCCGAAAACTGCAATTTCCCGAGGCGGGAAGGAATGCGATTAAGTGTTGATGGCTTCCTAAATGCAAACAACTCGGGAAACCGTAATCACCAGAGACAATCGCTCTCTCTCTCCCTCTTTCATTCTTTCACTCTCGGTCTCTCCTTCTTCTCGCGACACGACGAGGGCGTTGTTTTACAAGCCAAGGGGTGAAAATTGAAAGGGTGGGTGTGTCGATTAGCCGGCGTCTCTTAATTCACGATTATCGCCCCCGCTGCGGTATTCGCTTCCGGAATGCAAAATGGCGTCGTCGTCAGATCGCCGCTTCGTCGCTTGGCGTCCATTTTTTCCTATTCTTTTCTCTTTTCGCTTTTTATAAAAATTAATTTCGCCCCTTTAGGTCTTTCGCGCGTCTTTTGCATCGCTCATAATTACGTGAACACGCTTTTATTTCGTGCTTTTGATTCTTAAAATACCGGAGCTGTATGTCGCTTCAAACTTATAATTAAATTTAAAGTCACTAAGGTACTGCGAAGACGCTATTAGCGCTATTTGTATCATTACATCTTTATTGTTTATTAAACAAAGACAGAAGAACACAAATAGCGCTAATACAGCGTCTCCCTGAATAGTGAATACTTGTATATTAGGTACATCTTATTGTTTGATGTATAAAGTACTGCAATCTCAATTGCTGTTAATATTTGGAGCCAGAGTGATGTCGAATGCAACATTGTGTAATTTCTTAGTGCAATTATCTTAACTTAATAAAGGTTAGGATAATAGTACTCTATTTTGAATAACGTTGTGAAGCCAGAAGAGCATAAATTGCGATACTTTGTATATCTAGTGATTTTTTAAAATTTAATCTGTTAATTATTATCTCCTAGATTTTACATTTCTTTATGCAGACTAAAATTGTGATATTTTGCGTGTAATGCTCTATAATAAATGTATATGTAAACTAAATATTATATTAAAAACTAAGATATATTTTTATCATCAACATTTACGACGTATCTAAAAAATTTTAATTTTTTTGTATTAGAATTTTAAATAAAGAACGACGGATAGATCCGTTTTTATTTTAAGATCATTTTACGTAATGTCTTAAGATGCTAATATGGCTTCCTGATTAGATAATAACATCTTACAACTGTACTTAAGACAATCTTATATGTAAGATCCTACTATAACTATCATCATAATGACATATCGGATAATAGAATACAATTATTACGTGTGATACGTTCGAACGTGTATACGTGCTCGATCAAATCCGTCGAGAAGGGAAAGGGGCTGGAACTCAGACGTTACCACGGACCTCGTGTCATTCCATTGCATTTTCCGACGTGGGGGCATCCAGCTATGGCGTCGACGTCGGCGTCGTTAAGCACTGCGAGACTCATATTAAAACTACCCCTCGGGATACCGCTGTGAAGATGGTAAGGGTGAAAGGACATTTACGTCGCTTGCTAAGGACTCTCGTCTGCCAAGAGGGTGCGAATGGCGAATTTAGAAATAACAAGGGACGAAGAAGTAGATGGTCACGATGAAGATCATATTTATATCATTGAAACGCCTTACGTTATTTTGCATTATTTATTTTTACATTTCACGTTTATATATTATTTATACTATTTATAATAGATTTTTTTTATAATAGCGACAAAATTATTTTATTTTACTTAATCCTTCCAAAGGTAGATAGTCTTTTGTATTTTACATTTCTAAGCAACGCATTGCGTATAGCAACAGAATGTTTCTTTTCAATCTTAGAATTCTATCGCTATTGATATAGTAATGCTATTGATATTTCACGTACAAGAAAATAGATCACTCTTAATTAATGTAACATAAGTTTTTTATACATTTTACATTTTTAATGATAAAAAATATTTATAATTTAGATTTTTATGAATACAAAATCCTAAAGATTACTTGAAAGAGAAAGGAAGAATAAGTAGGGTACGTTAAGTTAGCACCCCAACTATAGTACTCAGGAGTTCTGATTAGAGTTCCCACTTCCTTTTGACGAGAGGAAGAGTTCCCTATAGTTAATAACAATAAGAGTTCCGCTCAATAAACATTTTTTTTAAATGGGGTGCTAACTTTTTGTCGAAGTTCGAGGTGGAATAGTTCTGAGCGGCTTAATAGCTTCAATTTGCGATTGCCTAGAGTACCTGATAAGTAAAAAAAATTTTCGAATAATAAAAAAAAAATTAAAAATTTTTGAAAAATTAATTTTTAGATACAATAGTTCTGATGATAATTCCTGCTTCTTTTTGACGATACGAAGAGTTCTCTATGATTTTTAATGACATATGCGCTTAATAATCATTTTTTAATAATTTTTTAAAAATGGGGTGCTAACTTTTTAACGAAATTCAAGGTCGCATAGTTCTGATCAGCTTAACAGGACTATTTTGTGAATACCTAGAGTTCTTGATACATAAAAAACATTTTTGAAGAATAATAAAGATTTAAAAAAATAGTGGAAATCTTTGAAAAATTTTTTGAGAGTACCGAGTAGTTCTGAGTAGCGTTTCTTACAGTACTCGACGAGTTCTATCGAAAACTGTAAGGTGAAAAAGCGATTGGACCAACGGTTTGCAAGATACAGCGACATTTGTCAGAAGATCAACAATTTTTAGAGTATATCTCGGAAACCATTGGTCCAATCGCTTTGAGCCCTGATACTTTTCGACAGAATTCGCCGAGAACTGTCCAGAACTCTGATCAGAACTACTCGGTACTCCCAAAAATTTTGACTTCAAATTTTTTTCTAAGTCTCACGTCGGAAAATTTTTTGAGAGTACCGAGTAGTTCTGAGTAGCGTTTCCTATAGTTCTCGACGAGTTCTATCGAAAACTGTAAGGTGACAAAGCGATTGGACCAACGGTTTGTAAGATACAGCGACATTTGTTACATTTGTAAGATCACATAATTTTTAAATAAGTATATCTCAGAAACCGTTGGTCCAATCGCTTTGAACCCTGATACTTTTCGACAGAACTCGTCGAGAACTGTCCAGAACTCCGATCAGAACTAATCGGTACTCCCAAAAAATTTTGACTTCAAATTTTTTTTCAAGTCCCACGTCGGAAAATTTTTTGGAAGTACCGAGTAGTTCTGATCGGAGTTCTGGACAGTTCTCGGTGAGTTCTGTCGAAAATTATGAGGGCTCAAAGCGATTGGACCAATGGTTTCCGAGATATACTCTAAAAATTGTTGATCTTCTGACAAATGTCGCTGTATCTTGCAAACCGTTGGTCCAATCGCTTTTTCACCTTACAGTTTTCGATAGAACTCGTCGAGAACTATAAGAAACGCTACTCAGAACTACTCGGTACTTTCAAAAAATTTTTCGACATCGGACTTGGAAAAAAATTTGAAGTCAAAATTTTTTGGGAGTACCGAGTAGTTCTGATCGGAGTTTTGGACAGTTCTCGGTGAGTTCTGTCGGAAAGCATCAGGGCTCAAAGCGATTGGACCAATGGTTTTCGAGATATACTCTAAAAATTGTTGATCTTCTGACAAATGTCGCTGTATCTTGCGAACCGTTGGTCCAATCGCTTTTTCACCTGATAGTTTTCGATAGAACTCGTCGAGATCTGTAAGAAACGCTACTCAGAACTACTCGGTACTCTCAAAAAATTTTTCAAAGGTTTCTACTATTTTTTTTTTAATTTTATTATTCTTCAAAAATGTTTTTTATGTATCAAGAACTCTAGGTATTCACAAAATAGTCCTGTTAAGCTGATCAGAACTATGCGACCCTTGAATTTCATTAAAAAGTTAGCACCCCATTTAAAAAAAATTATTAAAAAATGATTATTAAGTGCATATGTCATTAAGAATCATGGAGAACTCTTCGTATCGTCAAAAAGAAGCAGGAATTATCATCAGAACTATTGTATCTAAAAATTAATTTTTCAAAATTTTTTTATTTAGTTTTTATAATATTCGAAAATTTTTTTATATATCAGGAACTCTAGGCAATCGCAAATTGAAGCTATTAAGCCGCTCAGAACTATTCCACCTCAAAATTCGATAAAAAGTTAGCACCCCACTTTAAAAAAAATTTTTTTTAATATTTATTAAGCGGAACTCTTGTTATTAATTATAGGGAACTTTTCGTCTCGTCAAAAGGAAGTGGGAACTCTAATCTGAACTTTTGAGTACTATAGTTGGGGTGCTAACTTAACACACCCGAATAAATATATTATCTAATTTAATCTTAAAATGATATGGAGTAAATTTCTTTGTTGTGTGTCTTCTCATATAACACTTATAAATAAAATATATAATACAAAACTGTAAATGAAATTATGTATCATATCTGTTATAATATTGATTGCAAGGGATCCAAACTAATATATATTATAAATAGATAGAATTTTTAAAAAATTTATCTATACTATTCTATAGCTTTTATTAGATGGCAAATTAGGCCTTCTAATGACTGAAGGCATGCTTAGCGCTCAGTGGTCGATAGCATTTTAGAATTAATTAAAAAAAATTTCTAAGTAGAACATCAATAGAAATTCTTTTTTGTTTCAATTTTCTTACTTATACAAATAAACTAGAAACTATAAGATTTTTTGAGGTATCGATAATAAGATTTGTAAGTTTACATCCTGCTGTGTCTTAAGAATTATAACCTACATAAGTAAAAAATATAAAGCGAAAGAAATTAAAGTTCTATAAAGTTTATAACGAGTAAAAAATTCCATTTAAGTGCAGATCTCGATAAAAAAAACCGATTGGATGAGAAAGTCAAGACGCGAGTCCATTAATAATCGCCGATAGCTCGTGGGAACTGTCGGCGAAGGAATAGGAAAAGTTGCAGCCAAAACGGCAACGAAGTTTTCCATTAATCTACATTAATACCGCGCGAAATCTTGATAGTACTCACTCGCGCCTGTTGCGTTTGGCGAAGCCGGTCTAAGAACCCTGGTAAACACCCTCATAAGCAATTAAGCCGCTTAGAAACTCCCGCCGTTCATTTATTATCTCTGTACCTTCTAAGCAAGCTCGCAAGCACTGATAAACGACGCACCGAGCTAAGAAGCCGTCCTTCAAAGCAGCTCCTTAATTACGCGTTAAGCATTTTGGAGTTCCTACTGCCTATCTCGTTGGACTTTTGGAAAATAATTACAATTTGAAGCAATTTGGAAAGTTCTAATACAGCGATAATTCAATTGATTTTTACGAGTCTGGAAGTATTAACTAATTCTATTTTCGGTCAAAGCGAATTTTAGTGCTTCATAATATACAATCATATGTGAATTTAAAAATCCTTTTTTTTGTTTTATGAACTGAGGGTCGATTTATAAACTGAAGCTGGAAATGACATCACAAATTATTATACATTGATCGTCAATTCAGTAACGATACAAATAAGTATCTTAAAAACATTGTAGAATAATTATTACGAAAAATATCGTAATAAGGTTTGAATCTGTAATTTAGAAATGAAGAGAATGTTTATAAATTTGTTTGAATATTATTAAGCACTGGCAATAAAATTTACTCCGATTGAAAATGGGATTCTTTTTTTATTTAATTTATCCATGTTGCTCTAATTTTCACTTTGATTAGAAATATTAATTTCAACATGAAAGTAAATTTAATTTTTTAAAAGAAGAAATTGATCTTTTTGAACATGACAAAACATATGTCTTTTGAAAAATTCTACGTTTAAAGCGTCATATATTTTTCATTAATTTTGATATTATTATTTCTATTTTTCGAGGATGTCAATGGTCAAGTTTCAAGATGGTTGAAACTGTGAATATTCTGAATTTCACGATTTCTCTGGCAATGCCCATGAATCTGAATATCCAATACTGTTCGTATCTTCGAATACGAACAGTATAGCACTGTGTCTTGAATTCCTGTCGGTGAAAGCGAGTACGGGCTTTCTGCGAACCCGATATAACCCGATATACTATGTATATCGATATCGAGATGTCTCCGAGACGGGTTGGATGAGGAACGTTGTGGTGAAGGGTTGATACAGGACAGTCCGAAGTTTGCCGACAGCTGGGGGAAGACGAGGGATGACCGTTGGACAATGGGGTGCGTCGCCGATGACGAACTCGGCCTGCTTCCAATCCCCGGAGTCGCTCAGGGGGTTGCTGAAACAGCCACAAACAAGGGGGTGGGCGAGTCAGCATTTCCACCATCGACTCCACTACCACCCAGTTATGTTCCAAACGGTTTACGCATTCCCGAGCGACAAGGGGGATGGTGTGAAACCCTGGATATTTCTGCTTACAATTATACCGCGTGTTTCGCGATGTTTGATATTCGGGGTTTTAATAATACACTGGCTACTTGGGGTGCTTGAAACTCGGAATATTTGCACATGAAATTCCAACGCAGAATTTTTTACAAATCGAAAAGTATAATTGTATGCTGATACATATAATATATAGAATAATTTAAAAATAGAGATAAAATATGTTATTGAATGATATGTTTATTAATTGCGAAAATATATAAGTCTTACAATTAGAATAATTATAGAAATATAATACTTAATTATAATATTTATGGAGGTTTGCAACATATTAATCTGTATTCTGATATGTTTACTGGATGATAAAAAAACTTTAACCACAAATTTTGTGTGTTAATCAAATCATTATCTAGTAACAATCTGATATTATTTGTCGTCATTCGTTAAAATGATGACAAATAACGTCAATTTGCTATTCGCGTAGTAACGTATATTAAAAAAAAACAAAATCTGGAGTGTTAGTTACATGTTATATTAACTTATGTTACACCTTAAAATTTCGTTAACTTATTAACTACCAAATTTTTTTATCGTTTCGTGTATATTTGGAGCATATTCAAACTAGTACTAAATAATGTAAACGATAGAATTGACAAAACAACGATAAATTTCCTGCAAATTGCGAATTTTAACGATTAATAAACATATAAGAAATTTTTTGTGAAAATTTTACAAAAAAGTATTTTTTCAATTTATGTAACATTTTGTTTGCGGAACATTAGAGAGAAATGAAATAATGAAAATGATTGACGATAATAAAAATTGACAAAGTGAGAAACTGCAGTTAAGTCTCCCGCGCTGTTAAATTTCCTCGCAGACTTTGTCCCGCAATAAAAAATAGAAAAGAAGAAATGAGTACAAGGGAAATCGTATTTTTCTTTTTCGTTCTTCTTTTTTTGGTTCACGTATGTCTCGCTGGAGGCTGCAACGAAACATACGCGAAAAATGGCGGCGACAGCTGTCGACGTGCGAGTTTCGATGTCGTCGCAAAATTCTGTATCGTAAAACTCGGATATGAAGCGCAGTCCTCGCGGCGAAATTATTGCCAGGTGAAACCGTGAACCGGGTACATATTCTACTATTATTATTCCATTTTGATATTTTTTTACAAGGGTAATTATGATAAATACAGTACGATAACGTGTACGTGAGTGATAAACACGGTGTATATAATTATGAATAATGAAGAGGGCAATGTTGCTTTTATATTCATTCCTGAAGTTAAATCATGATTTTTTAATTCCAATTGTTCGTAACTCGGGAAACTTTGAAACAATATACCCAAGGGAATTTCAATTTCAAATTAATGAAATAACATGCTTTAAAATTTTTTAACGTTCCGCATATACGTAGAACTTAACAGAAAATCTACATGCCCCAATTACCGTAAAGAAAACATGAAACGGGTCACCTTAGTTGTATGAAAACAACTGGGACTAAAAGAGGGAGTATCGCATATATAATTTTTTTAAATAAACTTACTCGCACCGAAGAATGGCGTGTTCAGTAGCATGAAACAATAAATAAAAGCCGCCCTCCGGAAACGAGTACTGTACTTGAGGTTAGTGGACGGGACGGGTGAGAGGGCCGACAAGGGAGTGAAGGAGGAAGAGGTGGAACGAGCTTCAAGAGTGCCATAATTTACGCTCCACTCGTTTCTTCCTCGTGTATACCTAACGTGTACGAATGAAGCATAAATTCACTCTCTGTACTCTCATCCCCTGCCGTCCCTTGTATTTGCGATCTACCGCTGAAGGGAAAACTTAACCTTCCGCCACGCGAAATAGGCTGGAATTTTCCGTTTTGGGAACTTTAATTGAGGATGACAGGCCTTCTCACCGAAGCGAAAATTAAATTGCGATGTTATTAATCGTTTCGCATGACGAGACTTGTCTCGTCAAATGTATTCTGAACTTATGAAAACAATCATAAATGAAAGTTCTAAAAATATTTGTAAGTGCACTGGTATAATAAATGTATGTATATATATATATAAAAAAAAGCAAGATATTAGAAAAAAATAACTCATTATTTATAATGAAGTTAAAGTTTTTCTTTTAATAGCTATAGCTTAATTTTCTTCCTTTTTTATCTCTAACTATAATTTAACTTACATTTTAACTATAATTAATATAATAGTTGTTTTTGTAGCTACTTTTTGTATTTTATTATTCGTTAAAATATTGGTTAACCAAAATGAAGTGTTCAGTAAACAATTTGTGATTGGAACATATACCATTATCTCTGATAATTATCACATTTTGTAAATAACGTAAATATACATAAAAAATTTATTAATAACTAAAAGGATTTTGTAATATAAACTTTTAAGAAAAAAAAGAAACTGTAACAGTTACTATTTTACTTTTACAAAGTAATTTTCCCAATCCTGTATAAAATTGAAACTACGTTTGTAAAACTTTTAGGAAAGATATAAATCTCAATATGATTAAAAAAATTTCATTAAAAACATACTTTTGCAAAGATTTGAATTAATTTGGAACCCTCGCAGATATGTAACCCCACTTGTACTTTGCAAATAATTAGAATTCTTGTCAAGCTTTAATGAAACAAACGCATTTGGAGTATAGCTCGATTTCTCGAAAGGGTGAGGAAGAGGTTGGAAACGAAGGGGGATAGTCGCAGCGGGAAGGCGCGGCCCATAAAACGACCCTACAGCCTCCCTGCGAGTTTCTGTAGAGATACAGCACGCACGGTTTCTTGTCCGACTAGCCACCCCTTCCCTTCGTCCGTTATTCACTCTCTTTTTCTCTCTTTTCTTTCGTCTTTCAAGTCCGTTAGGTAGCGTACAAGCCCTCTATTTATGAGGGATTTGCCCGCGGGGATGGAACACACAATTTCCACCGATATACCACTGCCTTCGCCGCCTCGCTTTGCCACCGCTTGTCTTTCTCACTTTTTTCCCGGGTTGTCCCAATTTTTCTGCCCCATAACCTCTAACGAGAGCAGGCCTGAACGAGGATCGTTTTTCATTGATAAGCACGAGAATCTCGCTCATGCCTCTCGAATCGAACACAAGGGAAGAAATACATGAGCATGTTTTTAGTCTTTTATACTCCCGTAAATATTAGTTTGCCTGCGTTGAATCTGCATTGCGTTAGCACAAAGTACTTAAAAAAGTTGTCTGAAAATATTAAAATAAGATTTATCAACGTTTTCAAATTGGTAAAAAATTGATTACAATTCATGTGAACTTATAAATAGATATTAATGAATTTTAATCTTCATTAACGTCAACACGAAGTCACAATTAACAATAATTATCTTTTCAGGAGCTGCGGCAGCGTCGCGAGTTTATGTCGACGCTTTGTCCCGATTAGCCCGTCAAGCTCAGCTGGGAACATGGGGTGGTTCGAAGGATGTGGGTAAGTGAGAAACTTCAAATTGACCAATTTTAATCAGAGAACATGAAACAAACCTCATTTCATTCAATTCGGCATTCGAGTGAATTAGAAACTCTCTAATTAGAAATAAGATTTGAAATAGCCATTTTTGATTGGTCTGCCATGTTTGTCAAAACTTTTTGTTGCATTGCTGGATAAGTGGAGGAATCCGATTGTTTTATTCTTTTGAAGGTATTTAAATATTTATAAAAAAAAATTTTTTTTAAATATGCGTAGTATATATTTTTTAAATTATTTTGTTGAATAATTGATCAACTTTGCGTTCGATTCATTTCCTCGAAACAATACGATAAATAAAGCAGTTCTTGTTCTCGAGAGTCGAAGTTTGCATTGCTCTGGCACGATGTGAGCTTTACCGAGGCTTCCAAAGCCAATAAAGTGCGTTTAACCGTCTCTAAGCTCGAAAGCCTCTAGTACCCCTCCGTCTTTCCGCCTCCAGACGCCGATGAACGAAAGTTGCTAACAAGATCATTGCAGCGTGATAAGTGTACGTATTAAGCTCAGGTCGGCGACCCGCGTACGAAGCTTGCGAGCCTCTTAAAGCAGGCTAAGGTGCAGACTTAGGAAGCTTTCCAAGTACCAACGACCGAGTAAAGTTTTTATTTGTTCGGGGAGAAGAGCGGAATCCGATCAGTCAAGGTGGAGTCTTCATCGAAAATTTTTGACGATTTTGTCGTATTGATTTTTGCATCTTTCGATTTTGGTCATCATTCGCTGCGTAAAATTGTTTCTATATAATAGAAATTAACTTTTAAAATACAGAAATTCACTATAGTAAGTGGTGCAGAAACAATGTTATATTTTGAGGTAAGAAATGTAATGAAATATACAATAACAAATTTTACACTGAAAAAATTTACTAAATCTTAATATATATTTCTTTAAATAGTACTAAATAAACATTTACTTACAGTAAATAAATATTTATTTAATAAAAATATTAATAAGTTAAACTAATGATTTTTATATATCAAATAAATATATGTTTACATTTGATAAATATTTACTTAGAACTATTCAAACAAATATTATAAAATTTAATACTTTTTTTAATTTACTCAAGTTAAGTTTTTAAAAATAGATCTCTGTCATCTAAAGATTAAACATTTGCATAAACATGGAATGATTAAAAGCAGCAGTTATATTAAAGGATCTATACTTTATTGATTTTAACGCACACACATTAAATCGGATTCAAATCTTGACTGACACGTGAAATGGACTGGTTGTAGTTATCCTTTGCGATAACAATTACCGGCGAACATGCAACGATCGTTTCGACAAAGATAATTTTCGACGAGATCATTTACGGCGAATTACGCCTGCGGTAATAACACATTAATGTGTAAGAGAGAGAGAGAGAGAGATAGAGGAGAGGGAGCAGAGACTATCATCGATTCGGAAACGGGACATTCAATTAATCGAATTAATAAATTCACCGATCGAGTTATTTGCAATTTTGCATACTATGAAAATTTACGTGCGCGCGAGGATACTGTAACCCCCTGTTGTTTCGAGCATAATTAATTAGCGCGTCCTGAATTAGCTATTTTATTTTACAAATAACGCGCACGTCTCGCAACGTAGAAATTGTTGTTTATCGCATTCGCGCAGTCTGCTGCAATTTGTTGTGTAATTGCTCGAGCGTTTCGTCCGTGCTGTATTAATTGTATTATTCTTCGAATCTTCTTTGATCGTTTATTCGGCGACTCGCGCGTAAAATTAATTGCCGCATTTATTGGAGATAATTTCAGGAACTGTCAACAAAAATTAAAAGCGCGAAATACAATACATATTTTTTAAACGTATATTTCTATTTGCCATTATTATTATTATTATATATTAAATAAAGAATATATTTGAGATAATGCGACGCGTGAAATATGAAATAAAAATATAGAGATACGAATACCATAGAATATGTTATTAATAATTATTTCAAACAATCATTGTGCACAAAATTTACATAAATCCGTTAATAATTAACATGAAATTCCGTATAATTTTCAATAATTTTACATAATCGATGTAATTTCCATGTAACAGTCGTTCAATTCACTCGAATATCCGTAACAATTCACAAAATATAGCCAAAAATCCTCATGCGTTCTAGTTAATTTGAGATATCGTTTATTTCCGCAAAATCAAGAATTTGTGATTAAATTTATAATAATCGAGCACATATTTCCAACAGTTTTAATCACTATGTCATTCAAAGACTTAATTTTGAACACTTGTCGAAGCAGAAATAAACTGTTCTTTGTACGATCCGTATTTATATAAAAGATGTTCGGATTAAAATACAATAAACTCACGTTATTCACGTAATGAACCGATATGACGCATAGAACGGAGGGAGAGAGGGAGAAAAATTTACATACGCCATAAAGCAATCGCTGTAAGATTAATAGTCGCGTTTTTCGGCGCCACAGCGCAGAATCATGGATTAAAATTCTACGGCGGCGGCGTCGGCGCAGCCGACCGTGTAAACGCGCTTTAATAATAATGTAAACGCGCAACGAATGGGAATTAACGCGCGCTCGCACCACCGTGAAACAAGAGAGAAGAGGGCGGAGGACAGACGGCCGTTGAAATCCGCCCCTAAACCCCGTTTGGCGCCCGCCACTATGAGAGAAGGAGCGAAGGGGATAGCGACGCATAATTGCATTAAATTATCGAGGTCTGAGTTATATATGTATTGGCAATGCGTTTTTTTTAAACGCCATCGATTAAATATAATACACGAATTGCGGGCGGTTCGTTAAATCCGCGAGATTCTGCGAGCATCTTTTGTGTTCTGTGATAGGACAGGTAAATTTGTATTTTTCTCTAAAATTGATTATTTAACAATAATCCTGATCTTAGTGAACGTATAACTAATAACTATAAGTGATAGACAAAATAATCTAAACCTGAGAAATATATTTATTTTTTACTACTTATTTTATATTAATAAGAATATCATTTAATTTATTATAAGTTTTTATACAATTGAAATCAGGGAAATTAGGAAATTGTTAGGAAAATTGAAAATAATCAAGAAAATTAGAGACTTTTTCAAAATTTTCTAGAAAATAAAAATTCGTTGCTTTAAAGAAGTTTAATATACATTCATTGTACCTACGTAATTTTGAAATACTACCAACTTAATAATTAAAAATGCAAGCAGTATCAGCAAAATTAATAATGTAAAATTAGTAATGTAATTGTTATATTAAATCGATCTTACAACAAAATATTTAACGGTTTCTAAATCAGAATGTAAACTAATTTTTTTATTATTATTAAAAATCAGAGGAAATTATGAAATTTTGTCTAGAAATCAAGGAAAAGTTATAAAATTTTAGAATATGAAATTTGTGGCAACTCTGTTAAAGACAAATAGTAAGCCAATTGTTTTCTAATAAAGTAAGTAAATAATATGTTTCTCAAGTGTTAACGTTATTTTTTGCCTATTTCTGTACTTAACACTTTAATATCTATAATACCTTTTCGTTGCTTTATTTCGATTTAGCTAAAGAAGCACGATAACTTCATATGATTTAGAGTGCGAAAGATTATCCACGAAATGGAAGATATTTTGTTCGATCGATTTGTCACCAATCGGGAACATACATCGGACTCCAATTCCATGTATATAGATCTATCCGGCTATGCTTCACACTTATCATCCGCTTTTCGCGCGCCGACTGTCGAGAGCTGCACTTGCTGCAACTTTAATTCCGCGCCGGAAGTCTTCTACGAGAAAAGCGACAGTAAGGAGTGCTCCGCAAATAGCGAGTCGTACAAACATCTCGTTAAACATTTTCTTACGTTTCTGTACAAACCATGTTTAATAACGAACGTATCACGAGTTATTTGATGAAAAATTCATGATGCTTCTATTTAGGGAAGTTAAACTTATTGCATATAATTTGATACAGAATTTATGATGATAAATATAAAATTAACATTTCATCAAATCGGAGGTATTAAATTTGAATCAAGTTACATTTAAGAGCAAATGATAGCAATGGGATAAAAAATATAACAATAATATAAAGCTTCAAAAAATATAAATCACAAATACCAATTAGAATCCAAATTATTAGATGTTTATGTATAAATTAAAATTTTTTGTTAAATAACAAATTCAATTAGACGTTTCGATCCTTCACTTTTATCCTCGACAATTACAAAAATGAAAATATAGCCAAAATTATTGTATAAAGATTAAAGTAAAAAATATGAAATTAATTTTAATTGATATTAAAAAACGGTTTTTGAATTGTTGTGTGAATTTGAGGTCTATATTTTCAAATATGTCGAATTTCGCGTACCTCGTAATCTTCGCGTGAAATTTCACGAAAAGTGGCTGCAGAAACGTATTGGTCTCGATCTACACGCGATTACGACTATGGAAATTTGTGCAGGAAGCACGGGCGACACTTGGGGAAATCTGTTTTCACTGTCCCCTCCTCCCCGTCCCTTTTCCTTAAACCGTCCTTCCATTCAGCCGCAAAGGGGAGCCGCGAAAATTCGTAGCTCACGATGTTAGCGCGAAGCGAAATGAAAATGCGACAGCGAAATTGCCAATATCGTCACCCCAGATTTTTCTTGGCCTCCGCCGGCCTCCTTCCGCTCTCTCTAACCTTTCCGACAGTGGGACGATCAAGGAAATCCGCTCGATCCTTCCTTTTTGCCAAATAAGTTTACCTCCCACCAATGATAAGGTACAGAGAGTGATAAAAGAAATTTGTTTTTAAATACAATCATACATCAACAAGATAGCACAGAGAGTTCAAAAGGAATTCAGTCATCAATTCTGAGTTCAATTTCATATGTAAAAAGAAAAATACAATTTTTTTTTTCGAAAAAAGAATTTTTTCGCATTTGAAAATAAATTAAAATATTTAAAGATTTTTGTACGATAATAGTACTTCGAAAACACGAAGGTTTGATTTTGCAGTTTATTGTATTGTTTATCTTTTCTGTTTGTATATTTTTCAAAAATAATTTTTATTTGTTTGTTTTAATGTGTGTGGTAGTTAAATTCTCGTGGGATTGATCTTCATGTTTTATTTTTCCAAGCGTCGTGTAACCCATCGCGAGTAGCACGACTCTGTGTATAGTCAGCCACAGCTGGCAGTAGATATGCTGCGTGTCGGTCAGACAAAGCATAAGGGGGAGAAGATAGAAAAGAGCGCACGGGCGGATAGCTGCATGCGAGATTACGAATAACCTCAGCAATTGTTTCACTAAAAAGCTGAAAACTGGATTAACAAAGGTTTAGTCAACTAATTGTTTAAAAAATATTATGCAGCAAAGGCATAGAAAATCGAAATTTCGTATTTTGTTGATAATTTATTTCAATCTTTCTTAATTTATTAAATTATTTCACGCATTTTTTTTTGACACAATTTCTGCGAAATCCTTGACGATCTTGTGCTATGCGCTATATTATTATTTAAATTTTATTCTATTTTTAAAATTATCATGTCTCCTACATATAACGCGAACGATTTAAACTTTCTATCTTAATCAGGATCACGCTTGCGTAAACGTGTTAATAATTCGCACGATGCTCCATACTCGGTGAAACGCGTAATCTCCAGAAATCAATTTGCAGTTTACAGTTAAACGTAATTTTACACGCTAAACACACCGAACCGTTGTTTCCCGAATTTTCCGAATGATGTATCCGGGTGGTAGAGATATCGGTCGAACATTGCGTGAGGAGGGTAGGAGGCCCGGAACGAGAGTCGAAGCGATCAGAGCCAGTAGATAGAGACAGAACACGACGGACGGGAGGCAGTGGAAACGGACGGTATTGGGGGCGGCCGGGCGCTTCACGCGTCAGGAGCAGAGCGCGTCTACGCACTGCGAAGCGTGCACAGGGTGAAAGGGACGAAGAGGGTTGTGGGATACAGAGGGAGAGAAATGCGCGAGCCATGAAGGATATCGGGATCGTTCCTTGCAGCTGGCACAGAATTTCCTCCGGTTTCTCTCTCTCTCTCTCTCTCTCTCTCTCTCCTCTCAGAGAAGAGATCTTCCGCCGCCGGAGTCGGCATAACCGCTATCTCAAGCTTAATTGCGTCTGGTCGCGCGATATAATGGGACGCACGAATCCCGGGTCTGCCCGTTGCGCGATAAGGGATGGAAAGGTGCACATCCTCGCCAACCCGTTGCGTGGCCCCGCCAGTGCAAACTTCGGGTTTGTTCGCTCCACTGACGACGCGTAATTATTGTTGCATTTGAATATTGGGTCGAATGCATGCGTCACCAAGCTGATCTGTTTGTTGTCGGAAACACCCGCGAAATGAAGAGAAGAGGCGAAGCTGCAGGTGAAACCGCAGAACGAAAAATTGACGGCAGTCGAGTGCCGTGGTTGTTTGAAATTTACGACTTCACGTGGCTTGTTTTCTCACTCTCATTCTTCTTAGTGTGTTTGATACATTTTTTGATTTTCTAAATTTTTCACAATTTTCGTACGCATTTTCTCTAAAATTTTTTGATCCATGTTCACACTTTACATTTAGAGAAGTTTTTGGTATTTGTGTATTAGACGTTACTATAATTATCGTTACTACTATAATGTTAGTAATATATATGAAGTTTTATTAACAATTAATATATTTAATCAGCTATAATTATTGTTTTTATTACTATGAACGTGATTGCAATTGCTATAATTGAACTATATAAGTTATAATCATTCTTCAGACAATATTATGATTTTCAATATTGATAATAATACACAATTAAAGTATTTTATAGTAAAACAAAGAATTTCACGACAATTTAAAAGTTGGATAAGAAATTATTTCAATAAGAAGTAGACATGTTTTCAAAAAACAATTAAGATAAAAAATGAAAAAATTTTTATTTAAACTATAAAATTGTACTATTCACGTATAACATTGATTTTTATAAAGAAATTATAAATTTGTAATTTTAGTTACTTCTTATAAGAAGCTATACACCTCATACATTCTTAAACGTTTATACTTTTCTATTGTCTGAATTTTCCATAATTTTTGTGTGTACTTTTGTCCGTATTTACTTTCAACAAATACGCGTATTTATTTCTGAGATTCTAGAATATGTAACGTGAACTGTATGCTAATTTAAATGCGCGCATTCGATAAAAGCGAGGTGCGAATACGGACCTCCGTATTTTTCGTATTTTCTAAGGTTCCGACCATTCCATCCCTTTCTCTCTTTCTTCTGTCTTCTGCAAAAATATTTAAATTCAAGCACGTTTCGCCGTCGCTTTAAACAAGTACAGTCTATACTTACGTTCTTGCTCTTCTTCCGCCGCACTACATTCCTAATGCTTCTTTTCGGGATCCACCACGTGTCGTCTACGAGCGCTATTCGGCTGGCACGTGGCTTTTTATGGAGCGATGAACGTGTACTGCACGCAGACGCGTGAGACTCTTCGTCGTTGCGGTCGTCGTCCTCCGAATCGTCCGGCTCCCCTGTAACGTCGTTTTGTGGAAAGTGGCTACTTTACCGCAGACATGCTCACAGTTACACCCAACGAAGTTACAAAGCTCCAAGTTTGCTTCGAAATTCCGTCCGAAACTTGAATCGTTAGTGCTCGGAGCATCTTCAGTTAAGTCTTGAATTTTTCTCGCCATCAATTTGCTATACACTTTATCCTCGACTTGATTCAAAAAGAATTGTTGTTTCTTTATAAAATGGTTTTTGCAAACAATAATTATTTAATAATAATAATTGGAATTTGGTCTGGAGATCAGGAAAAAATTATAGAATTGTAGGATGAGGAATTTGTGATAAACCTGTTTTACTTTAGCAAAATCATTCTTTCCATGTATTGATAAATAATAATTATACTTTTGCAAACTTTAAAAGGGAAAAATTACATTTGAATAAAAATGGAAGGAAATGTTTCTCGGCACATGATTATTATTAAAAAATGTATTTCTGTATAACTTCAAAGTAGAGAAGAAAGTTACAGAGGTGCGCTCGGAGATCGCAGAGGAGATTTTTTATACGTGTAAAAAAGAAATGGAAAGAACGAAACGAGATTACGGAAACGTTGTACTGGAGAGAAAGAACTTTCCTCATATAATTTTGAAGTACGTGCTCTGCGGCGGAAGGGTTGAAATAGTCGCTCCGTATCCATAAATCACCGGCGCGGCAGCAATCTCGCGCGGCAACGGCATCGAACGAGTCTCGTTGAAAGAACGTGACATGACGGTCCTAATGAAAGCAGCAATTAAGTAGGCGAGAGCGATCGACCAAGTTCCACGGCCCATCCTCTCGTTCGCATAGCCGAGCAAATTACACGACGATGGCAATTAATAAAGCCCCTGTAATGGCGTTCGCGGTTGTATCGCGGCCTCCTCGTCCACCACTTTCCCACCGCTTCCCACCCACACCCCCTGTGCAATCTCATCGTCGTTAATCACTTTAACGAGTGCTTTTGTTAACGCTATCGCACGATAAGAAACCGTTAAAAAGGATCGTTCACGAATATCGGGAAATATAAATTGTTACGAACATCGCGGCCATATTGTCTTATCGTATGAGTTGTAATAACGTTGCCCAACGCAAAAGTCATAATGATAAATTCTTATTGTCTTTATGAACCCTAAACATCACGTCATTGGAAATTAAATAAATTATAAATATACCTACCGTTACGTTTAGACTTGTACAATTGGAAAATTTATGTTAAATTAGATACATTTTCGAAATGTAACGCTTTTGTATCTATTTTTATTGTGTTAACTTTTATCTTAAGTTAAATTAATAGAAAAATTTTAGAAGAAGTTATGAAAGTATGTTTAAAATAAATTAAATTAACATATTTGTCTTTTATCGTTTTATGTTATGTTAAAAAATTTATGTTAAAGAAATTTTGAAGGAATCACAAAATATATTCGAATAACCTAATTGTAAATTGTATTAAATTAACACTTAAATATGTTAAAGATTCAACACAAGTATCTTTACAATTTTAACATAAGTAGAAAATGCTTTTTATGCACAACTCATGAATTTATTGATCGATCAATCGCGTTTTTTGTCGCATTAATCCTTGTATTGCTGAGGTGATTAGCTTCGCGTATTTGCATAAAAAGAAGAGAAAGATGATAAATGGTTCCGATCTTAATAATTTATAAGAAGTTATGCAATAACGATATATTCCCTCAAGCTTGTAACAAAGTTATACAGCGCTCGCTCTCTCTCTCTCTCTCTCTCTCTCTCTCTCTCTCTCTCTCTCTCTCTGTTCCACGATGATATATTTCTACAAAACTTGCATAACAACAGTAACACATTCTTTATCGTAACTTGAACAGTAATACGATATGGTCATAGTGTCTGAACAGTTTGCATTCTTTATTTGCACGGGAAGAAACGGGAAATGACGAGTCGGTCTCGTTATACTTGTAATAACTTGTAATATCTTATTACGTAACACCAATAGACTTTATGTAAAACTTTTAATAAGCCGTAACAGCTCTTAACGAAGCGCGGACTGTCTCAAAATTAGTAGTAAGTGAAGAAACATAGCATTATTCTTGGCGAGAATTAATGAAGTTAATTTTCCTTTACGAATATGTGCTAGGGTAGATCGATTTTTGTAAATTTTCGATCTTTACTGAAAAAAAAATGTTAATAATAATCAAGCCTAGATAAAGCTTTAGTAAAATAATTTTAATTAAATATTTGATTAATACAAACCAAAGTTTTTAATTAAAATTATTTTTTGTCAAAATCACGACATACAGCTGCATGTATATGCATATATTTTTAAATAATTCTTTTAACTAAAGCCAGCATGAAACTTCTAAAAAAGGCTGATGATTTATCGCAGGTTCAGCGACAATTCTCACTGATTTTAACAAAGTTCTATGTTGTACAATTTCTTAAAAGTTTTTAAAAGGAATTTCGACGTCCGCATACTTTAAAATAATTTTCTAAATTAATTTAAAATATGTTATTAAGTTATTTAACGTCATCTTCTTACTTGGATTACTATATTATTACATTTGACAATATTTAATTACTATAAATATATATTGCCAATATCTTCAATCAAATATATTTAATAATTATTACCAGATTTCTTTCCAGTTTGCTTGAGATAAAAATTACATTCTTTACATATAAAGTATTGTATAAGAAATTTACGATTCAAGAAAGAGATACTTTTTGATGCTCGTCACGCGCAACTTTACGATAAGAGGTCGATTCTTCCGTTTGTTGCCCCTTGAATACAAGTTTCGGTCTCGAGTTCTAATCAAAATCGGAAGTGTCCTTGCACCCTCTGTAAACGCGAGTACAGATATCCGGCACGGAGGAGCGTTTCATTACGCGAGATTGCATCGTGTTTCGTGAGCTCGCTGAGAGAACCGGGGCGAGAAGATGCGAGCGGGCTCGTCGTATCAGCGCATTTGAAATGGAAATGCACCCGAAGATTCCCGCGACACCAACCCCGTCGCTTTATATCTATGCCATGCAGTCGCGAGCTTGGCAACACCCTCTTCGCGACACCCCCTTTTGTTCAGTAATTCGGCGGTGCGACTTGTCTCTCGCGAACGTCATATCGTACGCTCTTTTACATGAAAGTGCATAACGGCTTACGGAAATGTAAATTTCCGCACCTGTGTACAAAATGCGAATTTCAAAAATTTAGAACTTCTGAGCTTTAAGAACTTGAAACCTTAAAGATTCGACACCTCTAGAGAACTTAAAATCACGAAACCTTAGAAACATACGAATGTTCTTCAAGATCCTTATTACTAGGATTTTCAAATCATAGAAGCAACTTTAGAATTTTAAAATGTACAAACGTGAAATTTTTAGTGCTCTTGAGAGAAACTTCACTTTTAGGATTACAACTTCAAACTTGTAGTCTAAAAGACTTTAAGATTTAAATATATGAATGTTTTTAACACTTTTTTGGGGAATATAAGAAAATTTTTTAATTCTAAATTTCTTTAAAGATACCTGCGGGATTTTAAAATTAAAAAATGGAATTTTGAGTATTCATGGAAATCTTACGCTACATGTATATATGTATACTTATAATTATTTTATTATTTAGATACTTTATAAATATATGATTCTACATTTAGAATTTAGAATCTCTGCAGAAAAGTGGCCATTTTCAAGGTCCATGACGGTCATAATAAATTGTACTTCTCTAATTGGAAAGACGAAGAATGACAGGACGCGCTGCGTAAATACCGTCGTAGCCTTGAATGCTGCGTGCTGCAGCTGAAATGTTTACTTTGTAACAGTGCACGCGATATCTCGGCAGCGTTATTAAATTGCTCGTATTTGCATGACGGCACCAAGCCGAGCTGAAGACCTAACGACGGGAGTTACGGTCTCGCTTAAAGCCAAGAACGGGAGGGTGAAGAAACCGGGTGGGGGAGGAAGCAGCGAGACGCGTAATAAAAGGATGTCATTTAATTTAGCGATTCGTCGGATTCGCTTGGATTCGCTACTTTACCCTCTCTCCCCGTTTCACCCCAGACGCATTTATTCGAACCGAGAGGCCAATTACGACTGTTTTCGCTCGTACTTGTGAAAGCCCAACGTCTTATTCATTCCGGACGAGTGAGACTTCTCTGTACCTTAAACAGGACGGATCTCCGGCACATTTAACATTTTAAAGTAGTTGCGTAAACCCAACTTTTGTTTCTCGCATATAGGGGTGGCAAAAATGTTTTGTATCGTAGTGATTGAATGTGGAGAAGGTTATTAAGATTATTGAAATTTTGAATCGCTAAAATCGCAAATATATCACTAAATTACTTTCTGTTTCTCAATATCTGAATTGTGTACTTTCAGAGGCTAAAAAAGAATATAAAGTTAAAAATTTTCATCAGTTATAGGTTTAAAAAAATTAAAGACATTATTTTTGAAAAATCTGTACAAATATTTAAACAATATTACTTTTTCTTTAAAGAAAGTGATGGCGTTTTTTAAAACCTTTTTGAATGTTAAAAACTTTACAAAAACATTTATTACTTCTCGAAAAACAAAAGGCTGACAAAATTTGTTTCTCAGTGTAATTGGAATCCTCAATACATGAGTTTCTGGAACTTTTATAAAACTACCAAGTTTTGAAATTTTCGAAATATTGAAAATTTTGTAGTTTCGAAACTTTAATGTCTTAAACATTAAATTAGAATTTTAAAACATTGAGATTTATAGGTATTCTTTTTGAATATTTCGAATATTAGATGATTCAGATATTTAGAAGATTCTTGATTAAATAAAATTTTAACTTGGATTTTTGTAGTTTTGCATCTTCCATGTGTAATAACATCAATTGTTACACAAATCGGATCGTTTGTATTATAAGTCCTTAGAACTTTGAGTTTCCATCGAACTGAGCACTGTCGAAACTCGCTAGGTTTCAAACATTGGGAGACGTAATTACGTGCGTCGCGAGCAGATTCCTATTCGCGAACGATCACGTCATTTCCGGCACGATGCAAAGTTCGCGTTTTAATCGGACCTACTTTAATTTGCTCTACGAAACGAATATGCGCTGCCAATAATTTCCCGATTGCATTTAATCTTACTTTAATAAAGCAGTGCTGAAGATTGGTGTTTGCACGACAGAGACTAGGCTCTCCTGCCTTCTTGTAAAAAATAATTAAATCATATTAACTACTTATAGATATAAATTAAATTCAATATATCTGTAAAAAATTGTAACGAATTAGGTGTCATTTAAAAAAAAGATTTTAATGAAAATAATAAATAAATACTTTAAGAATCTCTATTATTAAAATAATATATAACAATATATTTTGAAAGAATCTCTAATAAAAAAATTCGTGTGTATTGAGATCGAATTACATCGATGATATTGTTGATTCTTTTTTATGTGATTGGTCGATGCTGATAAAATAAATGATGAAAGAGACATGAAAGGCGCGCGCTGTATGCTAATATATACATGAAAACTATATTTTGTAATTTCAGTATTTAAAAAATATACATATGTTATATTACACATTCTTTTGTACAGGATATACATACATGATTCAAGAGAGAGAGAGAGAGAGAAAAGGAGTATTCAGATCTTTCCACATTTTAGCAAAAAATTCATGGTTTACTCATCCTGCTTAATCCTCTTACACATGGGTTTTTTTCAACCCTTCGAGATGCTCACGAAGAAACGACTATTCACGCGAGAATATTCGGGGCGACGTACACGTCTCCGCACTTTGACGATCGATCGATCTTATAACACGACCCTCCTACCATCTTCTCTCTCAGCAAGAGATTTATTGGCCTCGAATACGAAACCTTTTCGCGAAAATTCGATGTCTGGAAAAATTCCACGCGAAAATTTTCAAAAATTCACTACAAAATCATCTTTAATTACGTAAAAGAAAAAAGATTTCTTTCCACATTTAACAATTTAATGTTTAAAAAAATCTATTAAATATTTAAGTTAAATATCTCTTTGTAGGCGGGAAAAAATTGAAAATTTTTAAAAAGCTAAAAAATTGTTTTTAAAACTTGGTTTCATTAAAATCAGGTTGATCGGACTAAAGGATTTACAATCACAAATATCCAACGTTCTGAAGATTCAAAATTCAGTGGATTAAAGATCTATATTCCTAAGCAACGTCCCTTCGTATCATCGAATCCGATTAAACTACGTCAGATCGAAAATCCATCCCAAACTGTAATCCCTTAGCGGACAAACGTCAGATCGTTTAGGATTCGTAACCCCCCCTGGGAAGATCCAAGGAGGCGGCTTTAAGGATTCGCGAGTCGTAACGGCGTCGGACGCGCTCTGCCATTGAAAGCACGCGGGAAACGTATAAAGCGAAATAAAATAAAGTGTAAGCGAGCTTTACTCGGGGGAGCGCGATTCTACTTTAGATTAAATTCCGAAGCGCGCGACCCACCTTCTTACCACCTCCGCCCCTTTCGTCGCTCCTTCCCGACTCCACTACCCTGACGGTACACCTTCCTCGGCGCTTCTATCTCGTTTCGGAAAGTAAGCTTTTCTCGCCGCCACGCCACGGACGTTTTTATCAGCCAGCAGATGGTTTCGCTTGTAATCCACGATATACCGCTCCGCGTTCTTCCTACCCTTCCCCTCGTGGAATTTCCCGCCAGCAAGAAGGACGAGATCGACGAGCGTTTATTTATTCGACGCGCTTTCGTAGCAACCAAGAGGCCTCCCCTGACTCCCTCGAGTCCGCGAAAGGCGAAGAAATAAACTGTTCTTGCGGGACGAAGTTGTTTATCGGGATCTTTTCGAATCCACCTTGCAACGATAAAAATGATATATATGATCTTCTAAAAAATGATATAATATAAATGTTTATTTTTTTTAATTTTATAATATAAAAATTTATTATTTTTTAACTATCTCTTTGAAAAGAAAGTGAAATTTAACTTGATAGCCTCGAGTCTGTGAGAGGTGAAGAAATAAACTGCTCTTGTGGAACGAAGTTGTTTATTGGGATCTCCGATCCACCTTGCAACGATAAAAATCTTTATAATCTTTTAAAAAATACATATGTATATTATAAATGTTAATTTTTTTAAATTTTATAATATATAAATTTATTTTTTTTTTTGGAAAGTATCTCTGAATAAAAAATAAGACTTATACTTGGTCGAATTCACGAAAAAGTGAAGAAATAAGCTACTCTTGCGGAATTGTTTATAAGGATCTCCGAATATAGTTTACGATGACAAAAATCATTGTAATCTACTAAAAGAATTATATAAAAAAATATACATTTTTTTTTTAAATAGAAGCTTCGAAAATTGAAAACTTGCATTTTACTAGTAATCATGTTTGCACTTATTTCTAGTCGTTTATTCAATTAATTCGGAAAATGGTACGCGTTTATAACAAATACGTCGCGAGGTTCTTCTAGATGTAGCTTTAGACTGGTGTTGGTTCGTTCCTCGGGTATATACATATTTATTTTGCGAATTGGTCAGATCAGTCTCGGAGTGGCGTTGATCTCCGACATGCTTTGTATCACTTCGGAATAACGAAACAAGGGGGTGAGAGGAGGCGGGGGGTGGCACGCGCCTACTTCATCCCTCTTCTTGACAGCTCTATCTTGCGAGTATCCCCTCGAATCCACCTTGTGTCTCGCCCCCTGTACACCTCCTTCTCCTAGCCTTTAGCAGTTCCCTTGACACGAGTCGTTACTCTTTTTGAATACCGAAACTTCCCCACGGCTCGATTTCGCCGACTCGGGGGCCGCCACCATTTTGCAACATATTTTGTATGTCCTTTGACGTGCGTCTGATCAAAGATAGTAAGTTTTCTCCTGCTCTCTGAGGAGAAAAGCACTATGAGACGAAAAATGCGCGAACAATCTAGTCTGAACATAAATCAATCAATAATGAATGATCAATATTAAATTTTCTGTTTCAATTATCTTCGTCATTTCAGAATCTTGCGGACATTTGAAATCTCTATATTGAAGTAATATGGAAACTTGTCAGATAATTGAGGTTTCCAATAATATAGTAATTATCGTCCTAACACGAAATTGCTTCATTGTGCACGATCATTTATTCGACGATATTATATATTCGATTTTAATTATCCGAGAAGGTTTAATCGAGTATTGAGTTATTCGAGTTTATGCTTTCCATGCATTTATCTTTTCTACTCCTACACGGAAAGAACGATTTTGTTGGATTTGAAAATAATTTCATTAGACTAGCTAAATATTGAATAAATGATCGACACTCTGGCAACCAATTTGAGTTTTCAACAATATTATTTTCAAATATATACTTTCTAAATCCGAATCAGTGAAATTCAACTAAAAAAGAAAGAAAGTTTGAACATTATGTAATTAAAATATTGATATTTGCACGTCAATTCCAATACTACATGTATATTATATTTATACACTAAAGCAAGGTTAGCTATGTATGTAAAGAGATTCTATTTTCATTGATTTTTTAGTTAAATTGCATTGTAAATTCTCTGATTACCAATGATATAATTGAGATTAATGTCAGTGATTATTCATTGATTAGATTTAGATGGTCTGTAAAATTTGAAATACTTCAGCAAAATCGTTCTTTCTGTATTACAATATACACACACTTTGTATATTTGTTTATATACCTGAGAGAATGGCATGATTATAAAAAAAAAAAACTGCGAAATAATTGAGGATATCAATGATATGCATGAAAAATTAAGACAAATTGAAGCACCCTCGGTTTAGTCAGGAGTGGTCGTATTCCTTCCATCTTAACTGATCCCCGAGCGTCTCGTTCCGCTGGGTTTAACGAGAGGGAGGAAAGGGTGAAAGGGGTGCACCTTGAAGCGGAAGGAAGGGATTCCAGATGGGGTTAGGCTGGGACAACATTTCGACCTAGCCCAGCGAGACGGGCCAAGACAAACAATTTTCAGCTAGCTCGGCCGTCTCGAACTAATTAACGTGGGATTTCCTCGTCACGTGGTCGTATTACATTACCGTAGATTATTGCCCGTTAAGGA
Organism: Cyphomyrmex costatus; assembly: GCF_001594065.2. Classification (NCBI taxonomy): domain Eukaryota; kingdom Metazoa; phylum Arthropoda; class Insecta; order Hymenoptera; family Formicidae; genus Cyphomyrmex; species Cyphomyrmex costatus. The sequence continues at coordinate 116,659 of NW_017278652.1, read as the reverse complement.
GCATTATTAGGTAATTTTGATTCAATGACCAAAACGGATAATAACTCATAATTATAGGAATCAATTAAAGATTAATTGACGCTTTAGTGAAGAAATTTTTTCGACGTTTCACAAGATACTTATTGTAAGAGTTCAAAAGTGAAATCTATACACATGTAGTAAATATATTCGATTAAAATTTTTGATTAAAATTTTTTTGTTGAATCTTTAACAGTTTAATATATCCGAGCAATTTAACATAACGTGTTATTTGAACATTTTATGTTAAATTGATATTCAGGTTTCGTAGTGTTAAAATAGTATTAAAGTAACACTATTCTTCTTACACTTCTATATATTGTTAATGTTACTTTGTCTGAAGAAATATGCTTCTACAATTTGCTTACGAATGTATTAATATTACACTTTTTATGTTAATATTTTACATAAAATTTGTGTTACTTCTTAACATATTAATTTTCTGTTAAATTAACCCAAAAGTTTGGGTAAACAGTTTGGAAAATTCTGAAATATGTCAAATTTAACAAAAATTTGCCAATTGTGCATATTTAAAGATACAATTTTTCAGACCATCTAAATCCTTACCCTTCCTTTTCAAATTTCTGTCTCTCCTGAGATTTTATCAATCGCAAACGTTGTTCAGTCGATCGAAAATTCTTATCTAAAATTTTTCTCAGAGTTTTCACGTGCCAAATCTGTCTCCGTGCATTTTATTCAGCGTTTCACAAAGACGCAGCCACGTGAAAGTCGACAGAATTAATTTTACAATGTTATTTTCCTTTTATAACATTCTACCATTTCGTGGCGGTAATGTGGTATCATGTAAGAGGGAAGTGGGCAAAGAAATACGTAATATATATTACGGCCCGCACCCGAACCGAGGAAATTTATTGCCTGCATATATGTCTGCATATAGACGCACGCGGCCATAAGCGCGTTACGATCGCGAAGTATTCCGGAAACTGGTTCCGTCGGAACTGCACCGGAAACGACGTCTGGAACCAATTTTTCTAAATCAAATGAGTATTACCGCGCAACGTTTCGAAATATCCGAAAATTTACGATGCCTTGAATATTAACGCAACGAAGTCCGGATGCTATTCTGATGTAAATCACGAAGAATCGCTTAGTTTTAAATACGGTACGCTTTTATATCGAGGGATCGATAATTTTGTAAACTTACGGCTTGATTACAATAACTCGATTCATCTTTTAATTAATGCCCAGTGTTTTTCATGCCGAAAGTTAAAAAGCGCCCGCGCCGGGACGAGTAACGGTTGCTCATCAAGTTTTCATAGGAGAAAACGAGAACTTTGTGAAACTAAATTTGCTTCGTTTTCTTTGCGCTTCCAGTTTCTGTAACTTTGCTCCAATCGTTGTGCCAGAACGTTAGATTATCAAACTGTCCCGTTTTACGTAGAGAAGAAGCAGATTCACAAAATGAACGCATCTTAGTGATAAAGGTGATTAATGAATTCTGTAATTATTCACAAATATCCAGGCGCGAAATAATAAGTACCTATACTAACAGTGAAGTAAATTATATAAAATTTTAATTTAAATTATATTTTAATTAAAATAAAAATGATATACAAGTCTGCTCGCACGTGCGCGCGTTACTTGAAATCTTCAAAAATTTTTGCACTTGAAATAAATATATATTCGGGCATTTTGTATAGAGAGAAAGAGAGCAAAGATGCTAAAAATGTAAGCAACAAACCTAAAATTTAATGTCACATTAAATTGTAGAAAATAATCGAACATGCACTTTTATTTATTTCTAGATTCTTAAGTCAGAGAAACAAAGTCGATATATGATTTTTAATAGAATTTTCTTTAAATGATTTTGTCATTAATTGATAATGTAGATGGTATACGATAATCAAATTCGATTTACGCCGCGATTTAATCCGCTTTAATCGAATATAGAGCTCGCGATAAATGCGAGGTCCGCAGAAGCGTTGCTGTTATTTCGCAAATTTGTCGTTGTTGCTAACCACAAGGCGGAAACAGCCGCTTCGACGTCATTTAGCCCCGCATACGTTTAATAATGAATATCGTTTAGTATTGTTAATAAACAAACCAGTGTAAAATATCGAAGAGAGGTGGCGATTAAGCGGCACAATTCAATTGCCACATAATCATCAAAAGTTAATTAATTTCATTATCTCAGTTATACCCTCATTCCGACTAATTACTTACTTTACGGCGACACAATAACGGCAAATAATAATAATAATAATAACAGTTCGTCCAAATAAAAATCAAACCGCAAAATTGTAGTTAAGCATTAAACCGGACTTTCATATTTGTCAATTATCCGCACAAATTTTGTGTAATAATTGTAATTTGTCTATCCTTTTTTATGACTAATTATATCAAATAATTGCCATTAAGCTAAATTATTAATAAATTGTTATTATTAATTATTTAATAAAATTAAAATATTGATATTATTTCCTACAAAAATAATATTTGAGCGTTTAAAAAATGATTAAAGAACTGTTTCGCATGCTTTTTTTTTTTTTTAAGAATAAGCGCAATCTGAACTTATTGATTATCTTATATTTTTTGAATATTTTGGATTTTCAATAATTTATTTCTCCAAAACGAAGGTTAATAAACGTTGCAATACTTATATTTTTTTGGCCTCAAGAATCACCGAAAAAATTGGTATCCATATACTCGATGAACACTTCTGATGTGTCTTTGTTAGTACTATTATATTCAAAGAAATATATGTACTAAGATTTAGCAAATTTTTTTTAGTGTACTTTTATTCTTTAATCATGGATTGTTATGAAAAACAGTAATTATAAGAGGAAAAAAATTATTCGCAGATGTTTGAGCACTTTTTCTCTCGGGTAAAATCGTACTAGTTTATTTTATATACATACATATATATATATATATATATACGTATAAGGCACGCTGTGTATAGTTGACTTGCGATGGTTTTGCACGCGATATTTTCGGGCAAGTCGGATTTGCATATCGGCCTTTTGCGAATCGGCCGGAAAAATCGTACGGTTGGATTTCCGATGAGAGTCGGCGAAATCGAAAACAACCCATGTTTACTTCCCGTTGATTCAATATTAGCATCCGCAACTCCAGGCGGACCCTTACCGACGTGAAATCGTACATTCCGTTTGACTCGATGGTCAAAATACACCCCGGACATTTTGCATGCTTTACTACCCTTTTCCCCCATTTCCCTTTCTCCCATCTCTTGCGAGGATTTGGCGTTTTAAATATAGCTAAATATACCACCGACGGGGAAATATTCTCTGTTGGGGTGGAGGGATTAATAAAGGCTGTAATAAGCCCTGATTTTAACGATCCGAGGATTTAGAAAGCCATGAATTTAAAAAATTTACAGATTAAAGTTCGGGAAATCTGAAAACATTGCACCGAAAGAACAGATTTATTGAAGATTCAGCCAGAAAACAATCCAGAATAGTTTTGGATCATCGAAATAATTATATGTAAATAAAATATTTATGTGTGATGACAATGCTGCAGTTTTAACATTCTTACAATTAGTTTAAACGTCCTACGTAATTATTTTGATGGTTCTAATAAAATTATTTTCAGATCTGTTTTTAGCTTTAGATATCTAAGGAAAAGATATTGAAAAATAGGATTTATTTTACTGAAATAAATTCTTATTTATAAATACAGCAAAATAAAATGTTATTCCTATATCAAATAAACCATGTATTTTATTTTTTTTACAATTATAATAATAAGAAAAAAAGAACATTTCACAGAAATGCAAAATTTTTATAATTAATAAATATTTAAAAAAAACAAATAATTTTCGTATTTTTTAAATATATTTTGCTTTTTTCTTAGTTACTTCAGCTGAAGACTTTTTTTCGTGTAATTATTTTGTGCTGTTGACATCCTCGGCGCTTCAAAGTCTCGACATCGCTTTCGAATTCACGGAAATACTACAAGATGATAATTAGCATCGTCGGATGATCGCGTTAATTACACCTGAACCCAACTGAGCCGACTAACCAATTGAGTTTAATTTCGATAGAACGCAACGAAGCATTATATAGTGACGTATTCTAACGTCTCGCGATTTACGTCGCGATGTCTCTGCAAAATTCCCTTTCTGTGTGAATATTCGAGACCAGTCGTTCGCTGAACGTGCGACGTCTAAGGGCGTCCGCCCTTAAAGGGCTTTCGCACATTCATGTATTTCCACACCTCTGCATGCACGCACGGGGGTAAGCGCAAGCTTCGCAGCTTCGTAGTATTTCAGGCGTCGTCGGTTCCCGTTTACACTTGTAACACGAGGCTTCCCATTGTGTAACAAGAGAGAAACCCAGTACAAGAGGAACGCGCCACCACCCCTTTCTCCCAATCACCCTTCACCCTTCGTTGCCTATATCATAGCCGGCTGGGTGCATTAACGTTGAGATTGAAGGGCTGCGAAAGAGAGCCTCGACGAGGATGGTCTGCGACACGTTGCAGGTAGTTCCACGTCGAACGGCTGTAAATGGGTCGCCTAATGCGATCGCGTTACACGACGATGAGACGTTCTCACTAGAATGTTCTTAGGTTATCCTATCTGAGATGTATATTATCTTGCCATCCTCCTAGATTACCGGTTCCTTGTTTTAGTGGAGTCCTTCTAGTTTGCTCCGTGATATTGGATGCCCGTCAGCGGTAACGACGTACACTGTGCGTCAAACGTTGAATGAGTATCGCATAAATCTATATACGATGTCCTCATTTTCCAAACTGAGATAGCAAACTTAACTTTAAGAAGGGGGTGAATTATTTACCTTGCGATTATTCCACGAATTTGATTTATTTATTCTTCGGTAATTGGTCGTATATCTTAGTGTCTCTCTATTCTCTTGGCGTCACCGGCGGATCTATGGGAGAGGCCATGGTCGTTTCTTGGTAGTAATCTTTTTTAAAAATTTATAGCAAAGCGTTGTATATTTTTTGAATATTTCTGAATTGCTTCATTACAATTTCAATTGTAAAAATATTTTTTAATTTAAGAAACGCCTAGGTATAAAAAACAAATTCTATTTTCCTTCTGTTGTGTCAATATAATTTTGAATAAAACGTTTTATGAATTATACGTTTAATAATACTTTTCCAGCGTAATATGATTTGTATAATAATTTAATATTTTATCTTTTTATTTTGATCTTAAAAAAATGTTTGCTTGCAGCGCGCCAATGGTCTCCCTTAATAAATTTCTGGATCCGCCAATGTACGTGTAACGAGAGAAAGACATGTAACATTTGCTAGGCTTTAGGTCCCCATAAGCATGTGGCTTCGTCAGGGTAGAGCTAATGCTCGTCGCACGGGGGTTTAATGCTTACCGTAAGCAGAAACAACGGATCCATGGCGACCGCGGAAAATCCGCTCGAGGGCTGAGGGGGATGGTCGATGCAGGAAGTCACGTGGAAAAACCTCGAACAGCTTTCGCAGGGATACTTCGTATGGGTGGATCACGTCCACGGGATATTTCGCGAAAGGTCCGAACAATGTTCGGCCTTTGCTTTGCAAAGAAACATGCTTTCTCTCTCTCTCTCTCTCTCTCTCTCTGAAAAAGTCTGAATTTTAAATAATTAAAAGAATTTTTGTTAGCAAAAGTAGCGTCGAGACGACTGTCCATCAAGACACATATTGCTACGTTAATGGAAAATTGAATTCTAAAATTAGCAAATTTTTAGTATTTCTAGTTTTAAAATTCTAAATTGGAACAATACTGTTTGATAAAAATCTTCTCTTTTTTTGAAACACCATAATACATATTCGAAATTTTGTATTGCTAACCACGATGCTGTTGACTGGGAGAGAATTGCATAAATACATCAAAATTTGGAGAAAAGAATGACTCTAAAAATTCACGTTTTTTAGCCTGTGTATTTTTGGGCTTTTGAATTTCAAATTAAACGTGTGTCAGATGCTATATGATGGAACATCTAAGAAACAATTTAAATTGAGTATAAAGGGATAATTTTGAAGATACAAGGAGTCAAAATATAGTTTCTTTGTTCAAACACTGTAGACACAAAAAGGAAGTTAATAAATAGTTAATAATTTCTGGATAATAGGAATTTTAAGAATTAGTCAGAATAGTTTTCTAATTCCTCTATTCCTATTGCTTAATTTTTTTAAGGAATAGGTAAATTTCGTCTCTTGTTAGAACTGTGACATAAATAAGCTACAAATGTATCAACAAAATTATATTAATCCTTAAAATTTATTTTCTGTCATTGTCTTAAAACTTTTAGCTTGCGTCTATCAATGCAAGCGACACCGCTTAATTTAAACCGTGCGTAGCAGCGATGTGTACATTGGAGGGTCCGTGACGTCCAGAATCCACGAGTTCAGGGATGCGCGCATTTGAAATCCGTGAGTCTTTGAAGATTCATGGCGCCGGGAATTGCCGTAATCCGGGGGTAGGCTTTCGCTATCTGAGATCTATGAGATCTCTCGAATCTATACCGCTTAAAATCCGCGGATTCTCGAGGATCTGACGTTTGTATCTCGCGAATCCTGGTGAATGCGGAGGCACTCTTGCACGGCGATATTTTCCCGGGCTACCCCGTATATACGTAGTGCACATATAAACGGGCTGTCGAGCTCCTCCACCTAGAGTTTCCTGTGTGGGCGGAGGATTACGATACTGTATGGTTGAGACACGACGGGCGCACCCTTTGTCTACGTTGTCTGCTATCCTTAGCCTTTCATTTAAGGACCAGGTAATAGCTGTCGCTGCAGCTGCACGTGACCCTGCAGTTTGCTGAAGGCAAGGAGAATAGGGGAACGTATTTTACTTCATGAGGATACTAAAATTCGCCGGACATACCGCGCGCCGGTCTGTTTCCGAATTTATGCGCTCCGGGATCATCAGGTTTAAGCGAAATTCAGGAGGAGAATTGGCCGGATCGATGAGATCTGGGACAGAGATAAACTCTCCTCGGAGACCGTTACGGTCATGAAATATAACGTGGTTAAGTTTAATGAACTATAATTAGCGTTTTATGAACGTATAAAACTTTAATAACGTAGGAATTTCTAAAAAAAACTTTGGAATTTTCAGGGAAGTTTTTCGACCGAAAAGTAATTCTTAGAAATTTTTTTGTATAGATATTATTTCTTTTAGGATTTTATTTTTAATTCTTGAGTACTATAAAGTGTGTTATATTTTTAGTGCTAAAACGTTGTATAGGTTCTCTTATGGATAATTCTTGTTTAAAGTTTTACATAAGTTCTCTTTTGTTCAATATTTAAGAGTTCAACGCTTCCTTCTTTTGTTAATAGGTTTTGTTATATACATCTTGTTGTATTTCTCAGGTATAAAATGATGAAAATTGTATCCAAAACGCTTGCTTTATAAGAGTTTTTCATTTTTATTTAGTGTTTAGATAATTATATAATTTTTAATTATTTAGATGATCCACAACGTAATTGTTTCCAGGTTTGGTCAACTTAAATTTTTAGATACCTCAATACAAAATCGTCCTTTTTTTGTATAACACCGCGGAATGACAAATACATTTACCAAGGGTGTATTCGAGCTATCGAGTTGCTGCTCGATAAAATGCAAAACTCGCGGGAGTAAAAATCGCGCGGATACGCGCGGATATATCGCTTCGCGAGACGGAGGTAAAATATACGAGATAGCCCGGTATCCACCGTCACGTGCGTTGGGCGATATTTGTCGCACGTGACCGAGGAGCCGTGCCACCGATATCTTCTCGCGACTCCTTCCGCAACGGACATAACGGAAAAATCCATATGTGCAGAAGGAACGGAAAATTGCGCCCCCTTTTATTACAGAAGAAGATTATGGCATCCTATTTATATTTTATACAATCATTTGGTTAATAATCAACATTTAAATTTAAAACTTATAACGATTACATTTTTCGAAGTATTGTTCAATTTATTTTAGACTCAAAATTACGAAATATTTTTTACTTGGAATATTATTTATAAAAATGTGATGACACTCGAAGAGAAACAAAGTTTAGAAGTAATGTGGCCTTCCACAAAAATATTTCAAAGAATGTATGTAAATGTACACGTAATTTCTTCCGTATATAGGCTGCTAAATAATAAAAATGTATATTTGTTTTTTAAAATAATTTTACATTAAAAATTGGTAAAAAGGGACGAGGATTAAGTTGTACACCTTATAATAAATATTTGCTATTGTGTATTGGCTTATTAGCATCATGATGTAACAGCCAGCAAATAATTTCGTAAGTAATCACTAGAATTCGCCATCTAATAGCGGAGATATTAAAAGGGGGGCCATTATACTATATTTACATATTATATTACCATAATACCATCTTCTCCTCTATTCACAAGCGGGGTTGATGTAAAAATATGTATTATTTAACATCGGTGCTTTTATAAGCGAACGTTTTGCATGATGTGTATGGAAAAAAAAAACACCGCGGTACTTTCCCTTTATTTACTACCGCATGATTTTTGCAAAATGACTGTTAAAGAGATAGCAGAAAACTCTCCGAGTGGTCAACGTACCTAAATGTATTTTGCCAGACGCGTAATATTTTTAATTGCCGACAAATACGATAAGCGGTTTGTCATTTTGCGAACTTTTTAATTGTTGTAAATTGAAACCACTTAAACAGGAAAAAGTTTTATAATCTGCTTTTTTAACACATAAACGTAAATACCTCAGATCTACGACGAAACTCTCTGCTTTTGATGTAGTAATTTATTTATTTACTTCTTCTTTTTTTTTTATTTTGTAAGCTTTATCCAAGTTTACGCCGACGCGAAATCAGCAAGCTCATTCAAAAGCAACGTGAAATCCTCTTGAGTAGACCTGAGATCTGCGGGAGAAAGGGCGAAGAAGTAGAGATAGTGGCGGGAAACGTTTCCACGGGAAAAGTTTCCGTTCTCCGCGGAAACTTTCTCGATCGGGCTCGACGCACGAGCATTTGTTTCCCCATGGTGAGCTTTCGCGAGCTTTCGGTAGGAAAGTCACTCCGCAGCAAGGGCGGGCGGCCACGGGCCTCGTAACGCGCTGCTTTAAGCTATCGCAGCACTCACCCCCGCATTTACCCTCGTTCTCCACTTTCCTCCCTCGGTTGTGGCACCGTGCTGGATTAAAGTATCGACGACGCCAACCGCGTCTGAATAATTCAGGACGAAAGTTCTAGTTGTTTCGATCCCCGCGAGAGGAGTACCGTCCAGAACGATCGGAGGGTCTAATCGAGGTTCGTTTTTTGTGTTGCAGGTTTCGCGCTGATGAGAATCGTAGAGGTGTACAAGGAAATCCAGGAACAGGAGATGAACATCGTAAGTAGAGCAGCAAGAGTCTATTTTCTAGAGTAAGATACTTTTATTGACGTGTTTTTCTTTTTTAAGAACTCTCTTCCGGTAATTTAAAAAAATTTTTTTCATTGTAGATGTTAAATTTTGATATTCAATAATTAAATTATATACGATTTTTATTTATATCTAATTTTTATTCTTAATACAATAAATTCAAAGATCTCTCTAATAGAACTCAATAAAAATTATAAATTTCCAATTCCAATCATTTTTTGCAAAGATTATATCGATATAATTTATGAATAACAAGATAATTTAAATATTTTAAAATAATTTTTTTTGTTTGTCAGTTCCTTTATAGAATCTTTAGAAATTTTTTTTTATTGCTATCGAATAATATTCAGCAGCGTTTCATAGGACAGCTAAGAGCAGGCGTATTGTCTGCCACTCCCATTTTTTCCGTCTATCTTCCACCCTGGCACCGTCCATTTCCGGAGATTACGTCAGACAGTCGCGTCTGCCAAGATTCGTAAAGATGTCCTTTCCGCCATCGTCTTGTGCCAAGCCTATCTACTGGAAATTCACATTTATTATTTGCTTATACTCACTTGACGAATAAAAAGGATTTATTTCAATCGTGTTTAAAAATGCACTGTTTAAAATATTGATAATCTCAGAAAACAATTAATAAATGATGAATATAAAGTTATAATAATTCATTATTACATTCAAGTGATACAATTACTAATTAAATTGCGAATATTTAACAATTTATAATAAAATATTAATATAAAACAATGATATATAAAATATCACAAAACATACATATAATTTTATTTATAATAAAATATATTATTAATATATTTAGTATCTTAAAAACAAAATATTACTTAGAGAAGATATTATCATTTTCTATCTACTCATCTTTTTGAAAGCTTGAGAAAGCATCCTTTCACATCTCTCTCTCTCTCTATCACCGATCTCGTGACACCCTATAGAACGGTTCTACGGCAGGCAGAAGTCCGCAGGAGCCTCTTTGATGCTACGGCTCGCCTCCATTTGGCTCCGGGGCGACATTACATCCCGCAGGCATTTCGTTTGAACATGAAATCTCATTGCAACCATAACGACATGTGGTTATTAAGACTTTACAACTCCCTCCCTTCCTCCCTTCCTACCTCTCTCCCTCCCTCCCTCCCTTCCTCTTGCAGACGTCGCATTTTATAATTTCGTTTCAGCCGACCTCTTCGTGAAAATGTCTCTCCAGCGACCTAATGCAATCTAATCCGCAGCTAAACTGGGAACGTACCTTTTCTGTTGCGGTAATTAAGTAATGTTAAGTTTGGTGCAGCTTTTTTCCGCTAAAGTATATAATAATACAATCTTGTTAGTTATTCTTGTGCATACGATATGTTTACGCAGAAAAGTGTGACACGTAACATGTTAAAAGCAAAGGGATGTTCCAGAAGCTTTTAATTTTTTATATTAGAAAGGTTGATAGTGATATAAACGCACGAAGAACTAAAATTTTATCAAAGTAAAGTTTCCAGTTTTGAAAAATTAAACGAAGAATTAATTCTTTATTACAGGATAACTGTCCCTATTAGTGTGCCTTTAAACCAACTTGCTCATTACTGAATTAACTATATTAAATATTGTAGCATTAATTTTGTACTTGAAACTAATATCAGTTTTTCAACTATTCTTTTATTTTGTAATATTTTATTAATCTCTCTAGAAGTTGTTGATATTTTACCTATAATATTTTAAATAAGAATAAAGAAGATATTTTGTTTCTATTAGTCTCTTCCAAGGAGTGCTGGTCATATCAATGTACTCTTAATTTGTGCAGCTATTTATATTTGACTTGTTTCAAAATATAGTTACTAAAACAGATTATAGAGATGTAAGCTAATCATTTAAGTTAATATTGCATAAATCATTATTTTAATTATATTTACAATTTTAATATAAATTTATAGCACAACTTTTATAGCACGCTTTTAGCTCTAATACAGGACTACTAATAGAAATAAGTTAAAAATCTTACGGATTACTGGACTTACATAAATTCCTCATATTAAAAGAACATGTTTACTATATTTTAATAGATAAAAAGTAGAATATTAATTTTGATATCGTTAATAATTAAATTAATAATTTAACTTAACAAAGTTTTGGTATCTCGTTAATAATTAAATTAATAATTTAATTTAACAAATTTTTTTCGTATTTATTTGTGCTAATTTTCTTTACGGCTTATTTAAATACAAAAACATATTAATTAAGTATAGATACAATAATAGGAACAATCTTCGCAGACTTAGAAATTCGCGAGATTTTCGTTTTTTTTTTTTGTACATTATAAACATTACTTACAATTAGAACCTTATAAACATTAAAACAGTGTACGCAATTCATCGTATGAAGTAAATGATCTAGTTGATTTACGTTTGTGGATGCTTCAAGTGCATAAGGGTCAACGATCTCCTCGGGGAATCTGCGAAGAAACAAACAGTCGCGTACGCGTGCTGCGTCACGATTCACCGATGAAAAACGCACTCCAGACGAAGATTATCTTGAGCGCGATCGGAAGAAACGAGCGAAGGAAGTGCCGCGAGGAAAGAGAAAGACGAGTGCCAAGTCCAGCTAAGCGGGGGATGGCTGTGTGGGGTGAAACTCACGTAGCTTGCATTACTTTGCAGCTTTTTGGCGGACGTGTATCTCCGCTATAACTTCGATCGAAAACTTCGCCAGATTCGTTAAAGAACGTTTCTATATGGATTTTTTTTATTCGCAATTGCAACATTTTTATTGGTTTTTACCCTTTTTTCGAAAATGACATAGATGTTTGGATTTAATAAAAAAATGTTTCAAATTTAAATTATTTAGTATAATACTTCAACTAATACTGAATTAATAACATTCAATTCAAATAACACTGTTGGTATAACATTATTTTTGTGTAGTTTTTCAGTTTTTAAATTAATTTGATCGAAATTTAGAAAATATATAGATTAAATATAAATTAAATTACCATGGAGAAATTTAACACGGATATTCTGCTTATGATAACAATCACAGACACCATCTTTTACTATTAACCAAAATTTGATTCTCCAATCTATCCACTAACGCGACCGGAAGACGGCACAAAAAAGAGCACTCGCGCGTCCCGGAAGCGCTGTAATTCTCGATGGACGAGGCGTGGGGTGTCGGGACGAAGAAACGACGGGGCGAACTGGAATGCATGGCAAAAGACGCTCGTTCGCTCGTCCCAACGCGAACTCAAACATGGCGGCGGTCGTTCACAATCAGATCTAAAGAGCGCAGAATTTCCCAATAAAAATCGCCGGCGTTCCCTAAAAGCTCGCGGATTAAATTCACGGTGCGTAGAGATTCGTGTGTTCAACGAGAGGGTGGGGAGGGGCGGGCGAATAAAAAAAGCGGATAAAAAAAGACGGATTCCCCTTCCTCTCGCTCTTGCCACGCACCGCCGCCATAGCAACGGGTTTGCTGCAATCCGCCTGCCTTTGAGCGACGCACAAAAAGCGAGGCGAAGGGTGCTCGAACTGCAAAACAAACAACTTGTTCGTGAAACGCGAGCTTGTGGGGAGTGAGGATGAGGGGGTGAGTGAGGGGACGGCTGGTTGCAGGAGAAAGAGGACAGGGTGGCTCTTGAAGAAACGCCGACGTAGGGCGAAGTCAGAAGGGTGTTAGGTTCGAAAGGGTTAATACGCTGATGGATCGAAGTGGCTGGCAAACACAGAGGCATATCATTACTGCGGTCGGAAAATCATGTGTCCCGCAAACATTTAGGCGTGTGTTTGAACCGGTTGGAAAACGGAAGAATGAGGAGCAAATAGTAATTTGATTGCAGAGAGGTGGATCTAAGGGATAATCGCAAACTCAGAGGAGCTTAGATAATTTCTGTGTGAGTCGAATTATTGAATCGAGATTTCAAGTCAAGATTTTGCGGCATTCTAACCAGTGACGCGAGTCTTCCCTATCCTAAACTAGAGGCCCTCTAATAAGAATCTAGATCAGAAAGCCACTTTTGATTAGTTCGCCAATTATTTTAACAATTTCTGAGAAGGAGAGAAAGAGAGAAATAGATAAGGAAAAGATAGAACAGAATGAGGAAGAAAATAAATGTGTATTCTTCTCTCTCGTAGATGTTCATTAAAAGTATTTCCCTGCGTAGAAAACTACGACTCGTGTTCTCGTCCAGATTCTTTTATTGGAAAGTCTCTATATTAAATTATAGAAAACGGCTTGACGGAGAAAAGATAGGCAAGCAAATACTGATCTTCTTGACTTATCTCTACTTCTTGTATTTATCTCATTTTGTTTTAAGCAACCCTGAAAAATATGACGGAGACTAATCAGAACCTGTTTAAACAGTATCTATAATTTCAATTATTTGAGGATTTCTACCTCATTCCAGTATGTTACAGAGTTCACAGACTCTAACAGACCACATTGGCGAAAATCGAAATGTCCGAGTTTGCTAGAACGTTGGTAGTTCGGCGAACGCGTCTGGAAAGATTTGATCTCCCATTTATTTATACGATTATTTCCGCTTTGCTGTATTTCCGAGCGAAATTGCGCTATTATTGCGTTCACGCGCCATGTTGCTGCTTCTTTCTCTAATTATGCTCGAAACGTCGTTTGTAATTTATTTGTCTTGTCATTTATTTGAGTTTCTATGACCTCTCTTTCAGCTGGCATCATACTATTATTCTATTGTTATACCGCATATTATTGCATTACATTTTTCCCCATTACGCGGAATTTAACACGTTGCTTTTATCATTCTTCCCTCTGTCTCGTTCTTTCTCTTTCAAGATGCTAATAAAATGGAATAAAGAGCACCTTCGTCGCCGTCGCATTTTCTGTCGGAATGCACCCAACCAAGGACCACTCCTGCGAGTATAAATTAGGTCTGGCTCGGGAGAGACTCGTAAACCGCCTAAAGCTCACATAGCAAACCTGAGACGGTGAGGAAATAAAGAAACATTGCTCTCGCAACACCAGTCACGGGGACGCTAAAGTTTACCCTTCTTGTCCCTAGACCGCCTTTAAATGTCGGAAGGATGTTCGACCCTCCTCTAATTAAGTTTATTGCCTAGTGGTGTCTGTTAATTATTTCCCACTTAAAAAGATTACTTTATTATATCTGTATTAATTTACGTGCGCAAGTCTCAGAAATTCACTTTAATTTTCTAAATGGATGTTACTTTTGGGATAGTAACAAAACGTGACAAATTAGGAAATTGTATAATAACAAAATATTATCTGTATTATAATATTATGTAAAGATAACAATATTTATAAATGCAATATTATTTATTGTATAAAAATAATACGATTAAATAATACGTTTAATCAATAAATATTAAAAAAATAATACTCATATTACATATAATAGAAATCTACTACAATTAATATCGCTAAATGAAACAAACATCACGTATCGTCCATGCGTAATAATAACATCTTTATTCATCTCTTACGTTTCAGTTAAAAGCATTTTACGTGGATTTGCTGGTGCCTCTGGAGACCAACCTGGAGAAGGACACGAAAGTCGTACAGGTAAGTAAACCGCCGAAAATGGTTCCCGGAAGGCACATTAGTCGTCCCCGAGTCCCGACTTCCGGCGACAATGAATAATGCAACGTTGGGACTTTTAGAGCGAGCAGAAGAAGTTTCTTCAGCAACACAAGACCAGATCCGAAACTTATAGCAAAGCAGCCGCGACAATGAAGAAACAGAGAAAAAAGTCTAGGGCAGCCAATAAGAGTGGCCTTGCAATGGACAAAGAGCTCAAGAATATGCAGATTCTTGAGGAGGAAAAGACCAAACTCGACGCCTTCTGCGAACAGAGCTTGAAGAATGTGAGTATCTCATACAGCACAGAAGTTTGCAGCAACATTGCCGCAACGTTTTCAAGGTTGCTGTAATATTGTTAGAACGTTGCAACATTGTTGCAATATTGCTAGAATCATCTATGATGTATTGGCAAACGAAAACTCTCAATTACATAATTGCGTGCCAAGTTCTCCATATTTTTTAAGCATATTTTCGAAAACCCGGTACACAAGCGTGGGATATATATAATGCAAAATCTTTTTTTTATGGCGGATGAATGCAAAAGTTAAATATGCTATAGAAATAGCAAAGATGATGGATTATACGATGAAATTCATTAACGGAGCGAGTTCATTAACACCCCGGGTCCCTTTGTGCGTTCTTTTCACAGGCGATGACTCAGGAGAGACGGCGATATGGTTTCGTGCTGGAGCGACAATGCTCCTTGGCGAAGCACTATGCGAGTTTTCATGAGGTTGCACTGGCCGCGCTTCATCCCTCGGTTGATAAATGGCGCGAGGTTGCCGCCACTAGGGAATACTTGCCCCAGTCGGTGGAGGACATGTTCGCTTCCAGACTCAGGGTAAATTTGCGTGATAGTCTTTGCGTTCTCTACTATTTGTACCATTCTGAATCAATACGAAAGCGCAATGAATTACTCTTGCGACTCGGTGTTTATGCATTATCTGACGTATGTTTTGCAGGAGTTACAACAATTATTACTTTCCTCGTGGAGTAAGATCCAAATGGTCTCATAAATTGCAAATATCATGTGTTTTAGCCATTTAAAATTTTATAACAAAATTTTAGAAAAATTGTTATATTTATTTAGAAAGATTGGAATAAGGACTTTTTGAACAATGTCTTAAAAACTAGAAACTTTGAATTTTAAGAATAGACGATAAAAATAAATAAAAGATTTAAATATTTTTTTTTAGAAAAAAGAATTGTATATATTTTTTCTATATCTGCAGCGTTATTTTAAAGTTAACAAATCATAGTATACATATATATATACACACGTAATGAAAAATATCGTGGAGATATATTGTCGAAGCATGCCGGGGAGAATTGCAGTCTACGGCAATCTACTCTTTCCGTAGCAAACGTCGTTCTGGCCAGAGGACGAAGAGAACGGCGGGTCCGAGCTGACGACGATCAGCTCGCAATTGCGAAAGACTCGGAGCATGGACAGCTCCTGCTTGGAGCTGCGACTGGGTCCTCTACCCGGAAACCCGCCGTTGTCCGGAGGTCACCTCGGTCCAGCACTCCATCTCCCCGCCGCCCTTTCTAGAGCGAGATCAGAAGCCAACCTGCACGCCTCAACATTATCTCTCGGCCCTGGTAGGTCGTCCTGTTGTTTCTTTCTTTTTTCTGCGACAATGATATCGATTTTTCGCCGGTATAGCCATGCGCCCGTTCCGAAAATTTGCCGCTCCCCTATCAACCGTCCTTACACTCACAGAATAAAATTAACTGAACTCTCGGCTAAACTAATTTGCAACTGCGTCGAACTAAAACTCAATTGAACTAAACTAAACCGCATATACCCAGCCAAATAATTTAGTAATTGTACGTGAAACAATTAAACTGTTACATATTGCATGTTATAATATTATAATGCAAATATCCTTTTAGATGGTTGCAGATTTAATCAACACAATTAACAGAATACAATATTATTAAATATAAATCAGACTTAATTTGAGATTACATTTAAGTATAGACTTGTCACAAAATTGTAAATTTGGGAAATCAGAGAAAAGCCAAGGAATTTTGCAAAATTTTCCGGAAAATAAAAATTCTTGTTTTTAAAGAAATTTAATGTACGTATGTACGTACATCGCATATATCTATTTAGAATACTATCAATTTAACAATTAAGTATAAGCAGTGTCAGTAATATTAATAGTAGTAATTACATTGCTACAATTGTACTCTCAACAAAATATTATTGAAAGCATTAGGGAAAATTATGAAAATTTGTTTGAAAATCAGGGTAAATTTATGGAATTTTAGGATGAAGAATTTATGACGACTCTGTTTAAACCCTGAACCGTGAAATAACTTTTCTCTACCTCAATTAAAATACATATGAACGTAAATTGTGGAGTTATTTGAATCGGGATGATTTATCTTCGAATCGCTCGTTCATTGTGCGTCGTGCGTGCTACGATGCAACAACAGCGGGCAACGGACTGTCAACTGGTCAGAGACAATCGAGAAAAATCGGCGAAATGGAGCCATTCGCGCTGACGTTTCCACTCGCTTTTCGCGAGACCTGTCGTGCCAGTCGTATAAATTTCAGTCGTGATCAGATTCTGGCGACTCGCGTCGAAACCCGAAGCTCTTCTCTCTCTCTCCGGAATCGGGTCCCGCGCGCAATAAAAACGGAATATGCTTTACGTTTGTGCAACACGACCCGAAACTGTATTTCATCGTCGCGGTGTCGCGTGTCACGCTGTTCCATCATGTTCATCATTATAGAATAAAATCAGGGAATATGGATTACTGGTTTTTAAATTAACATTACTTTGATATAAATGCATATGAAGACTTTAATTTATGAAGAATTCTTAAGGAATATATTAACTACATCTAATAAATAAAAGTCGTTAAAAAAAAGCAGTATTTAACAAAAAAAAAGTATGAAATGGGAAGTTTAAAAAATGGGATGTAATGTGAAAATGCAAATTTGGGAAATAGTAATAAATAATAAATGAAGTAAAAATTTATGTAAACTAATCAGAATATAGAGTCAAAAATTTTATATTTTTATTGTATGGTAGCATTTAGAAAATACAATAAAATGACTTCATTGGACATGAACAATAAAAAACAAAATTTATAAATCTTGAACCATTAAATTATTATATGTATATTATAAAATAAATATTAACATCTAAGAGATAAACATTATTCTTTGTAATAGGTACCAATTCTCAATTCTCGGTGTGTTCCATTATTACTTTTATGTCTTTATATGACAAATAAAACCTTTCCGTAGTAATAAACAAATTAGAAATCACAATTAATCAACATATTGTTTATACAATAAAAGCGTTTTGTAATATAAGTATTAAAAACTTGGAGACTTAAAGTTTTTCAGTTTGTGAAAAAACAATCTTTTAATAAAGCTCTCGAATTTCCAGATCCAACAAAAAAAATAAATACTTATAATGTTAAAAAACATACGCATTGTTGCACCGAGTCCATTGTTTGTTACACGTTTAGCATCAACTGCAACAACTTCCACCGATTGTCGCCAAATTGCAGTGCTTCGTTAAAAAAATAAGCCCCTATTCCACATTCTCTGCTTTTACTCTACACGCTGCTTTTTATGGCGGGCGATGTCCCTAGGCTCTTTAGCTTTCTTTTCCCGGTAATACCACGTCACGTAGAGCAAAATAAAAAGCCAGATAATTATAAAAATGCGATATAAATAAACACGAGAAGTATAAATATTCTGTCACGTTTATCGCAACGATGAGTTAAAACCTTAATTAATCTCACGTGCCTCCACAGATAATTCAACGTCAGGAATCAACATCGTTGCTTCGCATTTAGTGCCGCGTATATTCGCGCGAATTCAAATTAATTTACCACGACGTACGAATGGCCACGCATTAATAATGCACACCGCTGATATTTCTGAACAATTCTCGCGTGTCTTCTTCCAATTTTGTACCATCTTTCTATTCTTGATAGGATAGGAACTCCTTCGGGGCTTGATGTCCATTCTCCTTCCGACATTCACCTCGATCGCTGCTATCGTACGCTGACCTAATTGCCCTGGTTCACCCCAAAATTACCCCCTTCATTATCCCGAGCTCATCCTCATCCCTCCGACCGCTCCCTGTACACCATTCTCGGTCAGTTACAGCGCTTCTGGTTTCCAGAGGTTCCAGAAACTCCACCCCGTCCCCGGTCCATGGCACCCCCGACGTCTCGCAGCAGCGCGGGTGGCACCGGAATTGGCGCCGGAGGTTGGGGAGATGCCCCTCTCGCCAGAGCTCTCTTCGCCTATCTCAGCTCGGGGGAGAATCAGCTGAGCTTTTTGGAGGGCGATCTCATCGCGCTGATGGGTAAGTCTGATCTCGCAACGTTCATCGATACGATACACACGGTGTCCCGGAACTGTGGTACTTATAGGATCGCAGCTGTCGCGCGTAATGAACAGAGTGCTGGCGGGGCAGATGGGTCAACGACCGCGCAAGCAATTGCATAAATATGTTTCTTAATTTTTTCGTGATAGCAGGGGAAATATATTGCTTGAACAGAAATTTACTACAGTCAAGAATGACGCCAGCAGATCTTTAAAAGAAACTGAGTATATTAACTATGTTGGTCTGTTCAAAAGAAAATGTTAAATTAAGACAAGACTGAAACAAAATTACTAAGTCATACATATTTCTTTGAATGGTATTAAGTAAATATTTCTTTACAATAAATAAATATTTACTCATTAAAAGAAATTATAATTAATTATTTTTGTAAGTTATCAAGACATTCTATAAATTAAACGATAAAAACTGTATGGGTACATAAAACATGTTCGTTATTCAGAGGTGGAATTTGAAACAAAATAATTTGAAAAACAGTTTTCTTGACACATTCAGATGATTTGGAAATTTTTACCCAAAATTCTGGACTTCTTATCTAAAATTTCGGAAAACATATTTTGATAATAAACTTAAAAACAATTAATGATGCGTATAACGTAATTTTAAAATATAACTTTAATTTTTAATACATACGTGTATATGTATAGTTTTTCTTTCAGAGAACTGCTTTATTGTATCACACACTGTCAGCCACTGACTGTATGTTGATTGTAACATTAACAATATATCAAAATAAGATTATCTATCTCGGTCAATATTTAGTTATTAATATTTAGCGTAGAATAATTAATAGAATTGTAATTAACTGTAATTTCGAGCTAATATCAACGGTATTTTGCATGCACCGGAGATATTTAGTTGTAACGAGATGAAGATAAATTAGTTATTTGCTTTTTCTCGGATTTTAATGTTTAAAATTAAAAAGAGCCCTCATTGCGAAAATGTTAATGAGACCGGAGCGTATAAGCGAGTTTTGCGGATTTGCATATTTCCTGTTCTTTTTTTGTCAGGCGACCGTCAAAAGGGATGGCAATTTGGCGAAAATCTGCGCACTCAAAGCTCGGGGTGGTTTCCCTTGGCGTACACTGAAATTATAATCGACGACACTTTGGGGTAAGTAAGTCTGCTCGACCTCGAGTAGGGTAGCACTGAAATTTCGCACTTATGGTCGCTCATTATTAACCCTTCAAACATTCCGCTTTGAAATCCCGCATGCATTTGAAGTAGTTAATAAGTAAAAATTTTTTAATTTAGCACCCACATTGTGTCACAGATATTATATATCTGTGATTCTCATTATTGATTTCTTTATCATTATTTTCTTTCAAATATCAATTGATACATTTAACAATAATTTTCCCATGTTTTGTGTCTCTTTTTATATATATGTATAATATAATATTATCTTTTGAAAGTTTACTACAATAATTTATTTTTTTTTTTTTTTGCGCAACATCGTCCAGAACGGGACTGATAAATTATTTGAGGTACAGCGTTTTATATTATTTGTTTAAACTTGTTATACTTACTCTGTTAAGTTTTGAAAATCTTCCGTATTAACTCCTTGGGTTTTCACATACATTGTAATATCCAATTATGCGAAGATCGCCAAGTCACGGAGCAAGCAACGGTAGGACTCCAGAGCCGCAAGCCATACCGCCGTGTAAGCCGCCGCCCTCTCGGCCACCGGTCACGCCGGCCAGTATCGACGAATCATCCGGTGGAACTCCCGGCGCTGGTAGCAGCTCCGCCAACAACAGCACCAATGCCAACAACAACAACAACAGCAGTAGCAACGCCGGCACGCCGACTAACACTGCGAGCGTCTTAGCGACTCCGATCGCGCGTCAATCAAAATCGGTGAGATTGTAAATCAACGTAACGGCAAACGCTTCCGGTTATTTGCAGCTTGTTATTTAGTCCGTGTCTCAGTCTGCTATCCAATTACAATGTTGTTTGCGTTTCTATAAAACTTTTCTGAATACTTCCCCATACAGCACAATGGACGTCCTAAAGACGTTCAGAGGAGTCTCTTCGGAGGAGAGTCTCTATACCCTTTAAATGTTTTAAGGACGATTCCAGGATGTTTTTCGGATAAAGTGTGATACATGTTCCAAACAACACAAGCTTGCAGCAACATTAATATTGCTGCAATGTTGCTGAAAACATCTGTGTTTTATAAGGTCACGTAGTAGCATATTGTGAACAATTAATAATATTTCGAGAATTTATTTTGCTCCTCTTGATATGTTTTCCCTTTTGTTTTCTCAGAGCTCTAGTCTGGGTAAACTCTAAGTAAACTTTACCGTAGAACGCTTACACGTCGCAACCTCAAGATTGATTGGGATGCGGAGTGGGTGAGACGCGAAGGGAATCGTTTCGTCTGCCTTTCAGATCCGTCCATCGGGCACGTTGCCCGCGGTGCTAGCCGGAGGGCGAAGGGTGCAGCCGCCCGTGCCTCCGGTACCACCTCCGGCGATGACATCCCTCCACAGTAGCAACGACAGCGGCTTCTCCAACGAGCCGCCGGTGCAGCCCGACGTCGATTACAGCGACGACGAGGCGTTAAGGTAAGTCTAAAATCTACGCTCCGGGCTACAAAGTCATCCCTTCTCTTCTGTTCGTGTAACGTTAGTTAGACTTCCCCATGTACTTCGTGTAAACCGCAAGCTATATAAATTATGTAAAGGGAAAACGAAATTACGTGCGCGGATAAGGAAAGACATAATTCTACTGATCTTGTTTGAAAACAGTGCTAGAACAATCGATTACGGGACCATGATAATATCTATCCTAATGGTAATGTGGGAATTGTATAATAGATAAATACAGGATGGAGAAAATGATATAAATCTGAGGAATATACTATTTATATTACTACTTGTTATAATAAGAAGTTGGTGTTATCATCTATTTTTAATATACATTCTATCCTTGGTAGAATAATTATTCAATAGTTTGAATAATTACCAATGAGATATTTTACTATTCTTTTAGTAGAACAGCTTTTAATTGTTTATATAAATGACATTGGAGAATGAATTTTCTTCCAATTCTAGTTTCCAATATCATCTTCTGTTCTCTAAAATTTCATCGTCTTTCTTGGCCAATATAATTGCTTGATTTAAATGATTTGTAGTTTTGAATAGAAGGGAGAAACAGATTTTCTTCTCCAATATCTTTTAAGCAATTAGAAGTTCTGTTAGAAGTATAATTGCATATATGTAGCAGTTGCTATATTATTCAAGCATGTTTGACAGTATTCCAACAAGAATCTGTATTAGAAAGAAAATAGTATAATATCCAATTTCTCATTATAAATCTCAAAATAAATAGATAGTATACTCGTATTTCTCAGGTGTCCTTATTATTTTGTTTATTCTCTGTAAATTATAAATTGAAGTAATTTATATACTCTACGTATAGTGAAAAGGGAGCCTTTTCTTTTTGTTACTTGAAGTTCGAATCGTTTCAGCTAAAGAGAGTTTACGTAGCTTATACGGTTTACACGTTTTTATCAGACCGATAAAATTTTGCTGAATTCAAATCTGAATAGGACGTGGATAGTAGTAAATGATCTCTTCATTTAATTGTAACAATATAAGCATGATAATCAGATTCCGATGCTTCCTGTCTGTGCAACATCGGATACTGACCTCAGCATAATTGAATCGGTTTCAACCCTTAGTTTACACCAGTTACATGTAGACTACCATTGTTCATCCGTAGACGTTCAATACCAGGCAAATCATTTATTACTTGGTACTTTGGGCCCTTTGATACCTTTACTTCATGAACATCACGCCCTGATAACTAGCCGATAAGCGCACTCCCGCTTTACCCTTCATTCAGCGTGATTGAAGCTTTGTATCATTGTAACTCCGCTATTCTGCTATCTACTGCCTCCCTGTAATTAGTGCAATTTTCACCCCTCTTTTACCGTCTCTACTCTCGGCACTCAATTGGATTGGTCTGCGACGCTATTGTGAGGAATAAAAATTCGAGCGGTGGTGGATGCTGTAGCCACACGCGCGTTTTACATTCACATACATCTCTGACGTCGGAAAAACTGTGATTAATTTCGGATAAAACGAGATCGAGTTGTTACGATCAATACCGGTCTTGAATAGAGTCTACTTTCTTGCTTGTCAATTGTTGCGCGCATGACGGCTGATTGTGCGATATGATATTATTTACAATACAAGTCAAAAAGTGTTTAGATATTTATTCAGCTTGTGTGGTCATTAGTGTGATTATTTTTCAAGAAATCTTTATAGAAATTTTTTGCAAAATTTTCGACAGCAGATTGATTTTAATGTTGTAGAATATTGGTACGATAAATATTCTTTTTAAGTTAAATTTAAATATTGTATAATATTTGATATGATATTATCACTCTTTTTACTTTTCCTTTATTCTCAGTTTAAACAAATAAAATTTTATTATATATTTGCCCACTTTTAATTATGATTGTGTTATGTATATATTTATTATATGATCTTTAATGATTTTAATGTTGCATGAATATTAAATAATTAGCTTTTGTATATCACCTTCTCTATCACCTACGGTACGATGGTCAATCGCTATATTTTGCTCGTCTTTTATTAAAAAAAAATTAAAATTATCTCAATAATCTAATTTATTTTTATATCTTCGATAATACTTTATTTGAAAGTAACTATAAACAAATTATTTTTATTTTTTATGGACTGAACTTTTTTCGGCCACTCATCTTCCACTTGGAAAATTAGTTGTCTATGATTCTTCGAAATTATCTCTCCTTCTTGTAGATACCGCATGCGCTATCGTGGTCGCTGGAAATAAACCGCCATGGTGGTGGTCCGCATCTCCAACAATCTCCCCTTTTCTAATCCCTTATTTCTGCGCCCTGGTTTTTTTTCTCTCTTTTACTGACCGCGCCGCGCACGCAGACGGCGCCGTAAGCCGCGAAGTGGAGAAGATCGTCCTTCCCCAAAGAACGAGAAGCGGTCGAAGGACTGGGAGAATGATTCTTGGAAAACAATTCCACGGGATGAGAAATCTTGGCAGCTGTATCGCACAGCGATGGACCTCTGGGCGGAGTCAAAGGCCAACCAGGCGAGTGAAGATTCGAAGAAATATTTCGAGATGGAGAACAGCGAGTTCACGTTGGAGAACGGCGATATGATGAAGAAGAGGAAAAACAAGAAAGCTGCACAAGCACTAAACGAACGTCCCAGCCCGAATCAACGTACCAAGATGACGGACGAGCGAAATGTCCCCGCTGCAACTCGTCGTGGTGATCAACGACGTATTGACAAGCGGACACAGGCGGAGACTGAAGAAGACGAGCTCGAGGAAGACGAGGATGACTTCCGCACTGAATATCGTAGCAATAACAAATATTACGCAAATAATCAAGAGGTTGAACAGGAACGGAGAGGAGGCGGCAGTTTCGAAGCAGAGAAATACGCCAAGTCTACGAGCTCGTCGTCAAATTCCGATGACGAGAGCACCATTACCATACCGGAGCCAGGTCGCAAGGTCGAACACATAGCGCAGAAGCTCGAACAGACTGCGCAGAAGTACGCGCGCGAGCATAGCCCGCCTAAGTTCCTCGATCGTCGCGAGAGATCCGCCGCGGCCGAATACAAGAGTCTCGAGAGAGAAACCCGCGAAACGACTCTTTCACGGGACCGTCGCGAGAGGCTCGTTATGGAGTACAAGAGCTTGGAACGCGCTCGGGACAGCGGCCAAAAGAGCTACGAGCAGACTCGCCGCGACGACAAGACGCGTTTACGAGACGACAAGCGCGCGCGGGATGATAAGCATTCACTCGAGCGGAGTTCCCGCGAGGACAAGATGAATTTCGATCGTATGAGAGACGACAAGCAGAGCTTCGAGCGTTCAAGGGAGGAGAAACAAAACTTCGAGCGTACAAGAGAGGATAAACAAAGCTTTGAGCGCTCGAGAGAGGACAAGCAGGTCTTTGATCGCTCGAGAGAAGATAAACATAATTTCCAACGGACCCGCGAGGACACGCAGTCGTACGAGCGAGCTCATGCTCGTTCCAGGAACGAGCAAGATCGCGCCTATATGGAGCAGCGGAAAGAGATGATGGGTTACGAACGGACGTTCGAGAAGAATCGCAATAGGACGGTTGAGCGACTGTCCAGCCGAAGATTTGAGCGGCCACGACCACCGTCGCAAGAGGCTCCGGAACGACCTTCGATGGGCCCTTACCGAGAGCGTAGATACTCCGACAAGGAGGAGGCAATTTACGGAGAAACTGGTCGATATGGGGTAAGCTCACTCGAGAGGGATCGCGGATACGAATCGAATTTCGAGACCAAGTTGGAGAGAACGAAGGTGATTGAAAGACATGGTTACCAGGCGGGTTTACAAGGTCCAAGTCTTCAGAAGCGAAATGCCGTACCGAGAATCAATGAACGAATTAACGGTGACACCAACAACAACACGCTGAAAGTCGAGCGAAAACCTGTACTACCGCGACAGGCGACTGCCATGGGCCACGTGGCACAAACAGGAAGAGCCTTCGACGAGTCGAAGAGCCCGAAGCTTGTAAAACGGACCAAGTCCTTCTGGAAATTCCGCAGGGACTCGGAGGTGTTGGAGGGTATGGCGCTCTGGCAACATCGCTCGCTAGTGGACATCCCGAAGATGATTCGGAAAGAGGATAAGACGGCCGAGAACGAGGAGCGGCAGAGGAACTCTGAAGGCGGTAGCCCGAACTCGAGTCTGGGCAACAGCGAGGGTACCATCACGAACGAGCACCGGCACGAAGAACCCAAACCGGCTGAGAGAAGTCACGTGCCCGATAAGACGGATTACTTCGAGGACTTTCCGACGCCGGCGGAACGATCCAAGATCATGGAAAGATCAGAGTATAGGATGCATCAGCAGCCGCAGGAGGAGCGCACATATTTTGTCGGAAATGTATCGCGGAAGGCGATCATCGAGAAGGAACGAAGACGTAGTCTCGAGGCAAAGCGGAACATGATTGTGGCCGAGTTGAAGGAGAACAATGAAAATAAACGGCATGGGATGTCGCGCGGTAGAAGAAACTACGACGAGGAGGACGCGACATTGAATTTTAGCGAGACCGAGGCCTCCGATGAGGAGTCAACATACAGTTGCATCGTCGTGAAGGACCAGAGCATACCGGAAAAGACGTTGCTACCGAGGACCAAACTGAGAAGAGAGTCTGACCGAGATAGAAATAACTGTGGGCCCTGGTACGACCTGTGGGGCATGGATGCGTCCGTTAATAAAAAGAAGAAGAAGCAGAAGCAGCAATAAGAAACACGATGTTATGAAGAAAATTTTAAAACTGAAAGTAGTTTAAAAAAATGAAGAGTCAATGTATTTTTTAAGCAAAAGTACCTTATCTTTGAAGACATCGGAACGAAACCTAGTAAAGACAAGCGAAAGGAAGATTGAATATTCAAGAAGAAAATTTGCCTTATGAAAATGAAACAATCAATGTCATATGTTGTCCTGTTAAACATGAAGAAGATGAAGAGATTTCCACTGCATGCAATTTTGTCTTTTCTTAGTTAGGTGTATTGATAATACACACAAGCTAATTGATTCAAATTTGAGTGAACGCACACCGAGCTCGCAGTTCATCATCTTCATTATTAGTCCTTTCCTAATTTTTTTCAGTCTTGTTTATTGTAAATTTTTTTGGCCACCTTTTTATGAGCAAGCCCCTGAATGATCGAATCAGCACTTCATTGTGATGTATTTGTATTGGCTAATTCCTTCCTAACGCTTTGTTTTGTCTTCAACGATTGGCTGTTGATGTTGTAGGAGCTTGCAGCATCGTCGAAGAAGACGTTCGATACATTTTTGCGACGACTTCTAAGCGACTTATGTCTTCGAAAGAACGAGCGATTTTGCTGGATAATACATCGCCATTATGACTCGTGTTGTCCGTCACTACTGCACGCGTTAGCTTCCGTTGGTTATCGCTGGCATAGTGCAAGTCATTTGCTAAATATTATTTGTAATTGTTCCAAACTCTTGCCATTTTTTAGTTTTATCAGCCGCTTCGATCGTATATCACCAATTGATTTAAAATTGCACGTACTTTTTGCATATAAATTAAAATTGAAGCCTTCATTAAATGTTACTTGTATAACCGTTGAAGAACAAGTTATATGAAAGACGATGACTAGATTAATCTTGATCAACATTTTCCAGATGTACTTGTTTACCAATATTTATTAACTTGCAAATTTTTTGAGAGACTTACACTGAAAAAGTTTCACCAAATCTTGAAAATCTTTTTTAGTACTAAATAAACATTTGCTTATAGCAAATAAATATGTGCTTAATAAAAGAATGATAGTTAAATGAAATTAATGATTTTTGTATCAAATAAATATTTATTTACAAATTTAATATTATTTTTTTCATTAATAGTTATCGTCAGATTAATCAATTTTAATCAAATTTGCTTGTTTTGCACTGTAAAGATGTCTAAAATAAATAATATGTATAAAAATATATATACACCTTCAATAATGGGTTCTAAAATTACCATTGCAATTTTTTTACAGTGTACAAATGACAAACAATATTTAAGAATAGCCAATTGAGTGCTAATAAATAATCTTCATTGTTTTCGAAGAAAGGAGCCCATCTTCTTTGAAATTTCTCAGAAAATTTCAAAGCTTCAGCTCGTGATCGTGTTTGTGATTGTCCAATAATTACGAACGCGCATCCCGATTAATTGATACAATTAACGCCTTTCAGGACTAACATATTCGCGACTGTGAAGCTGCGAAAGACGAAGACTAACGACCGTTCGGCGCCAGCGTTGTCATGAGACAAGCTCTTTCCCTAGATCATGTATATCTCACGATCCAGTAGTGATCTCATGACGTTGAGACGGGTGTGTCTCTCTTGTTGAACAAGTTCCTTCGTCGCGCAACTCTCTACGCGAGACAAGAATCGACTGCCACGCGATTATCTATCCGTGAATTACTCTCAAGAGTTAAAATACGCTAACCCTTTCCGTATCTACGCACCATATATTGCATCTGCGCTTTTATATAATTTCTCTCGAGTCTGAACCCGTTTAGCATATACCACGTGGAGCAGCAAAGTATAGAGATAGTTCGCTGGTTTTCGGTAGCGTTAAACGAAGTGTTGACGCAATTTTGTAGCGTCAAACGAAGGGTTAGCGCCATAATTATGTTAGTTCTGCGCTGTTAAATAAAAGATCGGCACGAAAACTGCATTAATACGATGTTCAATAAAAGAACAGCCATCTTTACTGCGAAACGAGTTTTTCTAATGTTAACTGCACGTTAACACAGTTCTTCAGTGTCGAATGAAAAGCTCGTTCAGTGAAAGTGGATCAAGTCCGTTGTTTGTACAGTTTCATATAAAGTCGAACTTGAAGTAGGTCTTACGAATTACGGACTTGCTCCATTCTTGATTTGAAAATTTTCAACAGCGAAAACTAGACCTCTTCCGACAACTCGTACAACGAGTTGAGAGACGAGTGAAGAGAAATCGTTGGAATTTCTACATCTACTGCTCTATAAATGTATTATATTTAATATTCTACTTATATATGTACACTTGATATTTGGTACTGAAAGGGTTAATGTCGAGAATTTGATAGATTTGAATTTTTTGTGTGCAACACACATCATTTTGAACACGCGTTTTTAAACGTTTTTCAATATTGCATTTTAAAGGTATATACGAGTACATATAGATATAGATTTAGAGTATATTAAAACAATGTATTCCAGCATAATTTAGGCGCAAAATGAAAAGACGTCCAATTCGGAGCGGAAGGTTTCAGGTGGGTTTTAGAGCAACCACTTTTTGTAATTTAAAATGCGGTAGTTAAGAATTCAAGGAAGTTGCAAGAAAGACGCGCGAAAGATGTTAATATATTATGAATAATATATTATAATATATTATATATATATATAAACGACTGCTCGAATCTTATTTCGGCGGTTTGGGTTAGGCTAGACTAAAATAAAGCTGTTGTAATAAGAATCATGTAAACATGCGTATATACGTTATATATATATTATATATATTATTGTTATTATATACACCAATTTTTTAACGTATGTTTGTCAACTTTTTTGTTCCCTCCTCTTTATTCTTTGATGTATTCTAAGCTCTTTATATGACAGACATTATACAAGCTTGGCTTTAAGTAAAGCACCCCTACAATTAATATAAACATTTTATATCTAATAAAATATAAACATAAACATAATATAAACATAAATATAATATAAACATTTTATATCTAATAAAAAATAAATTAATAAAGTTTAAAAAATAATATTTTATTAGAATTTTAATATTTTGTTAGTCGATTTTGCTTATTAAATAATTATTACTTTTTTCAAAAAAATGCTATAAATTGAGAATACTTCATGTATAAAACACGATAAATTGAGGGTTATTTATGGCCAAGGTTGTATATGTACTTTATTACGCATAATAATTTTAATTTATATATAGTATATGTATAAAATATTGAGACAAATGGTCTATATATATCGATAATTTATTAGTATAATAATTTCGCGTAACCTCATACTTTTAGACTTTTATTTGATCTTGTAGATAAAATTAAGTTACTGCAGACAGACTGAAATGATTTTAAATATTCGATATTTTCCAAGTCACTCTGGTATAAACTTCCATCAGCAAGAACTTCGGTACGTAATCCCGGAATTAAGTCACCGCCATCCCTTCTAGTTCTTCGTAGGAATATTTTAGAAGGAAATCCCGCGATCCGTCAGAAGATTAGTCCTCGGTGACTTTTCAGCGAAGAGGTCTGCATTTGAATATCCACCATCCCTCACAGGTAAGTGTTCCCCTCTCATAACGGCGGCGCATTTATTTAAATTAATCGCAGAGCGTTTAATGGCAGCGATCAACGAACGCTTTCACGAGTTCCTGGGCAAGGATCGGGGTCGGTCTGGACGGGCACACTGCGTTTTTTCATTATTCTCTTTTTTCTCCCCACGGTGCCTTTTCAGACTGCTTAAAGCGTCTGAAAGTTGTATAGGCGCCATTATGCGGTAATTATCGGAAAATCGAAGGTGTCGACCACGCGGGAATTAACGTAATAGTCGCAAGATGCGTTGTATATACATATATCTATCGCTTTTTATTTTATCTAACTTTGTTCGAGTAGATTTCTTTGCTCCTGTTTTATATATAAGACAGAAAATACATTAACGAAAATGTGCTTACAGAATATTCAAGTTGTATTTGCTTAATTCGCGAAAAGTTTTTTTATAGTTTTACAATTTTTATTATTTTCCTTAACTCTTTCCTACTTTTCATATAGTTTTGTTTAATTCAATTTATTGCTTAATTACACGAAATACATTGGCAAAAATAACAATAAGTGTAAAAGTATTAACATTTATTATGTAAAAAGTAAATATTTTTATATTAATTTTTTAAATTTTTATAATTAATTAATACTGTTCTGTAGAGATTTTGTTATATTTTTTAATTGCTTTTCTCTTTTTATTAATAAAAAGATTATTAATTAATAAAATAGATAGATTATTAATAAAATCCTTATTTTATTAATAAAATAAGGGTTATTTTAAATGGCATGATGCAAACAATGCTCTCTTGCTGCGACTGTCGCTGTTTTGGACGTTAAACATTAGCAATATGGCGCATCTCCTGCGGCATGTATTAAGCTCGTTTATGATTTCGAGTCAATATGATGCACGCGATATATACTCGTACGTGCACGCACATGTGCGTGTATTTGCGTTACTTTGAACCACCAAATTCCACGGGTGGCTTTTTGGCTTATGGAATGCGCCAAAGCCGAGCATATTTGCTAAGCGGTTAATTATCATCTGCGGTTGCCCATCCTCTCAAATCCCTTCATGAGTTACCCTGCAGGACACGAACGTTCTCTATCTGGCTGAAAGAAAGGTAAATGGGAAATAATTTGACGAATTAACACAGTTATGTCGCAAAATATTCTTCTTTTCGAAGATATATTTAAAGTAAAGTAATAAATAAATATATAAATAATTAAACCTCTCATGAGGAATATATTATAAATCTCTTTATAAAGTCGATTTAAACCGCGATTAACTAAAATGAGATACATTGCTCATATAACGATTATATTACGCTCCGCTAAATAATCTTTTGCGAACAGGCGATTCCATTTGAAGAGTTATTCTCTTTTATTTTATAAACTCTGCTGGTTTTCAGTTTTTATGAAACTATAGGATAATTTTTTATAATACTTTATCTAAATCTGATGTCAAAAATTAAAAATAATGAATCCAAAAATAGTCTAATTATATCATAAAACTCTATTTTAGTAAATTTTTAATTGCGAAAATTAACATGAAGTTTCTAATTTCGTTTAATTTGAAACTCATTAGTGCTACGCAAGCAGTTAGTATTGATTTTCAAATTGACTTTTAAACTCTGATTATGAATCCCGTGATATTAGAACTCCCTTTATTACCCATTTTCAGACAACATTCAAATTCGGCAACGCTTCTAAAACCGAGTTTCATAATATCAAATAGGTGAAATGTTTTAATTAATGACATACCTTCCCCTTTCTTTACATAACAATAGATAAGATACCTCTATAAGATAAAATATTTTAGTTATGTTCTTAACGTTCTATTGTTAACATATTCTTTCAAGTTATTAATTTATTCGTAATAAGACATAATTGACAATGTAATTGATCCAAAGTTAAAAAATGACTACTTTATCTGCTGGGGTGAGATACATATCAGCATGTATGTATTTCCTTAAAAATAAAACAAAAAAATTATTGATTTAACAGATTTACAACATCAAGTCTATCAATTTGTTGTTTGTGTCATCTCCTATACACAAAGGAAAGATTAATACCTATTTACTATAACATATATTTGCTGAGGAGAACTCCTAAGTGAGTCGAAACGTTCAAATTTGAAATAAAAAAGGGAAAGAATCTTTATTTGCATATTTATTATTATATGTATTTATTTTAACTTATTATTATATGATACATATTTATTTTAACTTCTACAAATCCTAAAGTTGTTGAAATCTTTATTTTTTATATTATTTTCTATTTTTATTAACTCTCGATTAAAACTTTTATTTTTAAAACGAATACTTAGGCGCCGTGCCGCACCAATCCTGAAGAAATACTAAAATATCGTTTAGTGGCGAATCCGGGGGTGCTTGTCTAGCTGTGTTGATCAACTTGGTCCAATCATCGCGATCAGCTACGCGGTTGGTCTCCTCGAATCTGATAACCGGGCCGCGCATTGGATATCCCGTGATCACACATTGCTGAAGAGGCGCACCAGAGTTTGTCGGTGACGTCAGAGAGCCGACATAGACACCTCTCTGATCGACTGGTAGACCTTGCTCGATCTTTTGGTCCATAGACACCGCCAACACCCACTCTCTCGCTTCCTCTCGTTGATCCGTTGCGATTCCGAGTTTTTCTGGAAGTGGAACTTCTAGGGGAAAGTCAGTGACACGTAGATCGTCCACGTCTAGGACGTTGCCATCACCTTCCTCCTCGATGCACTCCTCCAAATCAAGAAAATGATTGAGGAAGACGAACGCTTCACTCAAAAGACCAGCGGTACGGGCTGCCATACCGGCTTCGTAATAGTATTTGTCAGCGTGAAGAATGTCGGTGTATCGCAGCAGACTGACCGACGTCTTGACCACAACGCCAGAAAGCGCCGGAAATAAACGGCAACCGTGTTTCACCGCCGAGAAATGAGCAGCTTTTAAAAGATGCTCGAATTTGTCCGAGGACGGTGATGAGCGGTAGAGACCATGAAGAACGTCACGAAGTTGAGCCAAGTATCTGAAATTGATTAATCGCGGATAATATAAAAAAACTGTAAAAATAAAAAAAGTGTGAGACGAACACATATAACATTAATAAAAATTTTTTAATTTACATGAAGATTCTGAAAAATTATATGAAAATTAAAAAAAAATTTCTTCAGGGAATCGCAAGCTGTTATACCTGTAATCTTGTTGCGTTGCATTTAGGATGCTCTCTGCCAATTGTAGATACAAATTAAAATTCTGCGAAATCGCGGGTGCGCCGTATTGAGCGTAAAGCTGCAGTGCCTGCGGCGCAGCATCATTCTTCAGCAACTGTGCGGCACGCCGTGCCACAAATTTGTGCAGTACTTCCGGACTTTGCGAGTTCGCGACATCGAACAATTGACTCCATTGACCTTTGCGCGCCATTACCTCAAGGGCGGCATTACCATCCACTTCCGCCAGCCGTTCTATTTCACCTTCGTTCGCCATGGCGTCCTGATATTTCTCTTCTAGATATGGTTCGAGATCAGGAGCGAGCTCACGAACAATTCGTCGCGCGCGATCCCATTCGCCAACAGCCACCAATGAACTCACCGCGTCCTTTAACCGATCCGCTTGAAGAAATACCTGCAACGATATGAGTCGTCATGAATTATTATAGACATTATAGGTTGTCCTAAAAAAAGTTTATTTTTCTTTTTTTTTCTTCTATATCTCCTTTCTCTATCTCTTTAGAAGCTTCATGATGCCGTCTTTTTCCAAAATTTCTTTGATTTATTGGTAAAATATTGATTGAGCTAATTTTATGTCATTCAAAAGACTGAAATTGTTTATCACAAAGAGAATTTTTTAGAGAAAGAAATAATTGAAAGTAGTTAGAGAGTAAGGAGGCTGGAGTAAAATATTCTAATTTTAAACGTCAGTAATTTGTTTCAAATAATGAAGCACATATCTTTAACAAATAGTTAAATATTTGTTAATTAAATGGAAGAATTACCTGAGCGGCGAGCGCGTGTTCACCAACAGAGAACAAACGTCCACCCAGGTCACCGCCGATTTCCGCCGCCGTTTCGGGATCCGCCTGATGTAAAAGGATGTCAGCCGCACGGATGAGATATGATCTCGGCGCCTGCGGGTTCAGAATCAAGGTGTCCAAAGCAGGTCGAACTTCCCCGAGATCAAGCCACTTCCGAGCTTCTTCCAACGCATTTGCCCCATCCAATCCTGCGCTTCTCTGACCTAACTCTCTGCGCAGTGCTGCCTCTTGACTGGGCAAATATTCTCGACACACTCGAAGTGCCTCGGACCACATTCCGGCTGTCTAAAGTGAAATTTCAATGTAATTAGATATTGATAACGCTTTTGAGTAATTAGATATTTAAAAAAAAACAGATATTTATTAGACTTTCATATATAGGCGTCAAGTAGTTATCTCAAGAAAGAATTTTTTTTTAACTGTTGACACATGGAAATGAGGAGGAAAGACTAACCTTATAATGTTCGATTATCATCTCTGGCTTGTGAGCCCTTAAAAGAAGAGCTTCTGCTGTAGCATAGTCTTGCCCTTCGGCGGCCTCGGCGGCTCGAGCAATCAAGACCTGCCCCACTGCTTCCTGGCTATGCGATCGTGCGACATCCTCGGCAGATTCCCAGTCGCGAGTATGGATGTACATCTGTACTGCCTCCATAGCCTTGCCGGCCTGCACAAATTCCTTCTCGGCCTCGACAAAACGACCCTCATCTTCCAACGCCATTGCGTAACGGTAGTGAACCTCCTTCTTCTGATCCACCGTACCATATTTAGCGATCTCCAGAGCCCAGTCAAACAAATTAGCTTCACATGCCAATTGCAAGCAAGGCTCCAAGTAACCGAGTCGCATCAGGAGTCTCGCACCTAATTCTGGGGCCAACGTTCGAGCCCACATCAGAGCAACCTAAAAAAATCAAACTCTGTATTAACAGAGAGAAAAATGACTTCGCAGAAAAAGTTTTGCAACTGTTGTTTTAAAAACTCTTTGTTAATATGATTGGCTTATACATTTTATACATTCGTAACGAATTAAGAACGAAAATTAATCATATTAAAAAATCTTACAAGTGCAAAGATACTTTCTCTGTTGAATACAAACTATGAAAAAACAACGATCCTCAAACTGTATAAATTTTAACCTGCTGTGCTGCCTTTTCTCCCGAAGCTTTCTTGGCGACTCTCAGCGCATCCTCCCACATATTTGCAGATCTATAAGCTGTAACCGCTCCGCGCCAGTCACCGGCACCTAAAATAAAATTACAATTTATATATAAACTTAATAAATTGTAAATTAAATATTTTAATTTTTTTTCAATAATAATGAAGTATTTACACAATAACAAAAAAATATTATAGAATTATATAGTCGATGTTTCGCTGCGATTTTTATATGAAATTAAATTCATTCATTGAAGGAAACATCACTTTCTCAATGTAATATAATAATTTAGAACTATACGGTCTCTTAAACCGACCTAGAAAGTGCTCTTCGGCTTCTCTTGGTTTACCGGCTGCGTCTAGCTCTCTTGCTAGATGTTGATGAGTAGTCTGAAGTAGATCTGGCCGGTGCTGTGAGACCAATCTGACCATATCACTGCGATTTCCTGCTTTGCGATACATAGCAATTGCCTCGTCATGATCACCAATCGCGACGTAGAGAGACTCGGCATGATGGAGTTCGCCATTCTGCTGCAGACTCTCGGCATGTTTTGCCAGCACTTGGTTGGCCTCGTCGCTCTTCATGTGTTCTTGAGCTACTTGATGTGCACGCATCCAGTCACCAGATTGGATGTGAATCTCCACGGCGCGTTGAGCATTTTCGGCGCGAATAAAAAGATTTTCCGCTAAGCTCCGTTCGCCAATCGATGAGAAGTATTCGCCCAACTTTTCGCATTGTTGACGGATTTCCGGATCATCGTCCTCAATTACCTGAAGAAAATGTGGAAAAAAATATATATAATAAACAAATCAATAAAAATGGAAATAATATAAAAGTGCATAAATAAGGTGTATGTATTAAGATTACTACTGCACCTGAATAATTTGTAAAGCTTTTCTCCACTGTCGCGCATTAATAGCGGCCTTCAATGCTAGTACTGTCTCGCCTGCTTCGATAAAGTGATTGATAGCGGCGTCATAATGACCATTTTCTGACAAATGTTTTCCCCAATCTCTTTCGAGTTCGACCACCAAGGTGGGATCAATTTTACGTGCTAAGTCGAGAGCTCTGGCAAAGACACCAGCCTGGGCGTAACATTTGATTGCTTCGGAACCGACGCCGGTCTTTTCCAACAGTTCTCCAGCGAGTTCAGTGAGGTCAGTGGCCTTAAGGCCACTAATCACCTCTTCAACGATTCTTTCATCTTCCAGCAACTCATTGTCGACAAGTACCAACCTGGCGGCTCGTCCTGGACGGCGAGCTTCCAGATAAAGCTTGACAGCTCTCCTAGGATTCGTGGTTTCTACGATGGAAGCCGCGCGAGCCGCTTGGCCAGTGTCCAGCAACCAAGCCAAGTGACGGTCCCGCAGCTCTGATAAACCACTCCAGTTTCGACTTTGGGCCAAATTTAGCGCATCTTCCCAACACCAATAACGCTGATACATATCCAATGCTTTGTCCAGTTCATTCTGTTCTAAATAGATCGCTTCAGCGGTTTTCAAGTCACCATTCAGTATCGCCAGTCGGGCCCAGCATTCTGGATTAGCCATTGGATCATTACCTGTCTCTTTGGCGTATTTTTCACCAATCTTGAAACATGAAAGAAAACAACAAATATACTACTGTGTCTCGAAAGAGACAAAGATATTAAGTTATAAAAAAAAACCTCGGCCGTCTCCTTCAAAAATTTTGCGTAAGCCACGTCACCCATTGCAGCGTAGCACCTGGCAGCTATATCGAGCTTCCTTTCATTCATCGCATTCCTGGCCACATTTTCCCACATAGTCTCCACTTGAGGACCATCGCCCATGTTCTCCAGGAACAGGATGACTCTTCCGAAGTCACTGTCATGCAATGCAGTGCCAAACTCGATCAGTCCTTCGTCTAACAGATGTGCCACTTTGATACCGTGCTCCTCCACCATCACGGACGTTCGACCATCCTCTCGGACAATATCTACCACGTCTCCCTTGATCGACGTCAACGTAACTGCTTCTGGCGCGTCCACATTGTACCAAACAGCCAAGGTTTGACCTGTTTGAGCGACGACAACGTCGCTACCAGTCACCCAAGATGCAAAAGATACCCCTGTCATCAGTAAGACTCTGCAATGCCATAAAATGAGGAATGATTAGAATAAGAAGGACAATTCATAAGTATTACTGTACTTTATAAAATTACTTGTCACCCTCGTTGTCGCTAAGCCAAAGACGACCTCGTTTGTCGCGCGATAGCAATCTATGACCAGCTTCGCTTAGTTCCAGCCAATCAATGCGAGCGTCGTGAACGATCATGCTGATAGTCGCACCGGATAGCAGATCGATCACGCGAACAGTTCTCGGGTCCAACAAGTAGGCTAGTTTCTTATTGTCACCTCCGCCAGCTGAGGGTCGTTCGTTAACACGTACGCTGACCACGTGCGGGTTCACTGCCTCCGTTCTCACGGAACCAAGTGCCTCGTTTTGGCCATACTCGACGATCGTCAGTTCACCAGAGCAAAAGATTAGACATACAACCGGATATTCGAAGAAGAACTTCTCGCCACCAGATCGATCCTCCCATGGAATCTCGCTGATCAAACCCAGTTCGATATCGCCGATTAACAAAGTGCGTACCGTCCGAGCTACTACATTGTTGTCCCTGCGTCCTAAGATACGCACGTCCTCGATCTCCAAACCTGTCTGCGATCTGATGACAATAGGTCGCTGCGAAGAGTCGCTCAAAGGCCGAATCACTACCTGGCTCGGACCCACGTAGGCGACCTCGTGACTACCGCGTACCACTGTGCGTCTAAAAGATGAATAATTCATAAAGATATCTCGATTAAATGCTGATTCTACAATGATTCTGTAGTCGGAAATCTTAATCTTAATGGGTGAGGTTGACTAATCAGCGTGTACAAGTTGACTATTGGTCAACTTTACTGATAAAACTTAGGATTACTGACTACCGACTCATTGTAGAATCAGCATAAGTTTCTACTGATTTTATCATTAGATTGATCATCTACTCTTCAATAACAAGTTATTCTGTAAATAAAATAAAATAAGATCTATGTGATTTTTATGTTGCAATTGTCAGAGACAGAAAGATGCAAAAGAACAAAAATTAAAAAGTATGCAAATGTAAAGAATCCAACGATCCCAAATTCCAGTTACCTCAGAATAGTCTCAAATTGTTCGACGCTACCGCACAATCCTCCGATCACCAGCTTCGAACCGTCTCGTCTCCAGGAGAGCGCCGTGACGGTATAGAAGTTAGGCAAGTCGCGTACGTTGGTTTCTTCCCAGATACTTCTTCGTGGAGACCAATCGAAGATGCGCACCTTGTCCCAGGAACCTACAGCGACGCTCTGGCCACTTGGACTACAGCAGGCCACGGTGATCTCCCTCTCTTGGGAATCCCGGCTGAAATCGAAGGTCTTGACCGGCTTGCCGTATGGATCGTACATTGTCAGCCGTTTATCGCAACCTGCTGCTAAGATATGCGATTGTGGCCATGCCAGAGCATAAGGGGGTACTCCGTGAACACACACGCGTCCCGATGGTTCTGCGTTGCCATCCTCAGCAATGTAATACCGGATAATGCTGCCGTCGGCATGGCTTGACAGGAAGCCGCTACCACGGACGCTACAGATCGAGAAAAATCATGTAAATCTTATATTCTGGTATCATGAATTTAAGACTCATTGACGTTGCAAAAATATCAAGTAATCTTATATTCTGAATATAAAATTTACTTTTTAGAAATTTTAATTTCAGAAATCGCAAAAACAGCAATATCAATAAACTACAAGTACATCTTAATGACAAAGAAATGCTTCTAATATTACATAATATTAAAAAATACTTGTTATATTTTTTTAAATTTTTATAAAGATTTCGAAAAAAAAATACTTTAAACTTATTCAGAGATTACATAATCAGGTATACATAATTGAAATATTATAGAATTTAGCTGATATTAATAAACATCAATTTACTTGCTAGCCAGAGCTATTGTCATAGCGTCGGAAGTATATAAGGTTTGCGCTTTTTGCGATTTGACCATAGCCGCGCGTACTTTCCCATCCGCCAATCCTATGATAATCGGACCATCCACTGGCCAGATCAGACAAGTTACAGCGGCACTTTGTCGGAACTTGTTGCAAATTACTTTCTTGTCACCCCTGAAAAATAATTTTTTTATTATATTAATAAATAATTCATTCATTTATTTTTTTTTCTTTTTTTGGAAATTTTTTTGAAAAATATAAATAACTCTACCAATCTTCTCCTATTTTATATACATATACAATGCAGTCGGTTTGGCCAACTGCAATTTTTGTAGATTCTGGAGAAAAGGCTATTCCTTTCACTATGTAACTCTTCTTGCCAAACTATATAAACAAAGGTAAGATATTGTGTTATTGATATCTATAAATATTAAATTAAAAAATTTTTTAATCTCTGAAACAGCAATATCAATAAAAGACAACTTTGGAAAATAGAAGGTAAATACCTTAGGATCAACTGGCTTAGTAGAGAATCTATCACGCTTTACACCATTCTCATCAAATAAGTAAATAGAACGATCCGAAGATGCCACAGCTAGCTTTAAGTTATTTGGCGACCATGCTATGTTAATCACCCTGTTTTCCAATTCCTATGTATAACATAAATAGATAAATATTGAAAAATTATATATTTATATGTATTTATGTAACATAATTGCATATATTTTAATTATTATTTTATACATTGATTTCTGTATATATAATGAACTATGAACTTCATATATATATAATACTAAATAATATTAAAATTTTTTTAAATCGTTATAAACGAAATTAACTATTCCATTAAAAAAATGATTTTTTCTTTAAGAGTGACACTAAATTTTTTCATAAAAGTTACCAACAAATTTTTGAAACATTAAAATTAAATCTAAATTTATTCTTAAAAATAATTTACTAATAATTCTCGAAAAAATATAATTATTTACACACATTAACTATATAGTTTTGCAGATATCAGGAGATGCGGTAGTGTCTCCGGCCATGTTCAAAAACTAAAAGACACTACAAGTTTCTTATCCCGAGCAACCAATATAGATATTTTTGAACCTCAAAAAATCTCGAGATTTAAAAATCATTTATTTAAAATAACATTTTACTCACTTGCGCTGGCATCACGGTACCTAAGTATTTTAACAGCATGTTAAATCAATATTACTCTCTATTATCTTAATATTATTTACAAGAATTAATGTGCACTTTATACTGACGTAAAGCAGATGTATTCGTTCGTGTATACATGTTCGTTACCTGGCAACAAAACTCCCACTACTCCGACCTCCGACCTATATAATTAACTTTAGACGAAAGATAATCTTCTATATACTTAAGATACAAAAGTATAATATTGTATAATGATATAATTAATTAAAGAGAAAAAAATTAAAAAATAATGTAAAAATTTACCAGCAAAAAAGTATCAGAAATAAATATTATAAAAATTTAATAGCAAAAAATCTTATACGTTTTTGACATTATCTAACAAATAATTATAATTAGAAACGTTTTTTTATAGCATCTATAATATCTCTGTAATATCTAATGATACATTTTAGAATCGGAGCTGTAACTCTTTTCAGGCTGATTATTAAATGCGCTGATGTTATCTATATGTATGCATATTGTATATTTTTTTATTGTGCATGTTCATTTTTGAATAATAAAAACTAGAAAAAGGAAAGTTCTAATACAGTTAAGTGCAGGAATAAAATACAATCTCTCATTTTTGTAGACTATTAAATATATTACTTCTTCAATAAAGATACTCCAAATTCAATTAAATTGGATGCCTTCGGCAGACTATTACGGAGCAGATCCGTGAGTGCTCATTGCTATTGGTATATAGAATATTTTAGATCATCCAATAGCAGCGACCGCTCACGGATCCGTTCCGCAACAGTTGAGAAGAGACTGCTAAACGCAACCATTGTCAAAAATTCTCCATTATTACCATCGACAGATGGCACTCTCTGCGCCTCGTTATTCGCGTAAAAATCAAAGCTTTATGAACGTGGACGATTAGTTTTTTCATATTTATTGTTTAAAACATCTCTTCATGCACAACTCGGCTTTGCGAATTTTTAGACGGTGTGTGCGATTTATTTCACCATTACTTTTTACATGTCACATTATATTTGGCGTGAATTCTTAGGTTAACAAAGCATAACCTTCAAATCTACTTGACGTTTCTCATTATATAAAAAAAGAATTGACATTTTACGTAAAGAATGTATGCTGTAGACGCGAAATCAGTAGACAATAATAATAATAATGATAATAATAAGACATTAATTGTAATAAATATAATTAATGTTAGCAGAAAATCACTTTTCTTTTAAAGTTTCTTTGACATTTCTGTAAACATTTAAGGTTTAGCAAATTAATTTCTTAATAATTTTAATATATATATATATATTGTAATATATTTTATATATTACATATAATTTTATATATATATAGTAATATTTTGTGCATTAAAAATCATAACAAAGACAACATGATATAACACAGAAAAATTATGTCATAATTTTACAATATGATAATTATACATTAATAACACTATTCTTTTCAACTGAATTTCTTTACCACTCATTTTTTCTATTTTCTTTTTCTTCAACATGGTGAGGAAAGAAGTTTAGGTGTAAAGAATAGACTTTATCATATTATGTATTTTACTGTATCTTTTGATGATTTATTTATTTGTCTATTTGTTTTTAGGTTTCATGAACCGAAATTGCTAGGCACTTCAGTTGAAGTAAAGAAGTAT
Organism: Cyphomyrmex costatus; assembly: GCF_001594065.2. Lineage (NCBI taxonomy): Eukaryota > Metazoa > Arthropoda > Insecta > Hymenoptera > Formicidae > Cyphomyrmex > Cyphomyrmex costatus. Next base: position 74,518 of record NW_017278652.1, on the reverse strand, counting down.
ATTGATTTGCTCTTTATCAGACACAAAATGGAAATAGCAATGTTGGATGATGAAAAGTTGAGAGACTTGGATATTCCTGCACAAGAGGAAATTAATTCGCTATCTTGGCTACACACTATGGCTCCTGCTTTTCCAGTAAATGGCTCAAAGGTAAAATAATTATGCATGCAACTCAGCTGTGGACATATTTTGTTTCAACAAGAATGTTTTGTGTCAATAGGTCACTATAATTCATAAGCCACAAGCATTCTATAATATTTTGTTAGAAAAATGTAGACATGCCAAGAAGAGAATCACATTTGCCTCCTTGTACTTGGGTACTGGTATCTTGGAAACCGAACTGGTAAGTATAATAAAAATGAATATAGCATTTATAATAAAAACCTGACAAAATAATTATTTTGTATAAAAAGTTGACAGTAATTATTTATAAAAGTTACAAGAAATAGAGTAGAAGATTGAAGTTGAGGAATAAAATGTAATCAATTTTTTGAGTTTTCAAAATTGATATTTTGGGAGTTTTTTTATGTTTCTTTATCATAGATAAATGTCATAGAGCAAACAATTAGCACAAATGGTGGCAATATTCAAGTACGGATTCTATTAGATTATATGAGAGCTTCCCGTGGTAAGCAGAATTCCCGAAAAATGTTGGAGCCACTGCTTAAAAACAAATATGGAGATTGTTGCAAGGTGTTTCTCTATCATACACCGAAACTTCGCGGTGTGATGAAAGCAGCAATCCCAGATCGCTTTAATGAACTCGTTGGTTTGCAACATATGAAACTGTATATGATCGATAATGATTTGATCATTAGCGGGTAGGTCAGAGTTGTGATTGCCATTGATCTTAATTAACTAAGAAAGAAAAAATCAGAAGTTATATTAAAATTAATAACTGAAAAAAAAGAAAAAAAATTGAACATTAAAAACAACATTCAACATTAAAAATATTTAATAATCAAGTTATTTGAATAGCTTAAATATAAAATATATAGTATATATTTATAAAATATAATTATAAAAATTATTTTATGTTAGGGCGAACCTCAGCAATGATTACTTCACAAACCGACAGGATCGGTACTTTGTTATAGAAGATTGTGAGGAGCTTTGCAACTTTTATAATAAATTGGTCGAGAAAGTAATGGAGTTTAGCTTTTTGTTACAACCAGATGGCAATACGAGTTTGAATCTTGCTGCAAACTGTCATCCTTACAAAGGATCCGTGAAAGGCTTTACCCAAGAAGCAGCGTCCAAGATACAAATATTCTTATATAATGAAATAGAAAAGAATGTTGATCTCAATAAAGGTATAATTTTATTCAGAACAATAATATTAAAAAGAATATTACTTCGAGAATTAGATTTTCGCAAATTAGATTATTTAATCTTTAAATATTGCAGATGCAGACACATGGATATTTCCATTAGTGCAAATGGGCCAGCTGAATGTTTATCATGATAGTGAGATAACATTGAAACTTTTGCAAACTGCTCCAGCAGGAGCCACACTCAAATTAGCGACGGGTTATTTTAATTTAACTACTGAATATTGTGAAGCTGTGCTTAGAGATTGTCGAGCAACATGTCACTTTTTGACAGCACATCCAACTGCCAATGGCTTCTTTAGTATGTTTTTATTATATATTAAACCGTTAACATAAATTCTTTAAATCCTAAATTTTTTTATTACGTTAAACAAAATTGTATCAGATTGTTTTTTTTTTACATGATTATAACTTATTTTTCTTTTCTTATAAATCTGGATAAACAGTTACCGTAGTTAATAATTATTTATTTCAAGATGCCAAAGGAATTGCCGGAGGGATACCAGCAGCATATACCAGAATAGAGGAATCCTTTTATAACTTATGTGAAAGAATGAATCAGCAAAGAAGGATAACGTTATGGGAATTTGTCAAACCGGGATGGACGTACCATGCCAAAGGTCTTTGGTACACTTTACCAGATCAGCAAAAACCCTCGTTAACTCTTATAGGCTCGCCAAATTTCGGTAAAAAAAAATTTTTAGTATCTTGAATTTTAATTTTAATACGCTTATAATAAATGATCTCCCTTAAGAATTTCTTCTCTAATTTCAAAATTACATTTTATTTCTTAACCTTAATCTTCTTTTCACATTTTTTTCTAATTTATTGTTTATTTTTAACACAATTAAATTGTATGGAATGTGAAAATTTAGGTTACAGATCGGTGAAAAGGGATCTCGAAACGCAAATAGCTATAATGACAAGAAACGAGAAATTGCAAGACGCGTTGCATGAAGAACAGGCACGATTGTTCTCCTGTGCTAAACCTGTAACGAGAAAGACTTTCTCGCAGCAAGATAGAATACCACCGGCTTGGGTATGCGCGGTTGTACTCTTTTTTCGTTACTACTTTTGAAACCAAAATGCCTTGCAAAAAAGCAAATCTTATATTTTAAACTTATTGAATTTCAGTTGTAACATATTGTACAAAATAAGTGCAGGATTCCGTACTAACATTTAAAGCAATAACATACAAAAAATTTAAGCAATACTATGTAGACAGTAAGAAAATCAACATTTTGGAGTTGCTTACGTTATTACCTTACATCTGTGATTTAGCAGATTCGCTTATTGTTTATTCTTTACATTTTTTGTATGCCACAGCTTTTAAGACAAATCCTGCGCTCTAAACTCATTTAATTCTAACTGTAACATATTGTAGAATAAGTAAAGAATTCTACGTTAATATTTAATTAATCGAACGATGAAAATATCCGTGAAATGAACATGAATTTTTATTTTTAAATAATTTTTTTTATTGTATAGGATTTATCGTTCTCTATATATAAAACAATTTTTTATCAAGCTTCATTTATAGAACATGATTTTTCTATACAAAGAATAATAAAATGTTGGATTACGAGATATAAAGAAGGTTGGATCTGATGTTAGGATTCTAAATTCTAGGGAATCTTTGTATCTTAAATTCTGCAAATTCGAAAAATTGAACTTCATTTTGTAAATAATAAATTAGCATTTTATTCTGTAAGTTTGCCGGCAAAAGTTGTGAAATCGGTGACGCGATTTTTTGTGAGCTATCCTGTAGGGTATGTGATAAAATTTAATATTACTATGATGCCGACGTTTCTTGTGCAACGTCGAAAACGTGAAAATTGTCTTAATTCGGGCAAAATAATAATGACAGTAGCGATAGTGATAGTAATAATAGTAGTAGCAATAACAGTAATACACAATTGGTTGTCTATTGCCACTCATGATTCACGGATTAAGATAAATTGCAGCAATATTCGATCGCTGTAACGACAAGTATCGCGACACTTGCGATAGGAACAGATCGCTATTTCACACTTAGAGATTTCCAAGACCGGCGCAGCGATTAACAATTGCCCAGGGAAGAGAAGTTTACTTGTCGTCAATCACGAATGTTTCCTCTTTGACGAAAAATTCAACAACTTCTTCCTCCACGTTTTTCGAATCTGAGTCCAACTCATCAGTATCAATATCTGAAAATGAACGTGACAATTAATCTCTAAAGTCACATCAGAAGTATTACTTATTTTCAGTATTATTAATGCAATAATTTTCCATGCGTTCATAATTACTACAGTATATACTTACAATGTATGTACACACATCTTCAGTATAGATAATTTAATATATTTAATATACTTACTGCAACGTAACTCAAGACGACGCTTCTTTTGATTATTCCATTCATCAATACGTTTCGTGCGATATTCTTCGAATGCCTTCATCAGCAAGCAACGTTTTTCGATTAATTCCTAGAAAATTAATCATTAGTTAAAGTAAATCACTTTCCAAATCTATAAGAATTTTAGACGAAAGTAAATGTCTCCTTGTATATTATTTTATAACTAAATAAAAATCAGAATTCATAATGTACTAGAATACTTAAAAAATATTATTAGAAAACTATTTTTTATATATTATATATATATATATCAGACTAGAATAGAAAATTGAATTTAACCAATCAAAGCAAAGTATTTTACTAACCACATTGATTTTCTTTCTTTTGATTGATTAATTTCAATATCTAATCTGACATGAAAGCTTTAGATATATAATATTATCTTATTAAATGCACCTTTGAAGCACGCGTCAGCCGCATGCGGTCTTTGCTCTCGAACTGAGCCGAGTATTTCTTCAAGTTTTTCTTTATCTCCTTAATCTGCTCCGCAGTGAGCAGAGTTGGAGGTCGCGGCCGCCACAATAGCTGGTTGAATGCGGTCAGGTTGACTCTCTTTAGAATACGGCCTTGGAATGTCCATATCCAATAACCATTGTCAACGCTGGTCTTCCAACTGGACACTGCCGTGACGACATATCTAAAAAATTAATCGCGAAGAAAGTTAACTTCTTGCTATATTTTTTCTATGCTTAATTTCTTATATTACGAGCTGTTTCATTAGCTGTTGTAAAATTACGTACCTGCCAGTTGGATCCCATTCCACGTCCGAGGTTTGATAATGATCAGTGCAATTCATAATGGTGAAATCGTTTGTGTCGATAAACTCCAGAGCACCAGCCATTGTCGTCAAACCAGCAAGGACAATGAATTGACCCGACGGTGACCAGAATAAGTGATTGCAAGCCTTCTTTTCCAATCTTTCTGTTGAAAAAGAAGCAATTGGTAAACGTTAAATTTGAATCAATGAAGCAAAAACTTGCACACTATTAATTGCAACATGTAAACAAATTTAGAAGTAGTTTCTGTGTAATTGCTTACTGAGAAGGGCAGGCTGATGACCGTATCGCACTTCGTAGAAGCTGACATTCACGCTAGGTATCTCCCCGTGAATGATGGCGAATTTACTACCAACTGGCTCCCATGCGAAAGCGTGAATAGGCTCCTTTATCTCTACACTGTCCACAGGAATTTGTTTCTCTCTCATGTGGAAGATTTCGAAATTATACGACATACCCTGTAGTATAAAACACGAGAATAATCTTTTTTTTGATAGTATGATTATATTTTAATAATAAAGTTACTGAAAAAATGTTCTTTTGTTTTCGAAAGCAAAATTTAAAACTTGTTAAAAGATACTACAATTATAATTTAAAAAAATGTTGTATATATGTATAATAATAAAATATACTTCAAGCAACAGATAAGCATTAATCAACTCACTGTGTATTTTTGCTCTGTCTTCTCCTTGCGTTTAGCAAAGCGGTCGACTTTCACGCATAAGTAGTCACCAGATTTTTGCCAGAAGATCTTGCAGTCAGCCACGTTGAATAAATTCTTATTTCTTATTTCATTGCGACTAAAAATTAACAATTTTTCGCAATAAAAAAATTCTTTTATGTTAACAATTTGAATGTGATTTAAAATTTGAAGACTCACTTAGGAATTTCGAGCAAAGTTACTCTCGCAGGAACGTCTTTATCTTCTGGCACCCAGTAAGCAAGAACGTTATCCGTCGGAGACCAACTAAAATCTCTGATTCCTGGAATTTTGATGCTTTTCTTGTCCAGCAAACCAAACGACTAAAAGATTAAATGCAATTATATAGTGACTCAAGTTACCCAAATAACACAAAGTTCAAAATCGGGATGTGTATTGTCTGTGTGTATAAATCTTAAATAACAACGAATAATTAATGTTAAATATCATAAATTGAGAAGAGTAAAATGTGACTGAAAAACGCTTACGGGAGTCTCATAGACACTGAGAATGTCCTCTCCCATGCGCGCTAGATATTTATCATCATGTGACCAACGGAAGATTGGCCAGATGGAAGATCCATCAGGGAAGAATGATCGTTTTTCTTGACCTGACAAGATATCCCAAATCACGAGGCGCTTTTGATCCTGCCCAAGATCAGTACGTGGAGTATAAGTGACTAGATAACGTTCACAGGGTGAAAAGTCGATGCACTCAACACCTCGCTGGCTGAATCTGGCTTGCTGGGTGAACTGAGGACCACCCCACAGGGCGACTCCTAGCTTATGGAATGTGGACAGGTATGTACCTAACGGTGACCATTTCACATACGTCTCTGTCCAGCGCTGGAATCAGAAAAAAATGATTTGATTGCAACAGCTCTGTAATAACAAAGTTAATTAAAAAAATTTAATAAAGTTAATTAATTTTGCTGCATAACAAATTATGTGGATAAAGAGTACAGTCCAATTAACGTTATAAATGCTTCAAAGTATATAATTTTCTTTTAAAAATAAAACTACTTACATTACGTTCTTCGAGTAAAGTAGGCTCTGGTGCAGAGTTTTGCCAAATCTGCACTGACACACCTGCTCCATTACCACAAAGAACACAGAACTGATCATAAGCGTCTGGCTCCAACAAATGATAGTGCAAGTCACTAGCAGCTTTGAAGGGTTGAGCTTTTGGCGGTTCCCAATTTTCAGGGATATCCTCAAACTTTTTGAAATCCGTGAAAAGATTAACCTTGAATGTATGTGATTTGTCGATCTTGTAATTATTGGTGGACTTAACTGCAGCGAGCGCATTCAAATGATTATTGTATTCCAAAAAAATGTATCTGTTAAAAAAGAAAATATTTCAGAAAGAGTATCGATAATCATTCTGAAAGATACTTTTTTAGAAAAATAATTTCAATTTTTTTTTAGTTTTTTTAAATTTAGACTAACCCTTTAGTCTTGCCATCGGTTTCATTTATTGGATAGTACTGATTGACTATTGTCCCAAACTTTCCTAGAACTTTATTGATAACAGATTGAAGCTTCTCCAATTTATCAGGCTCCACCCGAGGCACATTATCCACGACAATTACAGATTCCACTCCATCCGTTTCAGAAGGTTTCTGTTTTAAGATATCACCGAGTAATTCTGTAAGTTTACAATACAGATATATATTCATTGTTATACGAACCATTTATTCTAATAATACAAGAATCTAGAAAACAATTTCAATCTTTCAGAGTTGACACCATAATCTATATTCTATAACACAGTTATAGCTGGATTTATTACACCTATTTAATTTATGATAATTAAAAGACACTAATTAATTTCAAGGAACCAAAATGATTCACATAAAAAAGAATAAATACTAAGTATAATATATTTTAATAATAATCCCCAAATTTAGTTATAACAATTAGATATAACAAAAAAATTAATTGTTTAACATATTTTACAGAGATTCAGAGATAATAGATAACCATCAGTTCCTGAAAAATTAATGTTAATTTCTACCATGTAGATTAACTCTATATATTGATTTAATTTACATTTTTCTAATTCTAAAAAGTTAAAAAAATAAAAATTCAATTAAACCAAGATTAAAGTTAATCTTATATTATTTGAACCGGGCATTAAATATATTTATAGTTTTGCGAAAGCAAGATAGAAAGTTTTAACGCAGTCTAATGCAGTGACAAAAAAAGTTTAATAATTTTCATAATTTTTAATTTTTTCTTGTCAATTTGAGGAAAGAGAGGGAGGAAGGAGAAGAACCCTATACACTTGTTATTTGAAATTTTGAAAAAATGTTTTAATAATCAAATTGTGATATAAAGAGTGCATCGGGGCAGCTATCAGCATTATTTTATTCTTATTTTACATATAATGATACAAACGATAATGATACAAACGATAAACGGTGAGACCATACATAACAGGTGAGACATGCGCTGACAGCATGCTTCTTGTACATGCTCCAAGCCGACACTATTAGATCTGTTCGCATTGCTTGTACTTTTTGCACTATTGCACTCAGCAGCATTTTCGCTTTTTCTCCCTTCAACGAATATATATTTATTTTCCTTTTAAGTGCAAAAATTTTTGAAAATTTCAAGCAGTGCGAACAGATTTAATTTGACGGGATGTAGTACCTAAAATTCAAGCCGCAGTAAAGTATTGACCCAAATGGAGTTAATGGCATACGTCGCGAGCTTCCATTATGCACGAAGAATCACATCGTGTACAGTTGACTCGAAAAGTATAAGAAAAAAAAAAAAAGAAATTGCCATAAGGAGGAACCGTTTGCATAATAGTACGTGAGACAGTTCCCTACACCAATTTCCTATCAAATTCTTCTGCAGACCGGAAGTACTTCAAATTACTATCGCTCGAAACCGGCGAGAAAGACGATTTTTGAGGACGAAACGGCACGTGCTGCATTATGGAGGCGCGCTCGCGCGCACTCATACACATATACAGATTACGATGAGATTCGACGTATCTCTTAACGTGGCTTAGCGTTGTGATGGTGTTGGAAGAAAAAAAAAAAAGAAACAAGTAGATACTTGCCCTCATCGGTGATATCGTCAACGAAGCCTTCCGGATCGCTGAAGTTGGGTTCCTCATCGTCGTTCATCGGATCGTCGTTGCCCTTGGCAGTCTCGTCGTTCTGGGCCGTCTTCTCTGTCAACGTTTTCTTCGCCATCTTGGAAACCTCTGAGCATATTCCTCTGCTTGCATCCGTGCCGCACCGCAGCAAAAATTAAAATGGCAGCTACCTCAGGATTATAGACTCAAGGTACACTTTCATGAACCACTCAAACCGTCCATTATTTTTTCAGTGACAAATGCCTGATATTCGTCAATATTGCTAACACGATCTTTTTTGTTGCTGAAATAACTGGTTTGAGCGACTCGTGAAAATGTTCAATTTTCAATGCGTAGTCTGATTCTAGTCTATTGGCTCCAGCACACTGGACGCGGAAACGCTTGTCGTGCGGCAAAATGTGACGCGTAGCCAATGAGTTTACAGCTCCTAACATGTTCATTGGCTACCGCGGAATAGCGCTGATTAACGCACTTGGGTGCAGTGAGTTGCCGCTACAAATGCTTTGAGTGAGCTCTTGTACCTGTTTGGTTTACATATTTAGATCTAATAGAATATGCCAATCAGATAAAAAAGCTCATTGAGCGCTTAGTGAGCGGTCGTGTTTCTGGGGGCCTATTCTGTACACGCTTACCGACAACTGTCGGTGTCGTTAAGTAGCGATAACCAATGATATGGACTGTTCTACGAGAAAAGAGCGATTCTTATTGGCTATCGCTACTTAACGACACCGACAGTTGTCGGTAAGCGTGTACAGAATAGGCCCCCTGGATGCACCGATTCGTAGCTGCAACTCGACCACATCCTCTATTCCACATGTTCCACAGTCCTATTCCGCACCATGTAATTCGGTCTTAATTTACTAAGGTGATCGCCATCTAGTGGCGGAAACACACAATCACGCTCAGTTTCGTTTCGCAATTGTCATCAGTGGGTTTATGTCGTGTCTCGTGATTAAATCTCGTCAGAATTGTCGAAATCATTACTTCATATCGCTGTGCCTCGCCATCAAGAGAAGATTCTCTTCGTCTCGCAGCGAATGCTCTGCAATCGCAAGATTTCCAGTGCGTGAATCCTGTGTGTGGGTCGACGTCGCACGGTCGCAATCAGTTGCGATTGTCATAGTGCGATCAAAAGAAAATGGCCGCTGCCGCGGCTGCCGCGCTGCTCGATGAACTTATGGGCAGAAACAGGAATGTCTTGCCCAATGAAAAACCCAAGGAGCTTAATTGGGAAGATCCCGAGGTGAGTCTGCATCGAGGTTGGACGTTTTCGAGAAGTCTTTATCAGCTGCTTCGTAATCCTTATTTTTGACAATTTTTATCTTTTCTCTCGTTAACCCTTTCTTTTGACAATGGCATTCATCTTTATTTGACGTTCGCAAGAATTCCCGAGATTCTAAGATGCAAACAACGAAAATGTATATATTTGAGTTATGATACTTAAAAGAAGTCGAAATAATATACTCCAATATCTCATTCTGTTTTAAAATTTTATAAAATTATCCCCCTTCTACACACATAGCAAAAATATTAGCAGCCATAATAAACTAATAAAAAATAAGGAATAAAATGTAATATTTAATCGTATTTAATATAATAATTAATGTTTCTATTTTAATTCCTATTTTTTTTATTTCTATATTTAATATTTTTTTCATTATATGTAAAACTGTAACTGTTCTTTATACTTTTTCTACGTTATTGTTTTTTAAATTCTTTTTTAAAGCTTGGAAATATCCCTATATCTGATAAGATTTCATCTTGTCTATAATTAGAAGATACACAGTCAAAACAAAATCTATATGACTACAAGGCCTGTATTTAAAAGTAAATATTTACATTTATCTGAGAAAGATCTTATAAATTCATTTTTTTAAGCTAAGCTATACAATCATTAAAGATAGATATAATTTTATTAATTAAAGTTTATTTTTAACTTAATTATTTTACATTAATTTATATTTATTTGCATATAATTAATCTATGGAATGGTCTTATATTTCAGTTTTGCAAGCTGTATCTGGTGAAATTTTGTCCCCATGACTTATTCGTTAACACAAGAGCGGACTTAGGTGCATGCCCCAAGGTACACGACGATGAGGCCAGGGAACTGTTTGAAAAGGCGCCGCATTCGTATCGTAAACAGCAATACGAGGATGAGTTTATCAGGTATTGTCAGAGTATGTTAAACGAAGTGGAGAGAAAAATCGTAAAGGGAAAGCAGCGATTGGCACTGATTGGGAGAACAGAAGCAGTAAGTTTCACCAAAAGATCAGATTGTAAGCGCAGAGTTGTAATTTAATAATCTTTGTGTATAGCCAACACTAACTCCAGCCCAAACTCAGAGGAATGAAGAACAGATCGCTTTACTAACAGAAAAAATAAATAAGTTAGTTGAAGAGGCCGAGCAAAGTGGAATTCAAGGTAATGTGGAGCAAGCACAGGGCCTAATGCGTCTTTGCGATCAGTTGAAAGAAGAGCGCGAAACCCTCAGAAAATCTAATGATAACAGTCATTACAACCAAGTGAGTATGAAACAATTGTTTTTTGATTTTACAAGTTATAACTGATCTATAAGTAATTGTAAATGATTAATAATTTGCTACTTGAATTCTTATACTAATTTGCAGACTGCTGAGCTAGCAGCCGCACAGGAGAAACAAATGGAGGTATGCGACGTATGTGGTGCATTTCTTATCGTAGGTGATGCTCAGCAGCGGATTGATGATCATCTAATGGGAAAACAACATGTGGGCTATGCTAGGCTAAAGAGCGCTCTTCAAGAAATTGTGGTAGATATTTTGATATTTTTTCATTATTAAGCCCTAAACAATGCGAGGGAATAGCGATAGCGATAAGTTTCAAACTATCAAAAATGCGTATTCCGGTGTATTCGATTTCTGATAAGTTAAAACTTATCGCTATCGCTATTCCCTCGCATTGTGTTTAGGGCTTTAAGGTTCCTGTTCGCTTATTATTGCTGTCTTGGAATGTGGCGTTAGAAGCAAAGAAATATAATAAAAATTTATATTTGAATTCAATTATAGTGTTGATTGAACAAGAGAGCCTTAAATAAATCCCCAAAGTTGAAAAATTAAAATTGTACTTATAGAACAAGCGTGAGAAGGCGCGCGACGAGAAAGAGCAAAGAAGAGAAGAAGAACGAAAGCAAAGAGCACGAGCGAATGAAGATCTCGATCGACGGCGGAGAGATGGCGACAGAGATAGAGATCGCGACAGAGAAAGGGACAAACGTCGCAGGCGAATGGATGACGACAAGAGCCGCCATGATTCGGGCGGTCATAGGTAGAAATTTCTACATTATGGCCTCTCTTTAAAAAAATGTATTCTAAACTTTTTAGTCTAGAATATTAGAATAAATATCGGTTAGAATTTTCATACATTTGATTGTTTCCAATTTGATTTCTAAAGGATATGTTCTGTTGTATTTTTACGTTCTAGCAGAAATATGATGTTCAAGAATCGAATGAGCCAATGTAACGGGGATGTTGCTTATTACAGAAATTCTAGGCATAGAAGTAGAAGTAGATCACGAGATAAACATCATCGAGATGAAGATAGTCATCGACGTCACGGTCGAGATAAAGGTGAATAGCAATGTTAATTTTTTTAATGTGTTATTGTTTTAATAGTTAGAGCCTGTATGGTTCTAATCATCTTTATGGTCGGAATATATGCAATCTAACAATAACACATTAAAAATATCTATATATATATTTTTTAGACGTGTTTCTAGAACTGTATAATGACAATGATAATGATAATGATTTCAGGTAGTCGTGATCATCGTAGTTCCAGCCATCATAACCGTCGCCGTCACCGCTCGCGAAGTCGAAGTCACAAGTAACTTCTCTTGATTGGTTAGTGAGTGAGAAGTAAGCCAGGTATGCACCAAACAATATAACCATATTCGTCTCAATTACTGTACAGGTACTCTCTTGATCCAGGTGAGTTGCCATTCCGATGCACATAATACATGTACATGATAATATAATCTGTGATGTTTGAAGCGTCGCGTAAGTCACACAGCAAGTTCGTCTCACTCTCTCTGAAACACACTCTGTTTCTCTCCTCCTCTCTCTGTTTGATCTTCCAGAATAGTCACGCTTTCATGAAAAATTAACGCGTCGTATTATAAAATTCGTGGAACACATTATGTTCTTTTTCCTTAACATCAAAATTTGTTAGTGATGCAATCACGTACATAGAGCTGGGTGATCAAAGATAAAATGCACAGAATGTAATAGGTAAACTTATTGTTATACAGAGTGTTGTAAATACATTATATTAAAAAAAAAACAAAGTGCTTTAACGTATCATTGTTAGAAATATATTCTTAAATTTCATTAACATTTATAATAATATATCACTGTCAAAAATTTAATAAAATTTAATGTATTTATAACTGAAAAGTATATTTGTGTGTGCATGTACATGAAATTGAATGTATATGTTCATTACTTTGTGCGTAATTACGAGTTTCGTTTACATATAAAGGAAGACTTGTAACAGGCTACTATAATATTCTTTTCTAAAACTTTTCTAGAAAGATCAAGAAAATTATATTTAAATTTGTTTTCGTGTTTTTTTTAAATCTTTTAGTCACAAACTAACGTAATAATTTTTTTTTTAAACTGGAAATACATTTATGGATTTAATCTTTTTTTAAATTTTTCTAAATTTAATTTTTTTGTACGATTAATTTTTTATAATAAACTTTAACAATATAAAATTATACTACTCTGGTAGAACTTGTAGAAAGTAAATTTTTATAACATTTCAATTTATAGTTTAAATAAAAATAGCAAATTTTAATTATTTTATGTGTGAAGTTTAATTTTTTTACATACGTACCTCTAATATTCATTCCTAGTATTCTCGATTTATTTATGAAGTAAGCTAGGAGGAGGTATACCTATGCTTGCTTTTATCGGTTATTAACTCTGTACCCAAGCAGCACAAGAGCACACAAGTCCAAGATTTCGTTTTTTTCCAGGAGAAGCCCGCGAAGGTCTATGGAATTGTGGATATGCGCTTTCAAGATGAATCGAATAAATGTGAATAAATGCAATCAGGTTGAAATTCATCCCACATAACAAATTCTTACTGTTTATTTAAAATTTATTATTTATTTAAAAATAAAACAAATTGTTTCTATATAAAAGAATACAGCGTGTTTCTCTTTATTCTAAGTAGTCTTATCGCGTTTTGTTTTCAGATAATTGAATTCGGGGCTTACTCTTCGAGAATTTACCTTGCTTTTTCACGTATTTTATAAAAGGTCATCATATTTCTTATGATAATATAAAGACAAAGAGAAACCTCGGTAAAAGCTGATAATTTTGGACTTGATCCTTTTTGCTTCTCGGGCACAAGATTGTCTTCGTAGATTCGTTAATGCCGCAATTTTGTTTGCGCGTCATTAACGAGAGAGAGAGAAAGAGAGAGAAAGAGAGAGAAAGAGATTTAGTGGTTTAGTGGAGGGGACACAGCTCTCAGTGCCCGCTTCATAGAGCTTCGTCCACGACTGCAAATGCACGAGTGCACAACTGTGAGTGCGCCCTGCAAACGTGTGACTGTGACTATACGAACCTCTAGCTTCTGCCACGCTCAATTGACGAGGTATTTATGCCGGAATGATAATATCAACACATGTCCTTCTGCCAGGAAAATTATCCCTTTGTTTTCATGTTCTTTTGGGATTCTTGGCTAGCTAAGGTTTAACGATCTTCGAGATATAAAGTTTTAGACATGGATCCTCAAATTGCCGGTATTTAGGCCCATACATATTCCCGCAAGACTGACATTAATATTCTACCATTTTTATCACGAAACAGAATACATTTAAACGTGAACGCTATTCTTAGCAAAGCTAGAAGGAAAAGAAATATAGGTAATTATAAGATAGATTATAAGATAAATTTATACCTGATGCTTTTGTAAAAGAAAGATATAATATTTATTTTAATAATTACTTTTAAGAGAGCAATGATATTCAATTATTTAGAGATTTCATGTGAATGACGAAAGTGGCCAATCTACCCTCCCCTCACAGACAATGAAAATTAACTATTTGTGTATTTTTTGATATTTCTAATCAGAGAAATTTAGTTGGTAATTAATGAGGACCTCGTGCGCTTGTTAAACAAACACACAGTCGACAGAGGGACAGGATTTTGCTACCAAGATTATCATTAAGCAATGTTTGGCTATTACATTGTATTTCGATATTGATAACATTTTTACTAAAATTTGGATTGTCTACTTTCAGGAAGAAGAGAAGAACCAAGAGGGATTCTCGGAACTTGTCCAAGACAGCGTTTAACATATTGTTAAGGTAAAGATTTTGCATAATCTTAACAATAAAAAAAAAATAATAAGAGAAGGGAGGACAGGCGAAGAAAATATTTGCGTTTGAGATCACAGACATACCAGAATCGATATAAATCGTGTTCAGAGCATTAATATTTTAGACCATCCATACATAAACAGAATGATCAGCAAGGTAAATTGTATAATACAATTTGTATTTGCTGTTATTATTATAATAATAATACCTGTAAATTGTTATTTAGAATTAATAAAACAATGCCCTACATATCTTTCTGTTTGCACTATTTTTTATTTCTTTTTTTAACATACTTTGGTGTGTATATATATCGGAATAAATTTAAATATACTTAAAATCAACTTTTCGTCGTAATTGTTAAATATAGAATTAATTAGACTAATAAAGGATAAAAAAATAAAGTACAAAGCGAAAAATCTGTGAGAAGGATTAATTATATATAAATACACAGTCACATAAGCTTACAAAAATATATAATTTATTATATATTACAAATAAATATATGAGCTCAATAATACATAAACAGTCATACTAATACTGTACATCACAATCTTCTTCTGATATAAAACAGTTCGTGTAACAACAGCGTGTTTATTTCAAACCAATTTGCCTTGTAACCTGGATAATACAACAAAACATTGTTAATTTAATTAGTCTTACAATTATAATTTTTTGTGTAAAATATATTTGCTAAATAAATATAATTATATGAAATTTTAATATTTAATATAGTAATAAAAAATATAACCTCTTAATAAATATAACAAGAATCATTTCTGTAAGATTTGAAAATTGAACATTTTTCTTGACGAAATTTCTACTTGGCATTAGATCAACTTACCTGTTCATACACGGTCCAAGCCATAGTGGTCATTAAAGTACGCCTTAGCATTCTAGGAACAATACCCTTGAAATATCCTAAGACACCATACTTTTTGTAAACAAAGAACGTCGCGTGACAGATGCCATGGAATTCGTTCGGGTACAACTGCATCTTCGTTTTGATAACATCCGGCGGTTGTGTCACTATGGATGCTAAAATTCCAGCCAAGATTCCGCAGCTAAAGTGTACTGATATCAATGAGTTGTTCGTCGCTTCTGCAAACAAAAGAATTTGTTATTGTCCAACGAAATATCAATGCATACTAAATGTAATCTGTTTAAAAAAAAAAATTATAGGGATATCGATAAGTTGTAATAGTAAATCATAAATAATTTCATAATTTTTATGTAAAATATTTTTTAATATATGATATCATTCTTATTGGACCGCAAGAATTCAAACCGATGAGAACAAGCCGTAGCGGTCCAAACTGGATCACAGTAGAGACCCTGTAATCAGAGTCTGGACACCTAAACGTCCGACATTTTTCTTCTAAATTCTTTCTAAATCTCACTTAGTGAGATAATACATCTGTCTCTTTTGCACGATTTAGAAGAAAAATATCGGACTTATAGGTGTCCAAACTCTGATTAGAGGATCTCTAGATCACAGATGCTTCTATAAAATTGCGTGTGAATTTATATACTATGTATGTAAATTTTTTATTGTGCGCCGAAATTTTTTAATATATTGCTTTGAGGAATACCTATACTAGCAGCCGCGTTTTTTAATTGGGTGTAAAACATGAGATATAAACCACTGTAAGGTGCATCTCGCAGAAGAGTAGGAACCAAGCCACTTGATAAACCTTTTACTCCCTCTTGTTTGTAGATCAACATAAGAGCCTCGCTGATACTATTATACTTGTAAACGCCACTCTGCACAATACAGAATTATACTTATATAATCGACTCGAATTAAATACATTTTGAAAAAATTAAAAGTAATCATAAAATCTCCTCATATGGTCGGAACTTATAAAAAATATATATAATATATATATATA
>NW_017278652.1:24674-57894 GCF_001594065.2 Cyphomyrmex costatus | reverse complement strand
AAATATATATAATATATATATATATATATATATATATATATAGGTAATATTTTTAGATATTGCCATGCTATTACAAAAATATATTAAAATTACGTTTCGTAAGTAATATTAATAAAGTTTAGGAGAAAACTTCTGAACTTTAGATTTTTTTTTCCTATCACATTTTTACAGCATTTCTTTCTTTAGCAATTTATGATAAGAACGCCATCATGTTTTTTCATGCTCTACATTTTGTTATTATTTTTTGAACGTACCTCAAACCGAGTCTTCACGACGGTGATAGGAATTAACAAGGCGCCGGACATGGATCGCGCAGTAATACCTAGAGAAATAGCCTGCAGAGCCGTCAGGGGTTCTTCCAGATTGAAGGCATGTTTCAACCAGTGTAGCGATGAAAAGTACAAACCCACACCAGGAACTACTCTGGTTATTGACTACAAATTTACATTCTTTAAATTAATGTGATCAACATTTAATTCATATTAATCTTCAGAACGATGTCTTACCGGTGTCATACCCTTCCAGAGTCCGAAGATATTCTCCTTCTGAACGATATGCGCCACCGTATCCAGCATTCCATTTTTTGGTGATCTATTAAGAAATCCAGAAAATTAGTAATTATTTGAAAAATAGAAGCTTAATGTAACAAGTTTTAAATTTAAATTCTTGTAAAAATAAAACAGAATTAAATTTTAAATTAATAAAAACAATTGCGCCAAAAAATAAAATTGAAATTAAGTAAAAGATGTAATTTTGAAAAATATAGTAAATCTTAAGAATTTTGAGCAAAAAGAGGACACATTTTGATCATATATTTAAAATAAAAAAGTGTAATTGCCAATTTCGTTTACAGCGATGAACTTTAATCTTACCCAACAGGGGCATTAATTCTACTCTGAAGTCTGGTCTTTACTAAATCCAGTGGTTGGAAGAGAATCGTGGAGAATGTCCCGGAGAACGAGCCCGCCAAGAAAGACTTTAAAATCGGGTACTATAAACATAGAAAAACAATAATTCGAATTTATTGTCAATAGGAAAGTACAAATTATTTTACAACTTCCCTTAGAAAAATTAATACTAATAAGTAACAACAGTGTTTTTAATACTCAAAATAAATAGTTAATCACTGTAATCAATTTAATACTTATAGTATTAAATTTTTCTATATAAGAATCGCAATTTCTATTTTATGATCTATCTTTAACGATAGATTCTCTAATTTATATTTCAATTTCTTCTTAGCAAAAATAAATCGGAAACTTAATTGAAGATTGCAAACTGGTCTGTTGGACTTCAGGGCGAAGCTCAACCATTGCGATTATTAATTATCTCTTGTCACACGAGTTCGCTCACGTGAGGCGAAAGATCTCGGCCGAGTGCACGATATCAACAGTTATCGTTATAGAGAGTAACCTAAGGTTATCGTCGCGTGGCAAACAGCTATTTTTTTGTGAGAGACCGTTAATTTTGCACACGAGTTTTTGTAATAAGACATCACGTGATTTTTATGTAAATATGATGTCAACATCTCGCGCCACAGGGGATCAAGTTGTTTTCTACTTTTTACCAATAAATGAAGACAAAAACATAGTTTCATCAGAATGAACTCCCTTTGACGTAATTTTGTTATCACACGAGTATCGAACGATACAATTTTGTTAATAAATCGTGTAATCGTGTAATGAATTATCGATTGCCTTGTTACTCTTGTTTGTCAATTCCTTCTTCGCAGAAGGAATTGACCATGAGTTGATTTATCTCTTTATTAATAATTTGTAAACAATTTTTTCGATAAATTATTTCTACGAATGTTACGCTATAAAATTCTAATTCTACGAATAGAAAAGGATAATAATTCTGAGAAGTGTTTTAACACATACTGTGCCACGACAGAACTTTCCTTAATTTCGCTACAAAATCTTAAGAAAAGACACATATTTGTATCTTTCTTACAGGATAAATTTATATAAAAATAGCATTTCCAAACAATTTTTTTTCATTTCTAAAAGTATTATAATTATGTAGAACATGGAAATTATAATAAGGACTTCAAACTTATTTAAAAATGACAAATAAGGTCCTATAGTATCATTCTATGTTCTATCTGACATTGTGTAAAATATTTCATAATAACAATAGTATTTGTTTTTGTGTTAAAATATCTTAAAAGGAAGTAGCGTGTAAATATTTTTTACCTGTATAAAATAAATTCAAGATATAAATCTACGAGTCAATTCTAAACAGTCATAAGGTTCTTAAATTAATTTCTAATAAAAATAATTTTAGATACTTACAGTTCCTAAAGCTTCCATGATTATATAATTTGGAAATTTGTATTCACTGTCGAATATTTGCTATGATCAAATTTTACAATCCAAAAGGTATATAAGTATATTCAAATATTTACAAATTTACAATTAAAGTAAAAAAATACTCAAAATTTTTTAGTTAGATCTATTAATCTGTTAATCGATCTAGTCTATTAATCGGTATTCATACTTTCGACTTAATTCGATCAATTTTTACTTGTTTCATAATTAATGACAAACACGATTGTTTATTTGAAAGGTGGAAAAATTTTCCTCTCTGTAAGGCCGTTCGTAACGCTGGGGCGATACTGAATCACGTTTGAAACGTGCATCGGCTATACTTACATCCCCGTTTATCATTGTTTCTTCACTGTCGAGGTCAATGGAGTGACCCTGCATATCGGGGCATGCTCGTGCCAGATCAAGTTTCCAGGCTTATCAGCCGACGAAACGTGATTTAAACGTGACTTCATTCAAAAACGTGAGATGTATTCGGTGCAGATCACCCTTCATCAGACGATCCTGTGTTTTTGTTTTTCCGCGCAAAAACGGTCTGATTCACTTCTCGTGAAATTTTTGCGGTGTTTACGGAGAGATCTGGGATGAGTTTATTTTCACTGAATTCGTTGTGTCTGCAAATTATAGAATTAATATTTGCAATCTTTAAGACATTGAGAAGAAAATATAGGTGTAAAAAGTCACAAATTAAGAAAAAATAACAGAAGTAGTGGTTATGTAAAAAAGATTCTTGTAAATGATATTTAGATACACTTGCATCTTCAGTTGAAATTGCCTCTAAATTATGAAACAAAATTAACATTTTAAATGCATTTTTTTATTAAATACATTTATTTCAAAAATTTATTCTGAATGAATCGAAAAGAGAAAATTGAAGTTATTAAATACATCCACGAGAACTCTCGTTTTATCAAAAGTTATCTTTGAAGGAATTAAGTCACTTAAATATTTCACACAATTTATTTGTGAATTAATTTCGTCAAAATTACAGAAAAAGAGCGATTGACAATAATATGTTCAAACATGATAAAAATATCAGAGTTGCTAAAACGGTATAACAGATAAAAATAAAGGAAGCCAGTATTTAGTCAGAATATTGGGAAGCATCGAATAACAATTGTGAAAGAGCAATCCTTATTGCGTCATTATTTAATCATGAATATTTGTCTTCTAAAGGCCAGAGGGTTAATTGTAAATCTTGAAACAAAGTAAAAATTACAAAAGTTAGAAAATTCACAGATGCTCATAAATAAAATGATAAATATTTTGGAGAATTTATTTACTTTTGTAATTTTTACCTTATTTCATAATACACAATCAAAACATATAGTCTTAAATTGAAGTTGGAGTACATAATATTACAAATTAAATCGACCACTAATTTAATAAATATACTAATGCTAACGATTGCTAATTATTGATCCTAATAGCTAGGATATTTTTCTCAATAATTTCTTTATAGTATTTTAACCTTTGAATGGGTAGGTGAAATGATCTCAGCACGCATATAATTTTCTTTAAAACTTTGTTTTGAAAAAGGAGAGTAAAAAGTATTGAGCGAGTAAGAAATGTTTAAGTTTGTTACTTTTATATGTATTAATTTTGAATATAACTAATGTAAATTTAATATAATATTTATGTAATATATATTAGTAAAAAATGTAAATAGAATAAACTTTTTATGTATTGATTGTCATGTAATAAATATATTAACCTATACTTAGATCTGTTCTTTTTGGCTGAACTTTTTTTTTCTCTCAACGTTGGAAAAGAAAAGATAAACCATACAAAGAAGGAACAGACCTCTTTTTATGCAAAATATAAGAAATAAGTGCAAATTTTAGGTTCTGTAAGATTTCGCATTATATATATATATATATATATATATATATATATACAAATTTTTCTGTGTGCCTCTCATAATTACGTGATCTCCTAAAAATAAATATAACAATTAAGAGATTTTTAGTTCCAACGTCTAAGAGTAAACACACGAATGTAAAAGATTAATTTCCAGTGTGAGATTGATCATTTTTTCACCTACAGATAATCCGGAGTTGAACTTTTGGTGGCGATTGTAATTAAAACAAGCAGATCCACATCGTTTTATGTCTTCCAAGGGACATTCACGAAAGAGAGATGGTCGGCGATCGTTCTGTCAATTATGAATATTCGTTCATCGACGAAATTCCACCTGCGTCCAATCAACGGAGCACAAAATGATGAAAACGACGAGCAAGATCCACGGAGGGCATGGAGTCGCGAAAGGTCATCGCAGTCAGCTGATATACGAGAGTGATACGCAGTTATCACGCAGTGATCGCGCCACGATTGGTCATGATTGTTGATTTGTTGCATTTCCATTTGATTTGGCTGACGTAGGTAACCTATTTGTCCTGAAATTGCTTATCACTGAGCAAACAAGGTCGCTGAGTAATCTGCCGTAACCCATGCAAATCACTTCCGTTTAAAATCCACGTGATCGTGCCATCTGTTTTCCTTCAATTTACTTCGATTCTTCGAATTGCACTTTCCGACACTTTCTGCATCGCAGATGACGCGCGCTCTTTTTTTTTTTTCTAAATGAGGCTGGCCTCAGTTGTCTTTCGCGTTGGATAAATTCATTTCGATCAATTCCAATTGCAACAGGTGGAAAAGGACAATCGAGAACGGTGTAATCAGGTGAAATAAGGCAAATAAGCGAAATATCTCGAACCTGAAATAAAAGATATATTTAAAGCATATTTGGTATTTTATAAACATTAAAATTATATATTAGAAACATAAATTTGCTGCATAAATATCAATATTTCAAAAATTTTATTGGATTTATTATATTCGACGCAAAGAATTGATATATCTAATTTGTATTAATAAACTTCTAAAATATTTTTTATATTTCTTGAAGAGAAAGTAAAAAATAGCGTATTTATTTGATTTTTTAAAATTATTTATATATTATTCTTATTATATTATTTATATATGTATATTCTTAAAATTGATATACAATTTATATCCATTTTCATCAATGTTAATTTTAATCTCTGTTTAACTTGTACTGTTTATCTTTTTTATCCTAAGATTTTTGATTAAAAATGTTTCTAATTGCAACGCTTTTGCGACTTAAAAATTTTTAAACCGATAAATTGAGAAAACTGTTGTCTCACTAAAAATTTTCTAAAAATTTTCTATATAGAAATTGGAACACTTTTTAAAAATACTGAGAGTACTTTATTCTCAGAATGTTTTGTTCATGTATAAATTCGAATAAATACTTTATTTATTTTATATGTGAAAAGTGCTTCAATTTGTATTAAAAAAAACTGAGAAATCTAAAAAGTTATAAAATTATTAAAACACTGAAAAATATTCTAAAATTTGCATAAAAATTAAAAAAACTATATATAACATATATATTCTGAGAAGAATTATATCCTTTGTGTTTACGCAGTAAAATTCTCGAGTAACCGAACGTCGATAAAACAGTGCATACATCGGGAATCTTGTGGAGTTCAAAGCGGAAGACGCCGCCGCTGGAGTCTAGAGCGCCTTGGAGCTTGGAGCCAAAACGGCTCTTCACAAATGGCCGGTGACGCGAGAAAAACGATCGTGATAACGTCGTTAGAGTGCTCTACCATCCACACGGCGACGAGATGATCGTGGCTGCGAAACTTACAGCTAGGAAAAAACGTGAAACTTACAGCTAGGATAATTAATCCTCGCCATGATCACGTGGAACGCGTGTCTCGCTGTTGCTTGCCTCCTCTGCTGTGACTTTTTTTCTTGCAATGGTACGTGGCATCATCGATACTCAATCCGTCTTGATCTTATCACTCTTCTGCTAAAATGGAAAATCTTGTGTTGCAATTCTTTTTCGTCTTCTTTTTTGGTCTTTCTTTCTTTCTTTTTTTTTCTCTCGATTTCATATTTTCATTCTACCAGAGAATCCACTTCTTCAGAGGGCAGTACTGCGCGGCAGCATTTTGCGGTGTTTTGCGGTTACAGGTTTTAGGCCGTCATGTCCTCTCTCGATTCTACTGTCGTCGGTGCACAGTTCTCCATGTTTGTTTTGTTTGACATTGTTATGTTTATATATGTACAGTGTATGTTTACTGTGCTTCATCTCTTTCTTTTTTTAAATCATAGCGATATTTTTATATTTTAGTCTAATTTTATACATTTATTATTTTTAATATTATTATTTTTAATATAATAAGTAATAATAAAGTAAATATTAAAGATTGAAAATTAAGACAGTCTTTTTTAAAACTGGCTCAATTTTTGTTCTTTAGTGTAAGATTCCACTCTAAAGAATATAGAGTTGATTGTTCAGCGATAAGGACATATTAAGTTCGAGCCCAGGACTAATTACATCAAAAAAATTTCTAAGTAAACTAATTATTTTTTAAATCAATATTATATTATTGATGTTATATTAACTTTCAGGCTTGCCTCTACTTCTGTTTACCACTCATAAAGATATCAGGGTGGCCAACATGTCTCGCAACAATAAAGTCAACATCATCATCAAGGATTTGTCAGAAGGTGCGTCACTGGACTTCTTCTATGAGCGTGGGCTTATTTGTTGGTCAGACAGCAGTTTGGAGATGATACAGTGCATTCGCTATAACGGCACACACACTGGCGAAAAGCTAACAGTAGTGAACTCCAGTTTGATCTCACCCGATGGTCTTGCTTGCGACTGGTTTACGGACAAACTTTACTGGACGGATGGCGAGAAAAATCGGATTGAGGTGACCAGCATCGATGGCCGTAACAGGAAGGTGCTCTTCTGGAATGACATTTATCAACCGCGTGCAATTGCTCTGGCGCCCATGGAAGGATACCTATTTTGGACCGATTGGGGTGACGTACCTAAGATTGAACGCGCTTCGATGGATGGTGATCCAAATACGCGCGAGATCATCGTTTCTGACGACATATTCTGGCCGAACGGTCTGACGATTGACTATGAAAATAAGCTCATCTACTGGGCGGATGGTAGACTACACTTTATTGCCGTGATGGATTATAATGGCGGTAATAGACGCAGATTGGTCAATCGCGATTTGGACTATCCATTTGCTATAACGTTTTTTGACAAACGGCTTTATTGGACCGACTGGAAGACTTGGTGCATCCATTCGTATGATATGATCCAGCCACAATCACATCCACGTGAACTATTTCACGGCGAATATATACCTGGTAATAAATATATCCTTTTGTATACAATAATAGCTTGAGTAGTTTTGTATTTGATCTTAAGATCAGAAGCCAATTATATTCTTAACGTTTATCTTTAATTATCTTATTGTAAATCTAGAAGAATTATAGCGTGCTTTATTCTCTATATTTAGTATATATAAAATATTTTTATACAGTATTATTTTTTAATATTTATCATTATATATATTGTATATATCTTTCTATAAGTTATATTTATTAATTCTTCTTATCAAATTTAAAGCGAATTATTCGAATACTAATTGAATCAAGTGAGATTTAATTTTATTTGCATTTGAGTCTCTCTTTAAGAGTTCGAACAATCTTGTTTTATACGTGACTGATAAAATTGATTTATTTTACTTGCTATTCTGTATTTATTAATTTTCTCATATTTTTATTAAATATTCAGGTGATATTGAAGTCTGGGATGCAAGGAGGCAACCAGGTGGCAATAATCCTTGCAAGCAAAACAACGGCAATTGTTCTCATCTGTGCCTTCTCAGCTCGATGAAATCTGGTTATAGTTGCGCCTGTCCCACGGGCGTTAAATTGATTGACAAATACACATGCGCCAACAGAGCGGAACAGTTGCTGTTAATCGTCCAACGAACCGAAATCTGTCGGATATCCTTGGACTCGCCTGATTATACAAACTTTGTGTTGCCGCTCACTGGTATTAAACATGCAATTGCAATTGACTTTGATCCAGTGGAGGAGTTGCTGTACTGGACTGATGAACAAACAACTGCCATCAGGCGAGCTCCTCTCGACGGAATCAGTCAGCAGAATGTCATTTCCACAGAGGTATGTAATTATTTTCTTTTCCTTTTTTAATTTTTGCATTATGTTTCAAAAATACGTCATAACAAAAACATTATAATACTTTCAATGACTCAATTCTTAAATTTTAATTCAATCGGGATAAAACTACATGAATTATCGTGACAACCAGTATTTTTCATACATGTTTATGTAGACTTACAAATAGTGACGAAAAAATTTGTTATAATGTTTAAAAAAAATTTAACAAATATAGCTTTTGTGTTTTTTTTTTCAAAAACAGATTCCCAAAGGGCATAAAAATAGTAATAATATTGAAATATTGTATGAATTCTTTTATTGAAAATATTATTTTAATAAACCATGAAATCTTATGAAAGGGGGCGAATAAGAGTGTAACGTTGTTGTTGATCAGTTAAAAATAGATCCCTCGAAAAATTCTTTATTATTCATCATTACAATTAATACATTTTAACTCTGTTTAGAAGTGGCATCACGATATAAGAAGCATCACATATATTACATGATATTTTGTAAATTACATTTTTCTTATTTCCTTTCTATCTTCAATTTTTTTAATATTTAAATTTCTTGAAATTTTTTGTCTTCTATTTATATCTGTTTCAACAGAATTAATAAAAGGTGTGCATCCTGGAATTATATAAAAAATTTTTAACGAGAGGTTGCTAATATTATAAATAGATTAAAAAGTGAAGAGGCCATTAAATTTTTGCATTATTTATCGCAGTTATTATAACTTCATCTTTTGATTCTTGCAGGTGGCAAATCCAGACGGTATTGCGATAGATTGGATCGCTCGCAATCTCTATTGGACTGATACCGGAACCGATCGGATCGAAGTGGCACGACTAGATGGAAGCTATCGACGTGTGTTGGTGAATGAAGATCTTTTCGAACCGCGAGCGATCGCACTCGCGCCTGAGCTCGGTTGGATGTTCTGGACTGATTGGAGCGAAAAACGGCCTAAAATTGAGCGCAGTAATCTAGACGGTAGCGAGCGTATATTGTTGATCAGCAAGGACATTGTCTGGCCAAATGGCATTGCCTTGGATCTTGAACGTAAAAAGATTTATTGGTGCGACGCGAAGACTGATAAAATCGAGGTGTCTAATATGGACGGTACTGATCGACGGGAGGTTATCACCGATAATTTGCCACATCTGTTCGGTCTTACCTTGCTGGGCGATTATTTGTATTGGACCGATTGGCAGCGTCGCAGCATCGATCGGGCGCATAAGCTCACGGGTGGTGAACGTGAAGTCATTGTCGATCAGGTACCCAATGTGATGGGAATCAAGGCCATACATCTTGGCAAAATGAATGTCAGTAATTCTCCGTGCGCCCGTGACAATGGTGGATGTAGCCATCTTTGTTTTAACAAACCTAACAATAGGTATGTATTGTGGGAATTATGCAAATATCTTTCTACGAGATTTGCTGAAATTATTGCGGAGAGATTGGAGATTTTTTATAGAAATTTAATATTGAAAAGAAGTGATTATTACTTACTTTGTTGTTCAGTGCTTTTAATACTCAAAATAAGTAATTTCAGTGTCAAAATTAAATTTCTATAAGAAGTAGCTTTTATTAGGATAGAGAAAAGCAAAAAATCAAATTTTTTTACGTCACACTATATGTTGAAGTAAATTACTTTCTTTAAGGAAGATTAAAGTCGTGAATATGTAAAATTGTAATATAAAATTGAAAATATTTAGGTACGTTTGTGCCTGTCAGATGGGCTATGAATTAACCAAGGACAAGCGCACGTGTGTTGTGCCGGAAGCGTTCCTGTTATTCTCCAGGAGAGAGAATCTTGGTCGAATCAGTATTGAGAACGTTAACAATGATAATATCATACCCGTTACTGGTATTAAAGATGCTAGGTTAGTATAACTGCAACATTGAGAAATAAATGTTAAAGTGGGATTAGATCAAAGCATACTAGAAGTATTTATTAAATTTTTCGAAATTATGAGAACGATGTTTAAAAAAAAAAATGGATATCCTTTTTGCTAGAAGTTTTATGTCTAATTAATTTAGAACTCACTTTTTTCTTCAAAAAAGATTTCTTATGTGTATGAAGCAGCTACGGTTTTAAAATTCTTTATTTTTATATATTAAGATTTAATTCAATAAAACAGGCTATTTTATTTCACATTTATTACAGTTTTCGACAGAGACACATATGTATTACATATATTTTTCGCTTTTTCTAGTGCTATAGACTTTGACTTGTCCGAAAATCGCATTTATTGGACAGATGTTAAGCTAAAAACCATCACACGTGTCTTTATAAATGGATCGGATATCGAAAAGATAGTCGATCTCGGTCTAGAATCACCGGAAGGTATTGCGTTTGATTGGATCGCGCACAATCTCTATTGGAGTGATACTGTCACGCGCAGAATAGAGATGATACGAATAGAAGGAGGCAGCAGGAAAATACTTTTATGGCAAAATCTTCTTGAGCCCAAGAATGTGGCTGTAGATCCTGAGAGAGGGTGAGTTTTGTGTTTCTATTCTGCTATTACCTTTAAATAATATAACAAAGGACCCCGCACACAATTAATAAATATTTTTTTTTTTTAAATGAATAAGTTAACAAACTTGTGGCAAAAGATGAGAGAGACGTTTAAAAAAATACCTCTTTAGATAATTTTGGTAACAAAATGAAAAATATACCATAATTAAAAATAATTATATAAGAATATTTATGATACAGAGATTAGTTAGCATCTTGTTAAATAAATATGTTATAATAAATCTTGTTTAATATTTGTTTAACATATTCGTCTGTTTTCTAGCTATTTATACTGGGCTGAGTGGGGTAACACTGGCAGTATCGAGAGAGCTTTTCTAGATGGCACAAATCGACAAGTGATTGTTTCGCACATCGGTCGAGCGAACGGCTTGACGATCGACCATGTGGGGCGCAAATTATACTGGGCCGACATCTCCACACCTGCGATTAATTGTTATGATCTGTTGGTGCAACGAGGGGATGTCATTATTTCGCGTCACATAGTCTATCCATTCAGCGTTACACAGTATCGGGATTTTATTTATTGGGCGGATTGGAACACAGGCGACATCGAAAGAGCGGACAAAATCACCGGAGCGAATCGTACCAAGATCCATACTAATCTGGCGTCGGTGACGGATCTGAAAGTGTTTCACGCGTCGCGACAGGCAGGTTCGAACCCATGCGCAATTGTGAACGGCAATTGCAGTCATCTTTGTATCGCTCTGCCGAATCCGAATGGCGGTGCGTCCGTCACTCACAAATGCGCGTGTCCCACGCATTATAATTTAGCGCGGGATAATCGGACTTGCATGGCGCCACGACATTTCATGATTTATAGTCAGCGCACTGCGATTGTACGTTATTTACCTGATCAGACGGATGATTGTGCAGATGTAACGTTGCGTGTACAGGGTTTAAAAAACGTTCGCGCAATTGAGTTTGATCCAGTTACGCAGCACGTTTACTGGATTGATGGTCGGGTGACAATTCGTCGTGCCTTGGAGAACCAGACGCAGCAACAACAGCACAGCAGCACAGTTGTGGTGTCCATTGGAAATGGACATTTGTTCGATCTTGCGCTAGACCCGCTCGGGAGGCTGCTCTTCTGGACATGTTCGACAAATGATGCGCTTAATGTAACGCGGCTGGACAATGGTTCGGCTCTCGGCGTCGTGGTAAAAGGTGACGGTGAGAAGCCACGTCACATAGCGATTTACTCGCAACAGCGATTACTCTTTTGGACAGATATAGGGAAGAAACGGATAGTACGCAGCAAGATGGACGGCAAGGAGCGCCACGTAATTGCCAGCGATTTACTGGAGCAGCCCACCGGCTTAACGATAGACACCACGACGTATATCGTCTATTGGGCATACGGCAAACACATCGAATGCTCCAATTTCGAAGGTAGCAATCGTAAACTCCTGACTTCCACGCAGGGTTTGGCATTGCACTTAGTCGTCCTTTTCAATTATCTCTATTGGTACGATCGTGATGCACAGGTGAGTGACAAAGTGTTATTACCGGTTCTTATGTAAAGAAAATTGAGATTAGGGTAGCATTGATAATTTGCATGTATACTTATCTCATTTGAACCTTAATAGGTGATTGAACGAGTAAACAAGACATTTGATGGAAATACTAGGCGAGGCACGCAGGTGACGGCAGGTCGCATGTCTTTCACGGATCTTATCGCGATCAATATGCCTGAGGATACACTTATGGAGACACATGTGTGCAGTCCATTCAATGACTACGGTGGATGCTCACACTTCTGCGTCGGCACTAACACTATTGCCGATGAGGCTACTGCAACATTGCCCCGTTGCTCATGTCCGAAGTCATTAGTTCTGTCCGATGACGGTCGGACATGTCGCGCGGCGCCTGTCTGTGGAAATGATCACTTCACATGTGCAGCTCCTAACGCGGCCGTGAGTAAGGATTGTATACCAGCCACTTGGAAGTGTGATGGTCAAACCGACTGTTCAGATGGCAGTGACGAACTGGGATGTCCCACTTGCTCTCGCGATCAATTCAAATGTCAGAATCACTGTATTGGTAAGCGCGATATCTGTCTCTTTTGTTGAAAAATTAAAAATATTAATATATAAGCGCAAATAAAGCAATAAATTGATCATGTATTATTATATATTTGTATATCTGTTTCTACAGAATTGTCTTTAGTATGCGACGGAACTCAGCAGTGTCCGGATGGTTCGGATGAGGCACAATGTTGCGAAATTGGGCAGTTCCAATGCGTTGGAAATGGTGTTTGCATTTCTGGGACATCATTATGCGATGGTTGGGACGATTGTGCCGATGGCAGTGACGAAGTACCACCAGCTTGTCTCAGCCCGCACAATCCTCATCGCCAAAACGCTGGACCTGGCATCGACGAATCTGGCAAGATGACTTACATTATCATCATTCTAGCACTGGTATTCGTGGCTGCGACAAGTATTCTAAGCTACTACTACTGCCGTAAAAAGTAAACATATTTACTGCATTTATTAAATAATTGAAAACAATCATACAGCTTTAAAGTAATTTTTATTCAAAAGAAAGAGTGTCAGTAAGGTTGTTTTTTTGGACCACTCAGAATCACTTCAAACTGTGTTATTTTATTTCTCTCAATGGAACTCACAACCCACTAGAACCGTTTGTTTTCCAAGCAATTAGGCGCTGAGAATCGGGCACTCTTACATCACAGATTAAGATTTACATGGGATATCACGTATAGTTACAGTGTCTGCTTCATTTCACCGTTATTAATGAGTCCACCTACAATACTTTCTCAAAAACTACTCGTATATATAGTGCATAAAATATATCAAAGCGGTTATTTTATCCCTTTGCCATCACATTGAAATTGAACTCCGTGTTAATCGATGCAGTTTATTTTGACTAAGGTATGTAAGCAACAATAGTTAAAGCAAAGACCATGCCAGCGTTTGTACGCATGATATGTTGATGATGCTGAGGTAAAAACATTTGGATGGTCCATGATGGTTTGGACGGACCGAACTAGGAAAAGACAAAGATTTATCTGATTTGATAAAATAAAACCGGCAGATTAAAAACCTGTCGATTAAGTTTTACAAGCAGACGAGAGAGATGTAACACAGGCCAGAGGCCTAACATAAGAAGAAGAGGAAACACACAAGAACGTCTTCTCAATATTTATCACATCTTCTAAATGTCCTCTAAATCAACTTTGAACTACAGTTTAATCGTTCAATTTTTTATAAGCAACATCGTTGCTTACATACTTGGTCAAAATAAACTGTAATACTAATTAATACGGAGCTTAATTTCAATGTGATAACAAAGGGATAAAATAACCGCTTTGACATATTTTATACACTATATATACGAGTAGTTTTTGAGAAAGTATTGTAAGAAATTTACTAGAAGATAAGCGCGATCTAGAGGAGCTATCAACGTCAGGAATGTATGGCTCCGCGACGAGACGGTTGCTTGGTAATCTGGACGATTCGAGGCTTCGGTTCAAGTCCCGGTACCGATGGAGCTCCCTGATATTTTTCTAGTTTCGTCGCTTATTTCTTATGGTTATGGTGATGGGGGTTCATTGGTAACAAGGTGAAATGAAGCAGACACTGTAGCTATGCGTGATATCTCATTTGGCCCTTTGTGGGTCTATGCGAAATGTTATCTACCGCGGCGTTTCGTCCCCCACTACTGTACTCATACGTGACTGGTTCAGTAAGGCATCGTAGTGGGAGCCTGCCTTAGACGCCTGGGGAAGTCTTTAGATCGAGGTTCTATATGAAAGGATTTCGCGTGTCTCGAATATATGCGAGAAATTGGCGCGAGTCTCTTCCTTGGACCTCTGGTGGCGGACTGCTACACTCATATAAATCTGTGATGTAAGAATGCCTGATTCTCAGCGTCTAATTGCTTGGACGACAAACGGTCTAGTGGGTTGTGAGTTCCATCGAGAAGAAATAAAATAGCACAGTTTGAAGTGATTCTGACGTGTCCAAGAAACAGCTTTATTGACACCCTTTCTTTAGTAGTTTATAATATATTTTTTCATTCAGAAAGAAAGCTTCTTGAATGTTCTTAAAAATTTAGTCATTTTTTAAATATAATTTTTTAAATATAGAAAATATAATATAAGAGAATAAATCTTTGGCATCAAGCAAGAAAATATTTATTGTTTTATTATCATATTATTATTATAGGTTTACCGGAAATGAGGGCTTGCCTGACATACTACATGATTCAGCGGGAGATCCACTGTCACCGAAACTTAGTAACAATCGAATGGTGAAGCCGATGTTCGTTTCTCAGAAGAACAATAGGAAGGATGGGGGAGGCCTCAAAGTCGGGATGGAAGCCGTAAGGATGTCCATGTTGAACGGAAGTAGTCTGGGCTCTAGTTATGATCGTAGTCATATTACAGGTAATGTATTATATCTTTAAAAGTTTTTCTATTAGAACGGAATCTGAAAATCTTGTCGTACATCTCAAGACTATAGATTTATAAGAAGAAGTTCATACAAACTTAAATAAATAAGCTTATTTTTAAAGAAATTATATTTTAGTATATATTCTCTAATTTTGTTTTTATTGTATTTTTATAATAGAATATTCTTTTATGCTTAAACAAATTTTGTGCATAAAAAACTAAACAGTATCTTTATTATTATTTGATGTGGAGTAAATTGTCATTTAGATTTTACAATGTTTATGTTCTGTTCTATCAGGTGCGTCGAGTTCTACTAGAGGAAGTTCTGCAGGTGGATATCCTCAAGAAACTCTGAATCCGCCGCCGAGTCCGGCGACGATCGTTAGTTCAACACGTTGTTCCAGTAGCAACGCATCCCGATATAAGCCATATCGGCACTATAGGAGCATTAATCAACCACCACCACCGACTCCATGTAGCACCGACGTTTGCGATGAGTCAGACAGCAATTATCCAGCGCGCTATCGTTACGAAAGCGAACCGTTTCCACCACCGCCCACTCCACGTTCTGTCTATCACAGCGATGCAGCGATCAGTTGCCCACCATCCCCGAGTTCCAGATCGTCCACATATTTCAGTCCCTTACCGCCACCACCGTCGCCGGTGCCTTGAGAAAAATCTTGAGAAAGAGATATATAACGCTCTGGTGCTTCTACTTTTGTATTTATCTTATTTTAATATTCCTCTATCACGATTACAGTCATTGATACTTAACCTTATAATTGTGACTGACTGAATCAATCATATTATGCATAAAAACTTTCAATGAAAGTGCTTGGACAGATAGTAATTGAGAATTCAATGATAATTTTTACGAAACAATATAAAAAAGATATGATAAAAATATATTAGCTTTTAAAGTAATAGATTTCTATCATAGCGAATTTAAATGGTGTTCACTAATGCACGGTAGTGCATATTAAGTCGTACTGATACTTGCAATAAAATTGTATCTACAATGTGAATAGTATTCTGCAACATCAAACATTTGAGCCTAATGCAACTGCTTCAAAGTTTGTTAGGCTTAAATTCAGTGCGACTATCGCATCAAGTGTTACGCAATGTAACAGCGATGTTGAGATCAGTATTATGTGAAGGCAGTTACGACGTTTTGTTGCAAGTGAACACAGTTTTAAAGACTGTTGGTTTATAAAAATATATGTACGTATAATAAGCGATTGAATACAGATGCCCGACATGGATCATTGCATTATTTAGTAGAATGCATTGGAGCACTTTATTCATAAAGCGCTTATTTATGTTTTACATCTGTATATATATATATATATATTTTTATACTTAATTAGATAGTTCATGTATATACAAACTAGATTCTCTCTCTCTCTCTCTCCATACACACACAACATACACACAATTTGCTTTAATGTGCACCAGTGTATTAATCGAATTCGCTGGTTAATTAATTGTTAGCATAATAATGAATAGTTTCATTAGAAATATTGTAAGTATTTCTATATAATTCGTATAAAAGATTAAGATGAATTATACACAGGTAGTAAGTGTCGGAACGAAATCCGATCCAAAAAAGCACTTTCTCGCATCACTTTTTATTTCGAGTCTTGTATTTTTCATAAGAAATCTTTGATGTGACAACATTCGAGGATAACTTGTGAGAGTTATATATACGATACGATACATTAAATTTTGCATAAAAAAAAGTTTTTTTATAACTCTCATTAATTCATTAACGGTCATTTTTGGGATAAAATTTTTGTTACGGAAAGAAATTCGCTCGATATGACCTTTCTTTTCGTTTAATTTTGGAACGTGAGTTTCCTAGGAGAAAATAATTTTATATTTTACGATAACATTACAATAATAATGATACATTAACCTAACGATTGAAGTCAATCGTAGTTTAATTAAAATTTATATATTGTAATTATTATAATTATGTCTGTTATTATATGTATATTTATATATATAATTATATACAATTATATATGTAATTATATATGACAAGTCATATAATTATATTATGCAATTATGTAATATAATTACATTATATATTATGTAATTATTATAATGGCCTTTAATGCGTTAAGCTCAAAAGCAACGAATGACAAGACTTTTAGACTGATAAGAATATTATTATTCCCACAAGATTTACTTGTACATACGTATATATATCAATAATCTATTGAACTTTGCATATTTGGAACATGCTCTCCTATATCATTTTCATATAGAAAAAATATTAGAGGACAGCTTTATTCTTTAAATATATACATTGGACACTTTTAATTCCCACTCAAAATTTAGTGATTTTAACAATTATGACATTAAATATATTTTTAATCATAGGGCGTACACTAAATTTTTTATTGAATTATACGGGGAGAAAAAAACTACCTTGGAGTATCTTTTGACGCGTTCCATAACAGAATCCAGTGTAGTAATTATACCATTTGTGCCTGCTATACATTTTCATAGTTTGTACAGAGAAAAGATCATTTTACCGCAGAAAACTTGTAAATATCTGGTTTAAGCATAGTTTCTATAAAATTACATCACATGCTACATCATACTTGCAAAAAAAAATACAGTGTACATGACTATAACTTAAAAATAAGCATTAGAGAAATATTTATCTCAGCAGACACCTTTTTTAATGCGCAAGTACTTTATAGACACATTTATTTGTATTAATTGTGATATCAATGTATATCTCAAATTATTACTATCATCATCACCGTTAACAACATGTATATGTTATTCATAATTTAATTGATATGGCAGCTAACCAAAGGCTGCGTCTTCTCATATATATTTTATTATTAAATTTATAACACTTTCCGTTTCTTTACCCTAAAAAGATGACGGTTTTATATATATCGTATTTGTAAATTCCTTACCAAAAGTGTAAGCGCGATAGAGAGAAAAAAAACGGTATTCTCGCCTTCCTGCCATAAGATATCTTTACTACGTTTCCTGTTAATAATTATTCGTTCGTTTGATAGTTATCGTTATCTTGCGGAATATATACGAGAGTTTGACATATCATATCCGTCTTCATACATTCACACACATATACACACATTCATATAGATACACAGACTAGATATAGTAACATAGAGATTATCGAAATCTTTTAGCAATAATCAATGTATTTTACATGTATAACGTTTACATTGTAACTGCGCGCCATACGATGTATATACTACGTTAATGCAGAAACGGCTTATTGTTAACGCACAATCCGTTTCTGTATAAAACGGGTATACGACGAGCAAACGAACAATGAATGCAAAATCAGAACTCTATTTCATGTCGCCTGGTGAGCGAATGTTTCGTTCGTATCTTCCGAGCCTCTTGGTTTTTTTCTGGTTATTCATTTTTTCAGTATCGCATTACCCGTTTTACTTCTCTTATAAGTATTTTGTTGAAGAAAACCAGGAATGCTTGTTAGTGAAGAAACACAAGCACAAGAAAGTGTTACTGTTGATCTTACACAATGTATATCTTTTTAATCTTCCATTTTGAGATTAGGAGTCTTCCTTCTTCTTCCCGTTATTTTTATTCATATCATTCATGGAGATGAAAATATCAATCTTCCGAATTTAATTTTCCAATCTCGCATTCATCGTTCGTTCGTCTGACGCTTCAAGCGTAATCGTCGTATTTCGGGAAACTGTGCCATAAATTGTACAATAATTCTGTATGATACGCGTAACCGTATCATAGCCTGTACAAAATACGCAAGGATCGCAAGTATTTCTACCTCGCATTGCGATTTCGAAACGCCTTTTGAGAGAAAAGAAAAAAATGTATTAATAAATTACTATTATTCTCATTTCATACGCGCGAAAGACTGAAAAATATTACTGCCTATATTATTTTTACATCCTCGCAATTGATGCGCGTGTGCGTTCTCTTGCGTAGTCTATTATGTAGCATATTTATACATTGAATAAACTTGTTTGTTAACGTAAATCTTCATCAAGGATTTTCTTCATAACTTCGCTTCGATGCGATCAATCGATATGCAGATCGAGTATATTTAATAGTGATAACTTTTAATAGCGGACGCGCCAATTACTTTGTTGCTTAATATTGTAAATAATTGCTTTAAAAACGGTCGAAATGGAATTTTAGGGAGTAATTGAATAATCATACAAGGATAAGATCTATTTCCACTTGTTAAGAGAAGAACCGCGATATTTGCTCGATGAACTCTCCCTCTCGTCCTGAACTGCCAACTCCTCGTCCAGCAGTAACTCGAAATTACCCAAAGCTTCCAGGGAAGGTAATTTATTCCATTTCACGCTAATCAGACCAACCGTAAATTTTAATCTTGCAAACTTATTGAAGATTTTGATTTTGATTAGAATATATCTCACACTTACTCGGGCATACCATCCGGAGGCAAAACCACCGATATGATATTGTCAATTAATTTATACTTCAAGATCCTGTCGTTCACTGTCGTGGATGTGAGAGACGGCGAGGCGTTTACCTGCAAAAAAACCGAAGATATTTGATATTTCCGAAACTTGATTTTTACTGACAAGTATCCTTCTCCGAATTTGATGAACTTTTAATATTTTCTAATCTAGACCAAAATAAGCTACTCGTATTTTTTATACGTGTTCACTTTTAGGAAGTGAAATATTTCTTTGAAAAAATGTCTTTTTTCACACTCTGAGCGCAAAATACTAATTTTGCTCCCTATATTGCGGGAGCAAAATAGCACTTTCTCTCCCTAGGGAGAAAAATAGTACAGAGGGAGCGAAATTGCTATTTTGCTCCCTCGGGAGAGAAAGTGATATTTTGCTCCCGCAATATATGGAGCAAAAATAGTATAATTTTGCGCTCAGAGTGTGAAAAAATAGTATGTGCATCGCGGGAGCACAGGTGTTTACCGACGAGTGCGAATTGCAGCCCTCGCTTCGCTCGGGCGTCAAACGCGCACTCGTCGGAAAACGCCTATTTTGCTCCCTCGTTGCACAATATACTATTTTTCTTTTAGTAATAATAATTACGATTTTTTAAATGAAAATAAAAGTTTTGATTTTGTCTGTACTTTAAAATAATAATATAAAAATTTTCCTAAATTAATTTTTTAATATACTCCTATCAGATACAATAATTTTAAAAAATGTTGAACTTTTTTTGGTTGAAAGATTATTTTATTATAAATTTAATCATAAATAATAAAGTTATTTTCTAAAAAATTATTTTCCAAAATTAATTACATGTATCTGTACGTATATTAAGATCTTTATCCATCCGCATGTCTAATTCTTCAAGTAACACGTTCTGTTTACATTTTCCTACACGATAGGAGATCATATAGGAGATGACAATGCGAATAAATATATTTCAGGAATATTTCATATCAGTCATACCTGTTATAATTATTGTACAGGGAATGGAAGTAACTCGAGTTACTTGTAACGAAGTTACAGTAACTTTTTTGGTAATTTCACTGGTAACTGCGTTACTTTCTTTTTTTGGTAACTGTAACGAGGTAATGTAGTTACATTTTTTGGATAACGGTAACGAAATTTATAGTTACTTTTATCGTTACTTTGCATACGATTGAACACGTTATTCTGTTATATAGATAATGATTACATGTTATTAATTACGACAGCTATAAATGTGGTTGTAGGACATTGAATGTGTTTATTTAATACAGGTGTACAAGCATTTAGTTTAACTTAATCTAAACATCGTACACATTTTGTTCTAATTGAGCTGTGTAGTAAGCTTTACTCTGTAAATTTCTGCGTACATTTATGTTGCGAGCAATTGGAAAACACCCCTTTTTGCAAAACTTCTGTTATATATTTCAATTATAGCGTTATAATTTTCTTTCTACATCAAAATATTTGATTTACATCTAAAAGTATAAATTAAATAAAAATATAGCTGTATTATATAATAAAGAGATTATGTGTATTTCATAATTTTCCTTTTAATTCCTAACTTTTATTGTGATTCAGATAGTGTCCTATACAATCCCCCCCTCTCTCTCTCTCTCTCTCTCTACAATCTTCTAGTTTTCTACAAAGTATAAAAAAATTTCTGAAATAGCGATCTTGAAGTAATTTTTGACAGCAGAAAAATATATACAGTACCATATTATTTCAGGAATTATTTTGCACTTCTATCATCTATATAATACACTATATGAACATATGTATATCTCAATTTGCTGCATATTTTACAGGTGTAGAATTACAAAATTGTGTTTAAAAAGAAACCAAAAAATAAAACTATACATATAGTGTCTCAATGTTATATATGCTATATATGTATATATATATATATTGCTTTTATTAACGTTTAAACAAAAATATTGCAAGTACATTTTCAGATTGATTTTTAAAAAGTAACGGAAAAGTAACGAAAAGTTACCTTTCGAGTAACGGTAACTGTAACGAGTTTACCTTTTTTATTCGGTAACGAGTAACTGTAACTTGTTTATACTTTTAAAAAGTAACTTTCCATTTCCTGTTATTGTATCGCAAGTAACTAGAACTTATGTAATAGTTGAATATGTAGTAAGGTCATGATATCAAGATATAAAAGTTAAATGTAAACGATCTAAAATGTATGCACAAAATGATGCACACGAAATGAAATCAGTGCATATTTTTGATGTACTCTATTTAAATTAAAATTAGTACGTAATTGAATATTTATTCTTTAAAAAAATTGATTATATAATAAATTAAAATTAAGTTGTGAACATAAGAATACATATAAGTTGCACTTAGTATATTTATTACATTTATTATTTTAGGTATTTATATAAATAAATGTATTTTGTTGTACTGAGAGAAATAATTTTTAGTATCTGTGATTATAGTTACAATTTTTATCATTATAGTTATGTATTACTGTTACAATAAATCAAAAAGTATTTATTGATAAATATACATATAATAGTAATAATAGACTAGACACGTAATAGTAATATAATATTATAGATTTGTTCTTTTTTACTGCACTGTTTGTATTGGTGCACACAGTGCAATAAATTGA
The DNA here is from genome assembly GCF_001594065.2 of Cyphomyrmex costatus. NCBI lineage: Eukaryota > Metazoa > Arthropoda > Insecta > Hymenoptera > Formicidae > Cyphomyrmex > Cyphomyrmex costatus. The sequence continues at coordinate 35,507 of NW_017278652.1, read as the reverse complement.
AGTGAAATAAATGTACGTCCGTTATGCTTCAACTTATTGTGCTGTGTTTTAGTGCAGCGCAAAAAACAAATCTCATTTTATACATAATTGTGTAGATAACATGTAATTATATTATAGTCACTATTTTTTCATACATCGTAAAACATCATATAATCATTTTTCTATGCTTTTTTTGTGTTACTTTAATGTTTAACAACAAAGAGATATCGCTAAGAAAATTAAAGACCAGAAATGAACGACTACGAGTTTGAAGTAAAATTAATAAATGTACATGTAATGTAAATATTACCAAATATTAAAATCTTTTTAGGACCGTACTATTGATAAACAATAAACAAGAAGAAGGAAGCCTAATAAACGGTCAAAGCTAGATCAACAATGCTTATTATAATTATATTAAATAACGGTCAAAGCTAGATCAACAATACTTATTATAATTAACAATAAACCTTCTAGGTCAAGAATAATTTGAGCAATAATGGTTTGTGTGTGTGTGTATAATGGTTGTTAAATATATCTATAAATTTATTATAATGATAACATTAATATACGGTACGTTTCGACTTCACAGAGTCCTCATCAGCCGTAAAAAACCCTTTAACAGATGAAACCAATTTCCTCTTAAGCATCCAAAATTATTACGACCACACTATATGTCCTAACTGTGCAGATGGTCACACGTTCTTCACACGTGGTTCACACAATCATGGAAGTGTTTCCGCATAGAAAGTCACATGCCTGTACTGTTGCACGTGGGTTTCGACTTTCTACGCTAAACGAGAGCTATCTCACACCACTGAATGGGTTGGGTTAGATTATTTTTAACAGTCGTGGAGCCCCCCCGCAGGGGGGGGTTACGGTACGTTTCGACTTCACAGAGTCCTCATCAGCCGTAAAAAACCCTTTAACAGATGAAACCAATTACCTCTTAAGACATCCAAAATTATTACGACCACTCTATATGTCCTAACTGTGCAGATGGTAACACGTTAGTGACGAACGTTAGTCAAGAGGTAATTGGTTTCATCTGTTAAGGGGTTTTTACGGCTGATGAGGACTCTGTGAAGTCGAAACGTACCGTATATTAATGTTATCATAATATAATAAATTTATAGATATATTTAACACACACACACACACACACACACAACCATTATTGCTCAAATTATTCTTGACCTGGGAGGTTTATTGTTAATTTTAATTTGTTAATTTATTTGAGCTGTTTGTAATTCAATTTCAATTCTTATTATAATTATATTAACGGTAAATATTACCGTTGGCTATGATTAGTATAAAATACTGAAATTTTTATAAATTTCTCTAGTTTGTTGATATTGAAAACACAATGGGGAAAAAAGTAATAACTATGATATTCTATAATAATGTAGTAGAATACAATGTTATTTAGTACTTGTACTAACAGTAACGCAATTGTACGTAAATAAATAAATAGATAAGTAACTAAATATAAAGTTCACTTATGGAGAAGACTTTACGGTCAACATTGAAAAATTAAAGGACAGCGAAACATTTCCTATGTGGAAATTTCAAATCATCATTGTACTAAAATCAATGGGTTTGTTTAATTTTTTTTAAACATCTCGATACGATGATTTTTGACGAAGTTATTCTATCTCAAAGTTTGCCTGTTTTTGCAGGGTGGGACAAGTGATACTTTAATTTTGTTGAGAAGTGTATTTGTCTTTATATATCGTCATCCATCACAAGAAGATATTCTTAGCAGTACAATTTATTGGCACAATATTACGCTTGTCCTCTCCCAATTTTAATTAGCCTTTAATATATGTATTCAAGTTTAAAATACAATTGATAAACAATAAACTAACAAGAAGAAGGAAACCGCAATAACGGTCAAAGTTTATATTAACTTATAACACATCACTCAATAAGTGACGCTACTTTTGCATTTTTCAAAACAATGGAAAAATCTGAATTTCATGTATTGATATAAAACAGGAGCAGACGGAGCAGAGTCCGAATTAACACTTCAGGCCATTGCTTTACTTGAACGGTATTTTTTTCCATCAGGAAGCAATGCTTTATCAACACACGAAATTTAGATTTTTTCATTGTTTTGAAAAATGCAAAAGTAGCGTCACTTAAATCACTGTAACTTGTAAAGTAAAGGTTTAGTACTTTCTAAAAATCACATAGATTTATTATTATAGTGCGCCATCTATTATGTCAGGCCCGGGACTTATTGCAGTGATGTGTTATGTATTCCATAAATCTACATAGTTTAATTAGTGTCGTGCGCTTTAAAAATATGTATAATTGATTACGTCGCACGTACATATTATGCGTTTTAAATCATATACGTTTGACTTTTGCTCTTTCTTGATATCATGACCTCTTACATATTCACTTCCTGTTACATAAGCATTATGTTAATTGCTTACATACGCGATAAAACGTTGCTTGATTACGTTACATATAATAGAATCTCCTTGAATATACACTTCTCAATAAAATTAAAGGATCACTTGTTCCACGAGTTATTTAACGTTTAAGTAAAAATGGCCTTTTTACTTCTACGTTGAATAACTCGGTGAAAAAAAATCGTACAGAGCTCAACAAAAATCCAAATTGAAGGTAAAGATTCACTCTTTCGAAAGATGTAAACCGCATTTGTGCACAATTTTTACTTGGCTCCGTGAAACTTGGAAAATTTTGTTAAAAATTTTTAGGTTTGACATACTTTTATTTATGATTGTGCAACTTCACGAAATATCAGTAAGACCGTTTTTTGAAGTCTGTGAATACAGGTCTGAAAAGTAAAGATTCCAAGCTTTAAAATGCTTTTTTTTAAACATCTCGATACGATGATTTTTGACGAAGTTATTCTATCTCAAAGTTTGCCTGTTTTTGCAGGGTGGGACAAGTGATACTTTAATTTTGTTGAGAAGTGTATTTGTCTTTATATATCGTCATCCATCACAAGAAGATATTCTTAGCAGTACAATTTATTGGCACAATATTACGCTTGTCCTCTCCCAATTTTAATTAGCCTTTAATATATGTATTCAAGTTTAAAATACAATTGATAAACAATAAACTAACAAGAAGAAGGAAACCGCAATAACGGTCAAAGCTAATAACGGTCGAAGCTAGATCACAAATGCTTATTAAAATTATGTGTGAATTTTATATACTGCATATGCAGTCCCTCTAATCGCGTGCCGAAATTTTTTGCAGACTTACAACAGTCCCGGTTTCACAGAATTTGATTTATCAATATTACATCGTTAAATTTTAATATATGTCTTCCAACATATTATTAAGATCCAATAAGATGCTATAAGCATCAAAATTGTTTGTCAATTCAACTAAAGTGATATTACTGCGGTAGTTGTTTAGTGTTGCGTTGTAAGTCTGAAAAAAATTTCGGCACGCGATTAGGGGGACTACATACGCAGTATATAAAATTCACATATAATTTTAATAAGCATTTGTGATCCAGCTTCGACCGTTATTGGCTTTGACCGTTATTGCGGTTTCCTTCTTCTTGTTAGTTTATTGTTTATCAATTGTACGGTCTTAAAATGATTTAAGTATTTTTTAAAATACAATATGTTGAAAACTCACATATTAAAATCGGAGAAGAACACTTGTAACGAATTACGAAGGATGAGAAATCAATGCACCTCGATCAGCCACGGTTTTAATTTATTATCGATGATGATGTCATATCCGTAGCACTCGAAACAGTGCCGGTCGTTTGCCATCACCGGTGCTACCGCTTTCAGCGAGTGCACAATGCACCAGGAAATATTAGCGAATAGCTTCTCTGTAACAGCCTTCCCGCGCGTGCTCTCTAAGTACAAACGCAGATTTTGCACACTCAGCTTACCGCCATGCTTGCTGTTATATTCGTCCTGAAATTCCCGTATGCAATAATTTTCTCTTTGATGCGCTATGTATCAGTACAAACTGTCATTGAAAGTTAAAATCTTGAAAAACTATATATCCAGAGATTAGAATTGTTAAATATATCTATAAATTTATTATATTATGATAACATTAATATACGGTACGTTTCGACTTCACAGAGTCCTCATCAGCCGTAAAAAACCCTTTAACAGATGAAACCAATTACCTCTTAAGACATCCAAAATTATTACGACCACTCTATATGTCCTAACTGTGCAGATGGTAACACGTTAGTGACGAACGTTAGTCAAGAGGTAATTGGTTTCATCTGTTAAGGGGTTTTTACGGCTGATGAGGACTCTGTGAAGTCGAAACGTACCGTATATTAATGTTATCATAATATAATAAATTTATAGATATATTTAACACACACACACACACACACACACAACCATTATTGCTCAAATTATTCTTGACCTGGGAGGTTTATTGTTAATTTTAATTTGTTAATTTATTTGAGCTGTTTGTAATTCAATTTCAATTCTTATTATAATTATATTAACGGTAAATATTACCGTTGGCTATGATTAGTATAAAATACTGAAATTTTTATAAATTTCTCTAGTTTGTTGATATTGAAAACACAATGGGGAAAAAAGTAATAACTATGATATTCTATAATAATGTAGTAGAATACAATGTTATTTAGTACTTGTACTAACAGTAACGCAATTGTACGTAAATAAATAAATAGATAAGTAACTAAATATAAAGTTCACTTATATTAACTTATAACACATCACTCAATAAGTGACGCTACTTTTGCATTTTTCAAAACAATGGAAAAATCTGAATTTCATGTATTGATATAAAACAGGAGCAGACGGAGCAGAGTCCGAATTAACACTTCAGGCCATTGCTTTACTTGAACGGTATTTTTTTCCATCAGGAAGCAATGCTTTATCAACACACGAAATTTAGATTTTTTCATTGTTTTGAAAAATGCAAAAGTAGCGTCACTTAAATCACTGTAACTTGTAAAGTAAAGGTTTAGTACTTTCTAAAAATCACATAGATTTATTATTATAGTGCGCCATCTATTATGTCAGGCCCGGGACTTATTGCAGTGATGTGTTATGTATTCCATAAATCTACATAGTTTAATTAGTGTCGTGCGCTTTAAAAATATGTATAATTGATTACGTCGCACGTACATATTATGCGTTTTAAATCATATACGTTTGACTTTTGCTCTTTCTTGATATCATGACCTCTTACATATTCACTTCCTGTTACATAAGCATTATGTTAATTGCTTACATACGCGATAAAACGTTGCTTGATTACGTTACATATAATAGAATCTCCTTGAATATACACTTCTCAATAAAATTAAAGGATCACTTGTTCCACGAGTTATTTAACGTTTAAGTAAAAATGGCCTTTTTACTTCTACGTTGAATAACTCGGTGAAAAAAAATCGTACAGAGCTCAACAAAAATCCAAATTGAAGGTAAAGATTCACTCTTTCGAAAGATGTAAACCGCATTTGTGCACAATTTTTACTTGGCTCCGTGAAACTTGGAAAATTTTGTTAAAAATTTTTAGGTTTGACATACTTTTATTTATGATTGTGCAACTTCACGAAATATCAGTAAGACCGTTTTTTGAAGTCTGTGAATACAGGTCTGAAAAGTAAAGATTCCAAGCTTTAAAATGCTTTTTTTAAACATCTCGATACGATGATTTTTGACGAAGTTATTCTATCTCAAAGTTTGCCTGTTTTTGCAGGGTGGGACAAGTGATACTTTAATTTTGTTGAGAAGTGTATTTGTCTTTATATATCGTCATCCATCACAAGAAGATATTCTTAGCAGTACAATTTATTGGCACAATATTACGCTTGTCCTCTCCCAATTTTAATTAGCCTTTAATATATGTATTCAAGTTTAAAATACAATTGATAAACAATAAACTAACAAGAAGAAGGAAACCGCAATAACGGTCAAAGCTAATAACGGTCGAAGCTGGATCACAAATGCTTATTAAAATTATGTGTGAATTTTATATACTGCATATGCAGTCCCTCTAATCGCGTGCCGAAATTTTTTGCAGACTTACAACAGTCCCGGTTTCACAGAATTTGATTTATCAATATTACATCGTTAAATTTTAATATATGTCTTCCAACATATTATTAAGATCCAATAAGATGCTATAAGCATCAAAATTGTTTGTCAATTCAACTAAAGTGATATTACTGCGGTAGTTGTTTAGTGTTGCGTTGTAAGTCTGAAAAAAATTTCGGCACGCGATTAGGGGGACTACATACGCAGTATATAAAATTCACATATAATTTTAATAAGCATTTGTGATCCAGCTTCGACCGTTATTGGCTTTGACCGTTATTGCGGTTTCCTTCTTCTTGTTAGTTTATTGTTTATCAATTGTACGGTCTTAAAAAGATTTAAGTATTTTTTAAAATACAATATGTTGAAAACTCACATATTAAAATCGGAGAAGAACACTTGTAACGAATTACGAAGGATGAGAAATCAATGCACCTCGATCAGCCACGGTTTTAATTTATTATCGATGATGATGTCATATCCGTAGCACTCGAAACAGTGCCGGTCGTTTGCCATCACCGGTGCTACCGCTTTCAGCGAGTGCACAATGCACCAGGAAATATTAGCGAATAGCTTCTCTGTAACAGCCTTCCCGCGCGTGCTCTCTAAGTACAAACGCAGATTTTGCACACTCAGCTTACCGCCATGCTTGCTGTTATATTCGTCCTGAAATTCCCGTATGCAATAATTTTCTCTTTGATGCGCTATGTATCAGTACAAACTGTCATTGAAAGTTAAAATCTTGAAAAACTATATATCCAGAGATTAGAAGCGTAATGAAATCCAAAATTCCAAGATTGAAAAAATATTTTTATTAAGAATTATTTAAATTCATCTATCTAAAAAGATTTTAAAAGTAGTTATTTAGAATGCCAGGATCAAAAACTGCTTGCTGAGCACTACAACTTAATTAGTTTAGGCTTCCTTAAAAAATCGTGTATTTACGTTGAACATTATAATCTAAATTGATTCATTCTAAATTGATACATATTAATTGTCTTATTTAAAAAAAATTATTTTGTAAATTTAATTTCAAAATAAAATAGAAAAAAATAATGTTTTCTATAAAGGAAGATAAAAAAATATACAGCATAAAAGTTTGCAGCAATATCGATGCAACGTTTGGAATATTGCTGCAATATCACCGAAATGATATTGTGCTGCATAATGAGACATACTAATTTTTAGCAATCAAAGACAGTATCGTTATGAATAATTTGATAAGTGTACATGATACATACGCCATGCTTTTGCACGGACACATTTGTTAGATGCACATACATGTTGTCGAGCTCTTGAACGCTGGTGTCATACTTGACGGTGCAAAATCGGCAGAATCCTAATTTAAAGAGATACGCTTTGAGCGGCCGAAATGACGTGATGAGAACGTACAATCGGAGATCGAATTTCTTGCTGCCGATTAATAGTGGATTGTCTATATATCTACCGTAAAGAAATGGTGAAATGAATAAAAAAAAGAAAATAGCTTTAATTGACTCTGTTATTAAGCATCTCTACCGCGAGAATCTCATGAAGAATGTCCAAATAATCGAAACATCTTCGATTAAAATTATATTACCTGGATATGACATACGATTCTTTTGTTAAATTTGGATTGAATGGTGTCTTTGCTTCGCGTGACCACTTCTTCAGCTTGCTTAACTTATTGATGAGAAATATTCCGGCACCCTGCGATTTTCCGCATGGTTTCATGATCCAGGTGCTCTGCGGGGACTTGCGATATTCTTCCACAAACATATTGTAATCTATGGCATAATATATTATGGAATTCAGAAATAAACCAGACAATCCTCGAAATTTATAAATAAAACAATGTGGAAATTGATCGAAATGTTTAATATAAATGAGTGAAGAGGGTCATATTCGATCAAGACGGATCTTGGTGTCTAGTAAAATGTGCAAATTTTTACAATTTCTAGTCCAAACAAACTGCGTGTCTATTTATCGGTCTTATGCTCATTTTTAATAATATAAATTAACTTCAATTACGGTTAAACTTACTCTTCATTTTTTTTTAATTCTTAAAACTAGACAAAGATGATAAAAGTTAGATAAAATGAAATTAAAATTAAACTATCATTGATAGAAATAGGTATTAAGCTGAAGCTGGAATATGGCCCCCTTCCCTGAATTTGTTGTTACTATAATAATAAAACATCTAGGAGAAACAAATTTACTGATTAATAAACATGAATGACATCATGGGATTTAAACTAGATTGTCCGGTTGGGTGAACATTTTTCAAAATAACAAATGTTTTTTAATAAACTATTATTCAGATCAACATTTTAAATTTAAGAATGAATTTTTTTATTTATGAAACTGTTACTGTGTTAAGTTTTCCTAATTAAATAATCCAAAAAATTTTCCTAATTAGATCTAATTTAATATTTAAAAGTTTAATCTTGATTACTTGGGCTCACCTGCCGGTAAGACGAAAGTGACAGGTATGAAATCGAGATACATATATTTGCCTGGACCCTCCGCGCGTTCTGCCAATGGATTTCCTTCTCTTTCCAAGTCCTTTCGGTATCGCTTAATGTTTTTTACCAGCAAATCCTTGCGTGTGAGTTCATAGTGATTTGGGAAGTGATTAATGATTCTAATAAATAAACTTTATATGTATCATATATATATATTAATTTTTTAAATTAGATATACAGTGGAGAAAAAATAAAAGTAAATATAGTCGTCAAAACGATATGGAATCATATTTATAGTTTAAACGTCGATCTATTATAAATATAGGTCAATATATAGAACTGCTCTATATAGCTTAATATAAATATAAGTAGTTAATAATATAAAAGTTTGTTTTGTCTTACTGATTATCATCCATCCTGTATCCAGTTTCAACGCTGAAGATATTCCTGCAGGATTGCGTAACAGCCCTGTGTAATAAATAATAGAGAACGTCATAATAAATTCTTAAATATTGTACAAATCTGGTGTTGTAATTCATGATTACCAATAAAAATTCCAATCATCCTCCGGACCAACCTGCGTCCAACCGCGTTTTTCAAAGTTGTGCACGATCACAGATTTGTCTACATCTGTGCAAAAAGTAATTCTTGTCCGATCCATCCCGACCGATGGCACTCTATGGTCATGTAATTATAATTGTTTAATCATGATTGTGAAAGCGTTAATTAGCGCTAATATTTTAATGTCGCTCAAATTATTATTTCCTAATTATTTTACATAAGTATCTCAAAATCGATTAATAAAGCTACTATATTTACGCAAATTAAGGTTAAGATCTGAAATTTTCAAATTGTCTTAAAATAAAATGTTTATAAAATAATATAATAATTTTAATAATAAGTTAATTATTTATAAGATAAAATATAAAACTTTTAAACAAAAATTTCAAGATAAATAAGACAATAAAATGTATTTTTTTATTCATCATTCTTTCTGAAATAATAAATTTCGCATTAGAAAGCTACAAAAAATTTGCGAAAATTTCTGAAAAAAAATAGATTCATTTTATTATTTCCTTCTCTCATATTAATGCAGAAATAAATTTGGCATTAAGTAAAAAAATAAACACATGTAATAAATAAATATAATAATAATAAAAAGAAATAATTAAAAAAATATATATTTTAAAAAGTTATATATAAATATGTAATAGATTCGAACAATCTCAATTGTTCCCGAATGCGAGTTTAAAATAATTTGATGAGAATGAACTCTTCAAAATTTGCTGAAAAAATTGAGCTTGAGAAGAAATTACCAGAATTTTAAAGCATATTTTTAATTACTATGAGCAGTGGTCTTTTAATCATAACGAGCAGTGTAGTTTTACGAAATTACCGTGAATGTTATTTACCTGCCATAAACGGCACAGGCATTTAGATTCGCAGCCCGTCTGCTTTCTGCAGCCATGTTTTTCGATACTTATGAACCATGTCGTTTGATCAATATGGTCGTTAGTCGATATCTCAGTCGTCAGAAGTTATACAAAGTCGAATCTAAACACACAAATTAAAATAAAATACGATTTTATTATAACGGTAGTTGAGTCTTTGACTTACTGGTTTTTTTATTGATAATCGATTTTACTTATAGAATGTGACATGGGTTGATAAAAGAATGGCTCTCAGGATAATATATATATATATATATATATGCATATTAATTTTTTAATTTAGATATATAGTGGAGAGAAAATAAAAGTAAATATAGTCATCATCAAAACTGGAATGGAATTATAATATTTATAGTTTACATGTCGAGCTATTATAAATATGTACATACGTGTCACATTTGGAAAGAGTACCAAAAAAAATTTGTGTACAATTTAAGTTTAATTTTTTTATCATAGCGTTGTTTCTTGTATAACATCGCGTTTTGTAATACTTGTTTGCACCTCGAATTTCAAACTTCTTTTTATGCCAAATAGTGTGCTATATATGATGTAACATTGATCGTAGAGAAATTTTAAGATAAACATAAGCACGGTTCCGGAGATATGAAGAAATGAAAGTAATGGTTTCTCATAACTCATGAAAAGTACACGAAACTCTTTAAGTATCCATACCAAGAAATAAAATATATATTTAACGAAGTGAAACATATCATTTTTTTATGGATTTTTACGCTGGATTTAAATATAACTTTAGTTTTCGTCTAGCATGAAAGTTCCCTGATAGAGTTGAAGTGACACTTGACGCCCTCCCTTGCCCCTCACTGATTGGGGTGCTTTTTTAATGTCAGTCGCCTTGCCTCACAGATGAATAAAACATCCGCTGTTCTTTTATTATTGTAAACGTTCGTCTCTCTCTCT
>NW_017278652.1:0-24651 GCF_001594065.2 Cyphomyrmex costatus | reverse complement strand
CCCCCCCCCCCCCCGAAGCGAACCTATTCTTATTTCCAACTCGCAATTCCGACGAGTTTGATCCGCGCAAATAAGAATAACGATTATTTCAAGTGATTAATAGGGAATGTATTTTCAGGGTGCTTTATAAAGCACGCCCCTTCATAAATGAAATAGCGGTGAATAGTAGATTGTTCTTTGAACAATAAATCGTAGATGATTCATTCGACAGAATATACCCTCAAAATTACCAAAATAAACTTCAGCCACACATTATTCCTTATGCAATACACCCTGACTAGAAATTATCACTTTCACCCCCTTGTATCCCTGGAACCGTGCCTATACACATCTTGAAATTTTACTGGGATTAATGTTTCATCTAATAGTACTATTTGTTATAAAAAAAAGTTTGAAATTTGTCCAAAAAATAAACGAAATTTGCCATCACTCTTTAATGAAGAAGTAAGATTAAAAATTAAATTAAATTTTATACATACATTGATAAAACAATAATAAATATTAGTGCAAAGGTTTATGTCAATCCACTTATACAAAAAATGCAAAAAAATATGATATTGTTGTATAAAATCATTATAAGCTAAATTATTAATTGTTTCGTTTTTACAGTTGATTTCTGCACAGGTTAATATTATCAAAATTTTTTAAATAATATTGAATGATATGCATAGCTTATATTGGTTGATTATTTGACTGACATTTTTAACTAATATTGTATAGCCAAAACATTATTACGAATGGTTGCGCATCACTGATACATATCATTAACATTGTCTAAGCTGAATAAAAAGTCATTACAACATCAAAATAGCATCGAACAGCTCCACAATGATGATTAATTCTAGTAAGTACTATCGATCAGTCATGATTTGTTTTAATGTCATTTTAACATTAACATGACTTGTTATTCTACTCAGACAGCTCCTATTTTACATACAATATATGAATAATTGAAATCCTTGTTTGTGAAAGTGCTTTTATTACTATGTATTTACTCAAAAATACAAATAATAAATTTTTCTATAAAGCGTCATCAAGATGTTAGACAAATAAAATAATTAATTAAAAAATGTGTTTCACATTTTTAAATTTTTTATAAGACTAATATTGCTCATAACAACATATGTTGTACATATACATATATAAATAACTAAAGCCACATTCGATTTGAACGCTTACGCACTGTAAGCTTTATTTATTTTATCTTCTTTCCACGAGTAATAATAAGTGATAAAGGTACAACAATGGAAAAATCTGAATTTCGTGTGTTGATAAAGCATTGCTTCCTGATGGGAAAAAATACCGTTCAAGCAAAGCAATGGCTTGATAAGTGTTATTCGGACACTGCTCCGTCTGCTCCCTGCTTTATCAACACACGATATTCAGATTTTTCCATTGTTTTGAAAAATGCAAAAGTAGCGTCATTTAAACCACTGTAACTTGTAAAGTAAAGGTCCGATTGAGCTAAAATTTTGACACGTATGTTTGAAGGTTTAGTACTTTCTAAAAATCATATAGATTTGTTATTAGTGCGCCGTCTATTATGTCAGGTCCGGGACTTATTGAGTGATGTGTTATACTTTAAATTTGTTTAAAAGAATTTTCAATTCCGTGTGTGTAAAGCCAATTTAAAGTATTAATCAATATTAACTCTAACTTGTAATAATGTAGATATAATTTTTTTGATCATATCAGTATCATTTTAAATATAATTATAAATAGATAGACATTATATATCATATAATTGATAAGTTTTTCTTATTTTTAATTAATTAATGGCCTTAGACATTTAGTCAGTAATGTAGATGAGATGATAATAAGCGTTAGAGTTGACGTTTATATAACGAGAGTTTGACATTAAAAAGCTCAGTTATATTTCATCTGCAATTGAAATACCAGTGATATCAAAACCAGATATAACCAACAGCACGAATAAAACAAAGTAAAACAATAAGTACATAAAATCAATGTTAAATAGACACTAAACAATAAGTTAAAAATTAAGTAATACACATAAAAAGTTAATAACTTTTAATATAACTTAATCAACTTTAAATAAGTTAAATTTTAAATTCGACTAGTTACATTAAAAAAAAAACATAAATTTTAACTTATTGATTCCTTCAAAATCAAAACTTTTTTATTTTTGAACGTGAAAATTGAATTTGAAAAATTTTTTAATTAAATTTTAAATAATTAGAAAAAGTTTAATGATTGTAAGGAGCGTGATGTCTTGCCAGTGCATAGCTACTTGCAGTTTTTTCGAGCTTCTAAAAAAAAGAAACATACATAAAACATTTTTCTTTAATTAAAATTTTATTTAAGTAACGAACAATACAGACGCTTTTTAATAATAATTATAAATATTAATCTAATAATCGCTATATTTATTTAAATAGTGTATTTTTTTCCGTTTAATTCTTTTAATATTATCAGTTATAAATAAATAAAGAAAAAATATATTTATGTATAAAAAATAGAGCAAAAGTCATTATTTCTTTAGAATTTCAAACAAACTAGTTTTACAAATAATGTATTAAACATTATTTATAAATTCTGTTGATGATATAGCTTTTTTATTTGAAATATTCTAATTTTAAAAAGTAGCATTTTAATATAATTTAATGTCAAATAACATAATATTGATGTAAATTTAACTAACAAGAGGAACCCCTGAGATGATATCCTTGAATTTCAATGTCAATTTTTTTTTGTGACTCTACAGACCAGAAAATAAATTCCGTGTTCGGTGATTTTTTCGAGTAGGCTTTAGTTTTCGATTTTTATATTTTGAAAATTAGCTGCGCTTTGATCGGCTTAGATGAGCCGTAACACTGATATGCTTCGCAAGCAGTACGATTGACACAGATGGTTAGGTACTCGCGTTGGAAATCATTCGTGGTGATTCAATCACACAGATAATACAGTAAAGAAGCTGAAGCATGCGATATCTACAGAACAAAATATGAAAAGCTGATAATCTCGGGAGCTCGCAAATAATCGACTCTCGTAAACTCGGCTACATTTACACAGTGCGCTTACTATTAGTCCGCGACCTATACAATATGTGTATTTGTTTAACCGACAAGTAAAAACAAGGACATCTATTGTATAAGTCAGAGAGAGAGTTGTAAGCGCCGATTTTAAAAATTTAAAAACTCGAAAATTAAGACTTATCTGGAAAAATCGCCGAATATAGAATTTATTTTTTGACCTGTTAGAGTTACTATAAAAAAATTGACATCAAAATCCAAGGGTATCATTTCGGGGGTTTCCCTTGTAAGTTAGTTTTCTATTAATGATACTTTTAAAGTAAATAAGTTATATTTATAGGTCATATTAATTTAACTTAATTAAGAGAAAAACTTAATTTACTCAACCTTGCACAAAATATACACTTTTCTTATAGATTATCCGAGAAAATAAAAAAATCATGAATGGCAAAGGAACATTTAAAATGTGGAACGGTATCGATTCCAGTGAAGATATCGTTATTTCAGGCATCGCTGGCAGATTTCCTCGTTCAGACGATATGAATCAATTACGAGAAAATTTATTCAATAAAACTGATCTTGTAAGAGCAGACCATAACCGATGGAAAATAGGTGATTAATTTATATTTGTGTTAATATATTATACTTTTACATTTACACCTGACTGATTCAGATTGAATATGCTATCCCTTCTATAATATGTATATTAAATGTAATTACATATTTTTATTTGTCAATAAAATGTACATCAAATTGAAATTTTATATTAAGAAATGAACATTGAACATAACATTCTTACCTGAATATGTTTAGCTGTGGAGCATGCAGAATTCTCAAAACGTATGGGAATTGTAAATAATGTAGAAAAATTTGACGCGGAATTTTTTGAATTATCTTTTGAAAAAGCACATTCATTTGCACCCGAAGTAAGACTATTACTGGAACATACTTATGAAGCAATTATCGATGCGGGGATCAATCCAAAGCAATTACAAGGAAAAAATACTGCAGTAATTGTAGGATCATCTATCATTGAATCACAAGAAAAATTATTTAAAGATACTCAGGTAAGAAAGATCTCTCACACAACTGTTACGTCCAAGCCTCAGGATTCTTTATTTCGAGGGAAGTATTCGGGGTAAGGAGGAGGCTTCGGAAGAACGTAACTGACGCCGCTCTGTCTCCCGATAGTGTCCACCCTGCGGACCGTCACGAGAGACAGTCGGACGCACTTAAAGAGGGCACAGAATTAGGTCAGTGTGCCATACGGCCCACTATAACACTTATTCCGAGCCGTGCCCGTGCGTCCTTTAAATTTAGGCCAAGAACTCAATCCTTATAGCCTGGGATATGGACCGAGTGCGATCTCGGGGAAAACGGTTGAGAATGCGAGGAAAGGTTTAAATTAAGTTGGATACTTTAATATAAAATAACTTATGACATGCTTATTTATTATTTTAATATAAGGTTATAATAGCTTGAATTGCAGGTTCTTATATTTATTTTGGGATAAATATTCTTAATAAACAAATTTATTAAAAATAAGAGTAAAGAGCCAAATAGTTTAAAAAAAATATATAAGTACAGTTAATTCAAAATTCGCAATACATTGAATGTATATTCTTATCTTTAATATTTATGTGTGTAACAATGTGGAACAATGAGGGGCTTCCTCGTCTGTGGTGATACGTTCCACTGATGATAATAAAAAAAAAGAAAAATTTCCCTTTTATTTGGCGACTGATTAAATAACAGGTGCGACACAGGGACAAGAAAGATGAGAAAAGAGGTAACTTACTGCTCGCGTAGTGTTTGCTAGCGGCTAAGTCCCTTTGGTAATGTAGGCCTTGGTAACCCAAACCTTGAAGTCGTCCTCGAGGGGACAGGTGGACCTCCAAATGTCCGCAAGTATATTGGACTCAGCACTTGGACTCTATTAGTCCGCACTGGGCACTAAGCTTGAGCACTAAACTCAATATGCCGCACTGACTACTAAGGCTCGATTGATCAACTACGTTGGAATTGTCTCAGTCAATCGACTCGGATTTTTACGTCTGATTGACTTTGACTCCAAAAATTGCCTCAAGCGACTTCGGGAATTGTCTCGGCCAACCTACTCGGACTTACGTCTCGGAAGATTGGCTATGACAATCCCGATGATGAACGGCCAAAAATCGGGTTTTATATAGAGATTCTCCATGATTTGTCGGGCTCTGATTGGAGGAGGAATTTGTTAGTTAAACAAAAGACTAAGTTTCTCACCCTGGGATTGGTTGGGAGTTAGGATGCGTCTTGGGGGTGGGAAGGAGTTTGACCGATGTCACCGTTATCTTAAAATTTATGGTCTTACTTACTTAATTTACGCGAGAGGCTGCATCGAGTAAATGCACGTGCACCCTTTGTCGCGAGGCCGCCGTATGACAGATTTTATTTTTTACGAGCACAACTCGTGAGAATCATCCGCGATTTGATCGTTAGAAAAGCGCTCTGGTGCCAGTCTTGCATTTTTCGTTGACAGTAGAGTGAATATGTTTATGGCTTTTCTGTGTTTCGATGACAGTAGAGTGTATATTTATTACTTTTTCTAGCCGAGACTTCGGAAAGAAGATTCGCGTTCTCACGATTCGTGCACGTGCGCTCGTAAATGAGTTGTCTTAGAATGACATTTATGGCGAGATAGCGAGTACTTTTACTTAGATTTTTGGTAAAGAGACAGCCGGACTGTCGGTTATTTATTTATGGTCTCGCTATCCCGACACTTGTAGATCTTTCCGAAAGAAAGAATCGTGAGAATCGTCTGGACGTAACACACCATGTACACACACACACACGCGCGTGCGCGCGCACGCATTCACCCAACCACGCACCTAGGCAAATGTGTGTTATGCATACATATAATGAATGTGTGTGTGTGTGTGTGTGTGTGTGTGTGTGTGTGTGTGTGTGTACAATATATGTCATACATAAAAATAGTAAACTTAGATTAAATTGTTCAGATATGTGTAATTGCAACGGCAAATTTCTTTTTAGTTAAATATCATTGGATGTAGTAAATCTGCAACAGCAAATTTAATTTCGTACTGCTTGGATCTGAAAGGACCATCTTATACTGTTGATGCAGCATGTAGTTCTACTCTTTATGCTATGGGCGTTGCTTATGATTGCATCATGGCAGGCAAATGCGAAGACGCCATAGTTGGAACTGCACAATTATGTTTTAATCCCCTTGTAAATCTGCAATTCGCGCGGCTTGGTATATTTGTTATGAAATATTAATTTTTATATTTTTACTAAAACTTTTTAATCTAAATAATACGATGTGCAGGAAATTCAGTTCCTATATCCATAAAAAACAAATAAACTACACGAGTTATGTAATTTTGATGAAATGTTTCTAACAAATAATTGTTAAAATGGAATATTACATTATCATGGATGAAATTGATAATTTTTAAATAAATCTAAATTTACTTATTGTGCATACTAAAAATGCATATTTTGTATCTTTCGCAGGTGTCTTGTCACATGACGGTTATTGCAGACCACTTGATATCGCTGCTAACGGTTATGCGCGTAGTGAAACAGTGGCAGTAGTGTACCTTCAAAAAGCGAAAAATGCTAAAAGGATTTATGCCATGTGTCCGTACATTAAATTAAACTGTGATGGCTACAAACAAGAAGGAATAACATATCCTTCATCACAAATGCAATATACATTATTAAAGGAATTTTACGAAGAATGCAAAATACCAACATCTTCTTTAGATTATGTCGAAACACATGGTACCGCTACCATAGCTGGCGATCCTCCAGAAATTGACGCTATCTATAATGTTATGTGTAAAAATAGAAAGAGTCCATTAATGATCGGATCTGTAAAATCCAATCTTGGACATACTGAACCAGCGAGTGGTTTTAATCAGATCGCTAAGGTGTGTAAAATAAATAGTTTAGATTTTACGTATTATTATAAAATTAACTCTTATTTTATTTTATATGTTGAATTACGAATATATACAAGGTATCTGATAATTATTGACAGGCTCATACATTAGTAGAATTGATTAAATTGAGTTGAAAAGTATTGCACTAATTTGCAAATTAAAGATATAGTTAACTGACACACTTCTCATTTAATCAATTTCAAGTGCTGGCAAAAAGTTCGGCAACGGTCAAATATCTTGGAAAATAATGATTATGGAAAAAAATGTTTAATACAAAAGTTTTAGTATATCAAGTGATCTATTATACGGATGTATTGAAATGACTTTCATGTGACCTTGAAGGACTCCGTGAAGGTCAACTTTGAAATCTTAAATGGAAATACCTATTTTCTATTATATATTCTTAAAGCTGGTGTCAAGACGTTTCCAAAACACTGATTACAAACCCTTTTTGCTTTAGATCTTCTTGAGTTATGAACCTTCAAAGTTTAAGTATCGCCGGTGCGTTATCTAAGGTGTACCGCGTGAAGGTGGCACGATCGCCGCGGATATTCACCTCTTAGCATGCTTAAGTCCGACGGATGTTCGGCGCGCTATTGGGGGGAACTATACTTACGTATAGTATATAAAATTCACTCTTTAACATATCTTATATATGATCGCACTAATAACAGCGAATATCTCTCATTAGCCGTTATATTCTTGTTATTTAAAGCATATATATATATTTTATTTTTTAAAATTCAATATAAAAAAAAATTTATTTACAATACGAAGGTTTTCATGCACTGAAACAGCAATTTTGAAGAATCTAAGTAATTCTTTTCTTTACTGTTTCTATACAAAAATTTGAATTATTTTTCAACATATCTACTTATAAAAGGTCAATGACTGCCCATATACATATATGATATATGATTGGTAAATGTACATTTTACTGATTAAATTAATACTAATCATCGCATAATCTTGACATGATAACAGATAACTTGTTTTCCTGTTTCTTTGCTTCACATCTAACATATCAATGTTCCAGGAAGCACTATGATATTAATTAGATATACATATTGATAAGGATCCGAATGAGGATCGAAACGTATCACTTTCATTTTCAATAAAGGATTTATATTATCACACACCAACATCTTGTGCAGACTCAAATGGCATTACACCTCACATTTAGATAAATTAATACTTATTAAATTAATTCAAATTCATAACTTAAAACTGTTATTATAATTATTGAAGGTAATAATAGCATTCGAAACTGGATTTGTCCCACCAAACATCAATTATACATCACCAAGGAAAGATATAGACGCTTTGATTGACGGCAGTGTTCGTGTGGTCCAAGAACCAATGCCACTTCAAAATGGTTACATAGCAATCAATAATTTTGGTTTTGGAGGATCCAACGCTCATATGTTATTAAGATGGAATCCTAAACAGAAAATTAATAATGGAGCATCAAACGATGACTTACCTAGACTTGTCGTATTATCTGGACGTACTGAAGAATCAGTGAAACTATTTTTAAACGACGTTGGTATAGATTTTTCAAAAACATTTACATATTATTATTTTGAACAATTAAAGACATATGCACTACATCTAGTTTTATTTTTAAAAAATTAATTACAGATTGCTAATCAGCCAATAGATGTAGAATATATCCGTTTACTACACGATATCTATGCAGATAACATAAATGGCCATCCATGGAGAGGGTACATTATATTGAGTACTTTCCAAGAAAATTCAATAAAGGAAATACAAAATTGCAGGCGATCGAAAAGACCAGTTTGGTTTATATTTTCAGCCTTAGGTTCTCAATGGCCAGGAATGGGTACATATTTAATATTTAATATTTAATTAATAATTTGTGCCACTTAAATAGCAAAATGATACACTTTTTAAACTAAAATCCTACATCAGGTCAAAACTTATTAAAGTTTCACATCTTCGCAAAAGCGATAAAAAAATGCGACAATGTTTTAAAACCGTACGGTATAAGTGTTATAGACATTTTGACAAAAAAGGAAGAAAACATATGCAAAAACGCGATAAACCCTTTTCTTGGAATCGTCGCTATTCAGGTAAACAATCTATTATTATAACGTAAAATCTATAATTATATATATATTGGGAGTACAAATTAGTTCGGTCCGTTTTCCAAAAGATGACTTCAAAGACTAGTCATTTTTTCGAGATGGGATTCGAAAATTGCCTGAGAGATGGGAAAAAGTAGTAGCCAGCGATGGACAATACTTTAATTAATCTGTTCATTCATTTTGTCTTGAAATAAATGCATTTTCGAACACAAAAAACGAATCGAACTAATTTGTACACCTAATATAATTATATATATGGGTATCAATAATACACTTTACGTTTACTGTAAACAAAACATTAGTAAGATGAAAATACATTTCTTAAATTCATTATACTACATTAGAACTAGAATTTTACTAGATTTACATTATATTTTATGATTATATTAATAACTACTTTAAATATCGTTTTCAGCTATAAAATTATTTGTATATATTTATAGATTGGTTTAGTAGATTTTCTAACATGCTTAGGAATTACTCCCGATTACATGATTGGTCATTCTGCCGGTGAACTTGTTTGTGCATACGCAGATAAATGCCTCACCATTGAACAAACTATTTTATCAGCATACTTTATTGGTTTGGCATGTGCCGAAGAAACAATAATTCAAAGCTCGATGGCGATTGTCAACATCGACTACAAATATCTCAAAAATAAATGTCCCGCGGATATTGAAATAGTGTGCCACAATAGCGAGAACAGCTGCGTCGTGTGTGGACCAAAAGAATCCATAGAAGGATTCATGAAAGAATTACAGGTAGAATTAGAAATGACTCGTAGAAGTTAGTGCATAAAAAATATTTCAGTTTTCAAAACACAGAAAGATTAAATCGTGTCACAATTCGCTGCAGCTGCATGTGTTGCACTTTTCTGTAATCAGGTCAACAATATTTACGTAAAGGAGATCAACTGCAACATACCCTTTCACAGTTCGTACATCGCATCCGCGGAAAGACAGCTTTTGCTCAGTTTGCATAAAATAATATCACACCCAAAAAGACGAAGTTCAAAGTGGATCAGTACATCTATACCTCGTAAAGAATGGTTTACTTCATCATCAAAGTTATCATCGGCGGTCTATCATACACGAAGTATATTAAACACAGTTCTGTTTCAACAAACAACGGATCTCATTCCAAGTAACGCTGTAGTTATCGAAATCACACCAGACGATGTTCTGCAGCACGTTTTGAGTGGATCCTTACATCCAAATGTGAAAAATCTTGTGTTAACTCGACGCTCCGAAGAAAATATTGATTTTCTTTTACAAGGAGTAGGAAAGCTTTATAATTGTGGTTTACAACCGCAAATTGCCAAATTATACCCACCGGTGCAATTTCCAGTTAGCCGAGGAACTCCTATGATTTCCCCGTCAATCAGGTAAATATTATGATTATAATCGTAACTTATTGTTAGATGACGTGTATATATGTATTAGAAAAATATTAATATATAAATAATATATATAGGTTATTTACATATTAACATGTTTATATACGTTATATATACAGAATCTCCCATTTTAATGATCCAGCCCAATATCTCGAAAACTAACCCGAGTAGACAAAAATGTTTTAGACAAAAGTTGTTTTGCTCGTAGGAGGATATAAGATGTGCTATTGATTTGACTTTGGATAGTCTTCTGAAGTCTTCTGATAGTCTTCCACGTAAAGGACACCTCCAAATTTTTTAATAGAACCCCCTATTTCTCTTTACATTTCTTTATATATATCTCAATAGCTTTCCTAATCTCTATAACTAAGTTACTTTTCGTTAAGTACTTGTTAAATTATAAGACTTGAAATTTGTAACACAGTAGATTGTCATTTGAATAACCATTTCTACATTTTGACTATTCAAAATCAGTGATATGTAATTAATAAGTTTTAATAAGTACTTAACAAAAAGTAACTTAATTATAGTGCTTTGGAAAACTCTCTAGACGAGCTATAAGAGTATGTAATGAAAAATAGGAGGTTCGATTTAAAAAATTAAAGGTGACTTTCACGCGACCTTCAGACGACTATCCAAGGTCAAATCAATGGCACCATCTTATATCCCCCTTCGTGCTAATCAACTTTTGCCTGAAATATTTTTTTCTACTGGATTTAGTTATCGAGATATCGGGCTGGATCATTTAAAATAGGACATCTTGTATATATAATATATATATGTACGTATAATTAATTGTAATCATAAAACTATTATATAACTGTATACTAACAAATAATAATTAGATTTATTTTACATGTAACAACAATAATGTGCATGCGAACGTAAAAGATTGTTGACATATAAGAAGAATTGTAATTATTTAGATGGAATCATTCCGAAAATTGGCTTGTACCGAGTCAAGGACAAGAGTTCATAGAATCCAAAGGAAGTTACGTCAAAATTTCGCTCGAGGACGAAGACTATGAATATATGAGCGGTCATGTAATCGATGGAAGAAATTTGCTACCCGCGACAGGTTATTTGGGACTCGTTTGGAAAACTATTGGCATGATGAAAGGGTTAATGTATACAACAATACCTATAGTTTTCCGTGATGTAAAATTTATTCGTGCTACCTATTTGTCAAAAAATGATGCTGTAGAACTATATATTTCAATACAGACAGGTATTTACGAGATGAGTGATTATTATTTTAATCGGGATTTCCTCTGAAACTTTCATAAGAAAACTCGCAGGTTCGTCGTATCTTAAATTATTGTTTAATCATATACCATAATACAATATTTTTCAATGCAAACAAAAAATGCCGGGATCCGATGGATTAGCGAGTATTGATAACGGTAAATGTAGTACAATAACACAAAAGCAGAGTAGTAAAAATATAAATTATTACAGATGGAAAATTTGAAATAACTGAAGGAGAGAGCGTTGTTGTCACGGGTACAGTGTACGAAACATTGAATCCAGAACAGGAAATGATTCCGATAGACCTATTACCGGAGGATAGTGATGAAGATGAAGTCATGACATTAAGAGATATATATAAGGAGTTGAAATTGCGAGGATATCAGTACAAAGGCTTATTCCGTGGACTAAAAAGTGCCTCGGTTTCTGGAAATCAAGGACATATCGCTTGGAAAAATAATTGGGAAACATTTATGGATACTATGTTACAGATGGTAATTATTGGATATGACACCAGAGATTTATGTGTTCCTACGAGTATTCAGAAGTTAGTGATAAATCCAATACTTCATGCTTCGAAGCTGCGAGGCAACATTGAGAGTGCAGAAGTTACAACAGACATGGATAAGCGTAATTAAATTTTATTACTAAAAGTTCTTCATTATTTAATTCGTAATATACAATATCTTCATAATATGAACGTATCATTTTAATTATTTATTACAGTATTACGGGTACGAATATACAAAGAGATAGATACAATAAAAGCTGGTGGCGTAGAGATTCGAGGACTTCAAGCTACCCAAATCAATCGTCGGAAATTAGCGCAAGATGCTATCATCGAGGAAAATACATTTATAGCTCATTGTGATCGAGCTAAGATTTCTTTGAACGAAGCAATTCGGATATCAGCTCAACTCGTGCTGGAAGATCATCAAATTATCAAAGTGCAAGTCGCTGAGCTAGTGGAAGATGTCGACGATGTTGAGTTAGATTGTCTTTCATCTTCGTTGCTTCTCCAGGCATTTGATGACATGCCACTTATACAAGCGAATATCGCTCTATTAACGTCATCAAATCGTTTCGAGCAAGAAGACTTACCGCAAAATTTCACAATAAATGATGTTACTAATCCAGCTTTGGTTGAAAAAGTTTTAATTGTTGCTGGATTCAACCTTATGACCAAACAACGCGAATCGTTAGAGAGACTGTTGCCATTTTTGAAAGAGAGTGGTTATGTGTTAACTCGTGAGAAATGCGAAATAACTGATTATAAAAAATATTTGCAACAATACGGATTAAACATTATTCTCGAAAAACGCACCGATACAGAACTAATTTTGCTTTTGAAAAAAAAAGTATTTATAAAAGAAAGAATAGTTGTTTATATAAGTAACGATAATTTCAGTTGGCTGGAGAATCTAAAGCCACTTGTGAGCGACGAGAACAAACTTAATAGAACCAGTAGAATTATAATTGTTGGAGAGAAAAACTTCGAGTGCGGTTTATTGGGTTTTGTTAACTGCTTGAGAAAAGAGCCGGGTGGAGAACTTGTTAGGAGTGTGCTTGTTCAAGATGAAGAAGCTCCTAAATTTTCCCTTCAAGATCCCTTTTATTTAGAGCAACTACAGAAAGACATGACCATTAATGTCCTACGATCGAATAAAACTTGGGGATCGTACAGACACATAGAATTGCCACCAATGGAAGCGCAACCTGTACGAACAGCTCATGTCTGCCAAATGGTAAATACAAATTTTAATTAACACATATCGAATAGAATTATACAATAATATTAGAGAGGTATTACTATGATATTTAGCTTTTAAATGCATGATTCTATTTGTCGAACAATTGATTATTGTCCCCAAAGTTCTTTTTTTTATCCATTATGTTACAATACAAATTTTGTTTCTTCGTAGGTTCGTGGTGATTTAAATACGTTTTGTTGGATAGAGAATAATATATCAGGCCTGTCTCGTTGTGAAGATTTAGTGCACGTGGTTTACTCATCCCTGAATTTTAAAGATGTAATGCTTGCCACTGGTAAATTAACAACGCGAGGGACTATTTCACATGGACGTTTATTTCAGTATCTTCCTCTTGGATTGGAGTACGTGGGTATTGATGTTTATGAACAACGTGTAATGGGAATTCGTGATACTGAGTAAGTAGTGCTACGAGAAATTAATATGCTGTTATGTTATAGAGTGGACAGTATATAAAAATTATTTCTTCTAGTTGCATAGCAAACGTTGTTGAAAAGGATGAATATCTTGTTTGGAAAATACCCAATGAGTGGACATTTGAAGAGGCAGCAACGGTTCCATGCGTTTACACCACAATTTATTTCGCCTTATACTACCATGGAAAAATGAAAAAAGGTGATAAAGTACTTATACATTCTGGTACTGGAGGTATTGGACAAGCAGCTATTCATGTCGCTCTTAAAGAGGGATGTGACGTGTTTACTACCGTTGGTACAACTGACAAACGGGACTTCATTAAGAAAATGTTTCCGATCATTCCGGATGAACATATTGGAAATTCTCGAGATACAAGTTTTGAACATATGATTATGCGACAAACGAAAGGTCGCGGCGTCGATATCGTGCTAAATTCATTAGCGGAAGAAAAGTTGATCGCCTCTGTTCGGTGTCTAGCTCAAAACGGTCGATTCTTAGAAATTGGCAAATTCGATATTGTTTCTAATAATTCCCTAGGCATGTCTGCATTTCAGAAAGGTATCAGTTTTCATGGGATTATACTGGAAAATGTGATGAAAAAAAATAGTGCTTACAAGTTGAAGCCTTTATTGTTCACATTGATAAAAGAAGGTTTAGAAAATAGGACAATTAAACCAATTCAAGCAAAAATTTTTCCTAAAACTGATATTGAAGAAGCTTTTAGGTATATGGCAAGCGGAAAACATACAGGAAAGGTATGTTTGTACTGACAATGAATATCTTTAATAATATCAAAAAGATTCTTAATATCTGTAATAATAGCAGAAAGATCCATTCGTAAATAACTTTATAAATAATCCTATTCATGTATAGCATTCATTTTTGAAATATGATTGTTTTTATAGATAATTATAAATATCCATGAAAAGGATGAACCTTTAGATAAACATATTCTTGCACATCGTCGTTATTATTGTCTCAGAGACAGAAGTTACGTTATTCTAGGAGGTCTGGGCGGATTTGGTTTAGAATTAACCGACTGGCTTATATTTCGTGGTGCCAGAAACATTGTTCTGGTTTCAAGAAATGGAATAAAGAATGGTTTCCAACGCATGAAAATTCGATTATGGAAGTCGTATGGGATAAACGTTCTGATCATCAAGAATATCGATGTTTCTGACCTTATAGATTGCGAATATCTCTTACGGACTGCGGAAAAAGAAGCTTCGGTAGATGCTATATTCAATCTTGGTGTGGTACTGAAGGATGGATTCTTCAAAGACCAAACCGCGAAAACATTTACAGAGTCCTTCCAATCGAAGGCTCGAGCAACGCAAATGCTGGATAAGCTTTCTAGAAAGATCTGCCTTAATCTACGTCATTTCGTAGTGTTCTCTTCCGTTTCCTGTGGCAGAGGAAACGCTGGGCAGACTAATTATGGCATGGCCAACTCCATCATGGAGAGAATTTGCGAAAAGAGAGCAGAAGAAGGATTACCAGGATTGGCGATTCAGTGGGGAGCTGTAGGTGACGTTGGTCTTGTCGCTGACATGCAGGAAGACGATAAGGAATTAATTATCAGTGGCACTCTACAACAAAAGATATCTTGCTGTCTCATTGAGTTGGATAAGTTTTTACTTCAAAGTCGACCGATTGTGAGCAGCATGGTTGTAGCTGAAAAAAAAGTAGGATGTCATGGATTGGGAAATTTAGTAGAAACAATTGCTAATATTTTAGGTAAATGTTCCTTTGCAAACCTATGCTTTTGCTATATATATATATATATATATAAACTTATTATAGTTTTTTACCAAATTACGAAAAAATACATTGTAAACACTCGTAATATAATATATACATATTGTATAGTATATTATAATAGTTTTCCATTTTACATTACAGATATAAGTGACATGAAAGTTGTAAGTCAGAATTCATCTCTGGCCGAACTTGGAATGGATTCCATGATGACCGTTGAAATTAACCAAACTTTAGAACGAGAATTTGATATTTTTCTTACTGCGCAAGAGATACGAAATCTCACTTTCGCAAAACTTTTTAAGATGTCCGTTGTAAACATCAGTACCGATGATGCACAAGATGAAAAGGAATCCGACGTAGAGAAGTTAGATGTTGTGAAATTTCTGGTTGGCATTATAAAAAATGAAGATTTTATTTCTCAAACTTGTTTGGATTTTTCGTCCAAGAACAAGAATACTATGACTGAAGTATTTCTTATTCCGGGTATTGACGGATGTGGAACCGTATTTAATCGTATAGCACCATATGTTAAATTTTCAACATCGTTATTGAATTATAATACAAATAACATCAATTCTACTACAAATATAATATTGGAAACGATTAATCATCTCACAAATGTACGCAAACGTTAATAATTTTATTTTAATTTGGCAGGGGTAATTGTTTTTGCTTAAAAAATGTAAATTTCTGTAATTAAACTTCTTTCAATACTTTTACAGCACATATGTGCAAAACTAACAGGTGAAAAAGATTTTGTAATGGTAGGATATTCCTTCGGATCTATCATCGCAGTAGAATTAGCAAGACGATTAGAAGCTATGAATTTTAAAGGACGATTGGTTCTTATCGACGGTGCTCCTGAACAAGTACGATCAATATTCGCACCTTTTGAAGATTTGGACGATGCAGATATTCAGATTGTTATTCTAACTAATATTATGGAAAGTTATTCAGCAGGAAATACTAACGAGGTATATATAATTTCGTTCTTGGATTTATCCAAAAATTAATTTATGATATATTCATATTATTTTTTTTATTTTTTTTAATGTGGCTCGGTATTAATTTTTTCGTTCTATCTTATGGTCATGTATATAAAAAGATGTACAATTTTGTAGATTTTAATGGAATTAAAGAAATGTGATACTTGGGATGAAAGATATAACGTTTTCGCTAAGCAATTCTTGACTCTAAACACGTCTGTCTCATCTACAAATTTAAAAACACTATGTACAACGGTTTACAAATATTCATCCGCTATTCGGCAATATGATCCTTCAATGTTGCCGCCTATTAATTCTCCCATAATTTTACTAAAATGTACGGACCCGATAAATATACGAGCAATTGAAGAGGATTATTGTTTGCACAAGGTATTTTATAAAATATACAAAAATCTGAATACTTAAATCAATTTTAACAATACTTTTTGTTAATGATTATGTAATTATTTAAGGTAACACGAAATGCGGTAAGAGTACATTACATTGATGGTAATCATGTAACGATTTTGAAGAACGAAAAAGTGATAGCTGCAATTAATGGAGAATTACCATTTTTGTAATTTAATATTGTAATTAATTTGTAATTTGATGATATTGAAGGGATAAATAGACGAATTTTTTAAATATGTTAATAAAAAATCCTGCTTTTTTAAATTTTGATAAATAGATATTTGCAATAAATGCAAAAAATATTCTATCAGATCAAAATCACACAATAACAAATTTAAATTCGGCTATATAGGAGACAACACGGTAAGTGATGGATATTGTTGTTGTAAAATTATTTATTAAAACATGATATAATAACAAAAACGCAAACAAAAGTTAAACGAAGAACTAAAATATAAAACATTTTTATCAAAATGTGACATTTATCAACAACAGACGTTTCGACCTCGCTTAGGTCATTTTCAATGTTGAAATGTACAAATTTTTAAAAACTATACAATACATATAAAATTTTTCTAAAAAACTAAAATAAGAGATGGTTGCATTTTAAACGATGTTTTTCGTCGTAAGAAGGTATCATTATTGTGAGTATTGTAAAATAGTTGTGTGAGTGTTACCAGTTTTATAAGATTAATCAAGAGGTGTCAAGTTTTTTAGTGCGTCGATGGAAAATGATCTTCTCTTTTTCTTCATTGTTGGATAGTCCTTCTTATAATAAGTTTCATGGTTAGTGTTAAATTATTTCAAAGTCATTCCCATGAACAGAATTTGTGAAAATGTAATGTGGAACTACAACTGTACAATATAAGATAATAGAAGTTATATTACACAATACACATTCAGATAGATTAATTATTTTAGTTAAATTTTCTTTTTGAAATTGTGGATGTGAGAGATGAAAAACTTTATCGACCAAGCCCAATATAATGCCTTTCTTTTGAGAAATAGGATGTTGGGAAAAAAAATTCAGATATCTTCCCGAAAACGCAGGTTTTTGATACCAATTAAATTTAATAAAATTTTTTTCTATCAATAAGGACACGTCCAAAAAATGTATTATGTCCCTCCCCTTTCCATGGTAACTTGAATGGTAAGAATTAAATAGATTTAAAGTTATCAAATTCAGAATAAGGAAGGCAAATGAGAAGATCATCAAAATATTTACAGTAAAACATTATCATGAATTTCTATTTACTCAACACCCAACTCTTCAAATCTTGACTAAATCGGCCATCACTGGTGATAATGGTGAGCCCATAGGAGTACCAAATTTTTGTTTGCAGAATATTGACCATCAAAAGTAAAGAAGGTGGAATCCAAAACCATTTTACCGCATGAAGAAATTCTTTTTTTGGTATCTCACAATTGATCGATATGTAATTCCACCTTCTGTCTAGAGCCGAAATCACTAACGCAATAGGAATGTTGGTAAAAAGAGAAGTAACATCCAAAGAAATCAATCCAAAACCTATATCTATTCTAGTATCTTTAAGATTATTCACAAGTTGATAACTATTATTTATAAAGCTCTGTGCCTTAGGAACACTTCCGACGATCAACTCATGTAAAAAGAGAGAGTTAGCCAGATTATACAGTGGGCTGTCAATCGATAAGATAATTAATAATACGAAAAGGGCAATTGGGTTTATGGACCTTAGGCAATGCATATGCTCTTGGTAAACATTCATCACTACAATATAATATTTTGTATGTTACGTATGAAATAAACTCCATTTTTTTTTTCATCTAGCAAGTAAGCATTTAAATCTGTATGTCATAGAGGCTAAAGGATCTTTATTAACTTTTAAGTATGTACAATGATCCTTGCAACGTCACGTTAATTTTTTTAAGATAATCTGTTCTGTCTAAGACCACCGTGATGTTACCTTTGTCAGCTCTGGTACAAATGACATTCCAATTATTCTTAAGGAATTTTTTGGTCATTTGAATAAGATATTTTAAAGTATTAACAAAATGAAAAGGACTTTTTGAATTTGTGAAAGACAAACAACGGTTAACTATATGCCACGATCTATTTCTGATAGTATTATGAACTGAAGATATATATTGATCTGTCAGATCAATTTAACATAAATAAATAAAATTTTTATGATAAGCGTTATAGGTCAGCTAACATAAGTTTAAGTTTTTATTTGTGAGAGATTTTTCACATTACAAATTTCTACACAAATTTTGATATTGCGTACAACCTAGTAATACAATTAAACTAATTTATTTTTATTAAATCATATGCACTTCAGGCTTGCGTTTAGAAACTTCACACTCGAATGTTCTGTATATCATTTTCTTTTATTTTTATTGCTCACTCTATTCACAAAAAAATCACAATAATGAATTTTTATATCGTTTATAATAAACAAATAGTGTTTGTGGTTTTCCAATTTATGTTTTAGTCTAAGGGTTGGATTATACTGGCCGTAATCTGTTAACTTATGCCGTAATCTGTAAAAATTGACCAATTAAAATCCATTATTCCCCTCTCATTCGACTGTGATTAAAAATAAATGATGTGGTAGCGGAAATGTCAGGTCACCAAAATAAAACAAAAAAAAAGAAAATAAATTATAAGTTCGTCAATATATCATTTACAAATGTAATTACAAGCGCGCGAGAATAAAAGTACTCGATTATAAATCGCTCGATCGCAATGAAGTCTTTATTCGGCCGCGGTACTACTTATGCGAATTTCACCGATTCTCGGAATAAGATTGAGAATTCCCCGAACGCGACTGTCTT
The DNA here is from genome assembly GCF_001594065.2 of Cyphomyrmex costatus. Taxonomy (NCBI): domain Eukaryota; kingdom Metazoa; phylum Arthropoda; class Insecta; order Hymenoptera; family Formicidae; genus Cyphomyrmex; species Cyphomyrmex costatus. Next base: position 4,798 of record NW_017278652.1, on the reverse strand, counting down.
AACCGGCGTCAGCTGTTTGACTATTCTTATGCTTAATCTCACGCTCGCTTCTTGTCCGTTTGCGTCTTCCTCGCAATTTCTATGTTCTGTAATAGTACATTGTGTAACGCATGAGGGCTAGTGTTATGGCGCGAAGGGCGCGAAAGTACGAGCGAAGCGAGTGCGTATTCGCGCCCGTCCCGCGCTATAAACAATATACCCCCACTAGTTACTCATAATATTTTTTGTCACGCGTACGCGTTTGTTACTTGTAACGCGAAGTTACACTTACAAATTACTTTTTTGGTAACTTTACTGGTAACTGCGTTACTTTCTTTTTTTGGTAACTGTAACGGTATAACGTAGTTACATTTTTTGGATAACGGTAACGAAATTTACAGTTACTTTTATCGTTACTTTGCATACGATTGGACACTTTATTCCGTTATATAACAATTACGTGTTATTAATTACGACAGCTATAAATGTGATTGTAGGACAATGAATGTTTTTATTTAATATAGGCGTATAAGCTACACTTAGTTTAATTTAATCTAAATATCGTACACATTATGTTCTAATTGAGCTGTGTATAAAGCTTTACTCTGTACATTTCTGTGTACATTTATGTTGAGCAATTGGAAAACATCCCTTTTTGTAAAACTTCTGTTATACATTTTAATTACAGCGTTATAATTTTCTTTCTATCAAAATATTTGATTTACAGCTAAAAGTATAAATTAAGTAAAAGTATAGCTGTATTATAATAAAAATATTATGTGTATTTCTTAATTTTTCTTTTAACTTCTAACTTATATTGTGATTCAGATAGTCCTATACAATCCTACATAATCTTTTAGTTTTCTGCAAAGTATACAAAAGTTCCCAAAATATTTTAGCTGTCAACTGCTGTAGCGATCCTGAAGTGATCTTTGACAATTGAGAAATATATACAGTACCATTATTTCAGGAATCATTTTGCACTTCTGTCTTCTATGTGATACATATAATCGGACATATGTATATCTCAGTTTGCTGCATATTTTACAGGTTTTAGAATTACCAAACTGTGTTAAAAAAAAAAACTAAAAAATAAAACTATACATAGTGTCAGTGTTATACATGCTATACGCTATACTATATATTGCTTTTATTAACGTTTAAACAAAAAATACTGCAAAAGTACATTTTTAGACAGATTTTTAAAAAGTAACGAAAAAATAACGAAAAGTTACCTTTCGAGTAACGATAACTGTAACGAGTTACTTTTAAAAAGCGATAACTAGTAACGGTATCTCCTTACTTTTTTTTACTCAGTAACAAGTAACTGTAAAACTTGTTACTTTTAAAAAGTAACTTTCCATTCCCTGCAAGTATGTGTTCGTGTGTCTGTGTTATCTTTAAACGACGGTTCCTAAGAAATTTAAACCTGTGGCAATGCAATCGCTACAATGTAATTGTCATTTTTTTTAGAACTCACATATTTTTATAGACAACAAACAAAAATAAGCATAAATGAAATACAATAATCTATAACAGCATTCTAACTTCTAATATTTTATTGCAGTCTATTTTATCTTTATATATGAAATAGACAAATTGTTAATCTTATTTGATATATGTGAAATAGAATTATTTTATAAAATATACTTAAATAATATTTATCACGTGACATTCACGTAATATTTCCATTTGTAATTGTAATTTTATGTTTTTAATTTTATTGCTATGTGAAAACAAATTTTTTCAAAAGTTTCAATGTAAATTAAAACACCTACAGATTTAATGCATACATCAAATTTTTAAACAAAAAAGAATTGCTCATCCGGGTGCAATTTATCGATGAGGACAAGATACGTAATAAATAGATATTATATTTCTGTAGAATAGCATCCACGTGAACAGTAGATAATATTACGTAATTTTAATATAACTTGAGATACTTCCACATTGACATTACTAATATATAATAAACGTAAAATTTTTGAATTAAAAAAAGTTGCTCATCCGAGCAGTATGACAATGAAGCAAGTATGTAAAATCAATACTGTTGTCACAGACTATACAGTGGAATCTATAGGTGCGTTCCGTAACGCACATGTTGTGCATGATGCATCCATTGTCCTTGTTTAATATTTAGTGAGCAACAAGGATAAACGATGCATTATGCGCACCATGCGAGAAACGGAACGCACCCTATGTGAATAGCTGAATCGCAGTAGATAGTTAGCTTAATAATACTATTAGCATTCAAGGTGAAAATTTAATTGATATATTTTTATTTTCTCCTAAAACTGCTTAACTAATTGATTAGTTAAGTACTTATTTTTGGAGCGCTTCATGCATAACTCGCAACGCACCATTATTATAGTTTTAAGGAAAGCTTTATAACAACTTTAAATACTAAAAAAAGCTGTAATGGAAAACATAAAAGAAAACATAAAAAGAAACATAACGTTATAAGAATTATTATTGTTGAGAGTGAAGTTATAACATTCTCATGTTACTTTAGTATGTGTGAACTTCATTGTTCCATGTCATTAGCATTGTCCAAGTAGAACAAAAAGTCATCAAAATGGCGTTTAAATAGCTTCATAATGATTATTAACAATAATTTTTTGATCAGTCACGGTTTATTTTAATATTCATTTTATTATTGTGACCTATTATACTACTTGAGTAACTATTACTTTATGTGTGCGGGCTGTTTCGCGCGCGCGCGTATGAAGTAGACCAATCGTCTCTCAGAAAATTTTAAAATTTTTCACATAAGTAGTACTCTGAGAGATAAAATTTTGTGTCAAAGGATTTTTTTTTATTGCAAAATTGATAGAGATATAAACAATTAAAAATTAAACAAACAAAGAAGAACAGCCTATAATAGTCAAAGCTAGATCACAGTGCTTATTATAAATTATAATTATGTGTGAATTTTATAAACTGTGCATGTATAGTCCCTACTTCGTATGTAGTATATAATTAATCAAGTTAATCAAGTAAAATTTGTGATATTACTACTGTAGTATTTATGGTATGCGTTATCTGAAAGTTATCAGTGCGCAATTATGGGGAATTATAACTACATACGTAGTTTATAAAATTATGTGGTCACATAATTATACAATGTCAAAAATTAAAAGAAAATCGATTATCATAGCAATACTAGACACGTCTAACTCTTACGGTTGTCGGTACAATATTTATCACTCTTTTAAAGAATATAAAGTCTTTAAAATGACTTTTTAATAAATTTTGTGCATTAATGTTAGGTCAACAGCAGTTTAAAATAAATAGAAAATATCTATACTGTAATATTGAAAAATACTAATTTTTAATTGTTTCTCTAATTTGAAAAGAGATTATATAATAGATACAAAACTAAAAGTCAGAGTTAAAGTTCTACACATACTCTGTCTCTCGCTTTTGCTTTAAAATGCATTAGACTTTCTTTTCAAAAAACCTCAAAACCCATTCCTAGCGACTATAGCTCAACAGGTTCAATTGTAATTTGTGAACCAGAATTATTGATATTAATATGGATCCTTTTCAATGGTGAAAATTATGTGAAAAAAATTTCCATAAGTGGTCTGGTTGGTAAAAAAATTTTTATGTATTTCCATATTTATGTAACATTCGTTGCATCGGAGAGAATTTTTTCAAGTACGGGTAATATCGTTTCGCCACAACGGAGTTGTCTTACCTCAGGAAATGTTTCAACAAATGTTTTCATATTTCAAAATAAGTTTTATTAGAGTAAAGCCATATATTTTTATTATAGAGCATAGTTTTATTAGGGTAGAGCTATATATATTGCTATTTTCTATATATTTTTTAGAATATTTTATAATACAACTTTTTTAAATAATCTACAATATATTATAATACTAATCTTTTAAATTAACCGATGGAATAAAAGCATATTGACGAAAAAACGAACGATATTTGATTATTTCAGAATGGAGAATATTTCGAAAATTCGTACTACTATTTATTTTATTTGTCATATTTATTTATATCCACACAGCATCGAATTTACTTTTTATATACATTTTATTTTACATTTGTATATCATAATAATTGGCATCGTTTTGGACCTTTCAAAAGTCATAGTGACTTATTATACTCTGTATTTCTCATGTTCATTCTTTTTTTTATTAATTAAATTATATTTAATTATTAATTTAATTAATTATAAGTAATTTATCAGGTTTTTTTTAAATGTATTTTTATATTATGTTTTATTTTATGTTTTAATCACTTTCACACATCGATTTTACAATACTATCTTGATTTTCTATTCCTAAAATTGTTGTTTTATGCTAAAGAAGATTTACAATTAGTAAAACAATTATATTAATTCCTATTTTTTATTAATTTATATTTGGAATAAATTTATTTTTACATTTTTAATTTTAATTCTTAATTGGATTGTTATATTGAGCATAATTTTTCCTTACTTACAAACGTATCGAGTCTGACTAAAAACACAAAAACACTGCTTTATAAACATAAATTCACTGTTTTTCATTAAAAATATAATTTCGCTGCTAATACAAAGAACTTCGTGTTTCTAAAGAAGTGAATTTATGTTTATAAAGTAGTGCTTTTGTGTTTTTATAGCAGTGATTTTGTGTTTTAAAGCAGTGAAAAGAATAGACCTTACATAGTGCTGCAGCAAATCGGAATGACAGATATCTTAATCTCCAAAATCTTGAATTTAAACGCTTAATACCTCGGTTCACAAGGATGACAGCCTCATTTTTTGCCAGATTCTTTCATTTTGAGTAAAAACACGTCGAATGAGTGTATTTTTAAGATT
>NW_017278651.1:0-660 GCF_001594065.2 Cyphomyrmex costatus | reverse complement strand
GCTGGTTCCGGTGCCGGCGCCGCCGGCGGCTGCATCGCTGCTGGTCCTGGTGCCGGCGCCGCCAAATCTCCCACGGCCTGCGGCCCTGAGGGCTGAATCATTTTTTTTAATTTTTCATTTTCTGCCCTCAGGGCCACTAACTCTATCTCCGTGTCCATCATTTGCAGACTAAAAGAATAACAACAATTTTAATATAATATACGAATACTTATATATTGTTATAATAAATAAATATTTTACTTACTCGTTATCAGAATCGGTCATCGTGATTTGGTACTCAGTCACTGCTCACAGACTGCTCACAGACTAATGGCTGCCGCAGACAGAACGCGGCAACGCTTGCCGCGCGGCGGAAGTTGCCGCGATTTCAGCGTCTCGCCGGCAAGATTGATTACTGACAAGATATTGATTGGTTATCGTGTCAACTTCCGCCGAGCGGCAAGCGTTTCCGCGTTCTGTCTGCGGGAGCCAATAGTATTAGCACAGTATATACAGTAGTGCAATTCTCTCGATTTTATGTTGCTTAAAATGGAGTGCACATGCGCGAAATAAGTGAATTATTAATGTACTCTTTCTCTTTTCATCTTATCTTCGCTGTGTCAAAACGCACTAGATTTATTTACGTCGCACTCTAATGAATGCATTGAAGTGAATAAGAAC
>NW_017278650.1:0-499 GCF_001594065.2 Cyphomyrmex costatus | reverse complement strand
CGACTAAGCAACACGCGGTAAAACAACACGCGGCTCAAACAACACGCCGGAAAAGCAACACGCAGCGGAAACAACACGCGGTGAACGACTTTAACGGCGAATTTCGACTTTTTTCCCGAAAAAATCTCTTTTTCGTAGGATTACATAAAATACGCCCTAGAATTAAATACAAGTGTCAAAAATCGCAAATTTTTATTAGTTCGTTGTGACGGGCATCACAAACCACGTCACCTCCAGTGATCCTGATTATTTCTAATCATCCGAAGTTTCTTACTTCTATTTTATATTTTATACGCTAGCTGCGATTAGAACGAAACTTGGTTTGGATATAAAGCATTGAGTGAACTATTAAATGGACCTATTATCCGTATCACGGAAATAATTAAAAAGAGAATGTTAGCTCTATTTTAGAAATTATAGGTCATAGGGCGATATTCTTTATCATACGCATAACTCTTACGTTTCTACGCATAGGAAAATTAATTAAATCGTCGTATAA
>NW_017278649.1:0-442 GCF_001594065.2 Cyphomyrmex costatus | reverse complement strand
TCTACAAATATCCTCCTACTACAGAAATTTGGAAATCCTAGAAAAAAGGAATAACAGTAATAAATAGTGATTAAAAAAAACATAAAAATTATTGTAAAAATTCATCAAGAACTATAAGAAACGCTATTAATAATTACTCGGTACTCTCAAAAAATTTTCCGACGTAGAACTTAGAAAAAAATTTTAAATTAAAAATTTTTTGGGAGTACCAAGGAGTCCTGTTCGGAGTTCTGGACAGTTCTCGGCAAGTTCTGTCGAAAAATATCAGAGCTTAAAGCGATTGGACCAACGGTTTCTGAAATATACTCATTTAAAAATTGTATGATCTTACAAATGTCGGTATATCTTAAAAACCGTTGGTCCAATCGCTTCTTCACCTTACAGTTTTCGATCGAACTCGTCGAGAACTATAAGAAACGCTACTCAGAACAGGACTACTTGG
>NW_017278648.1:0-918 GCF_001594065.2 Cyphomyrmex costatus | reverse complement strand
TCCATAACGATAACGATGTGAATACACAAAATATGTTGAAATGAAAGAAAGATTTAATCTAAACTATTTTCATAATTTTTATTTTAATCATTTATTCCATCCATCGAAATTCTTTTGAGAGCACACCGCTTGTTCTTTTTCCGAATCGTTAACAGATTGGTACTCTGGAATTATAAGCAATTATTTTTCATTGTACGGGCTAGTATAACGACTTTTATATTTTGTGTTATATTTAATCTACTTGGGTTGGAATAGGAAGATCTTTTAATATTTATTTTTGTAAAGAAGAATCAAACCATTTGGATTGAAATAGGAAGAACTTTCAATAAGAATAAGAAGATATATATGGTACTTAGGTTTCAATGTATATGAAGGAAGATAAAGATAATACTACATGGATTTTACTATTTAATTAATTAGAATTTAATAAGAATAGTACCACATGGGTTTTTAAAGATATTAAGGGTACCCTTCGGGTCTTTTTAACGTTTTTTCATAGAATTTTTTTTTCATAGTAAAATGTATTTAAATTCTTCGAACTTTTTACACATTATTAATGTTACAAATGAGCATGTAAAAAAATTTTTTTTTAATTTTTCGCGCACGTGCGGCGTCAAAATGGTGGCTTCAGTGGTGGGTCGTAAAAATCTGGTGGACGTGATATCTCCAGTTCGAAACGCCTGAAACAAAAAATCCAAACAGATTCTTAAAATACATGTTCGTGACTATAGCCGGTAGTAAAATTAAACGTTTTAAACGTAAAAAAAACAAAATGGCGACGTTTTGAATTTATTTACCCCTTTTTCACCCGTACAATGATGAAAAATAGGGGTTAAAAATCAACGAAAAATAATTATTTTACTACGGGCTAAAACTACACATGTTCTGAACAATCCCTGAAAATTTCAGCCCGATCGG
>NW_017278647.1:0-298 GCF_001594065.2 Cyphomyrmex costatus | reverse complement strand
GGCAACCCGCGAATCGGAATTACGGGTTCGCGAACAAGAATTTGCAAAGAAATGGCAGGACGCAGACGATACGCGCTACGAAACCGCGCAGCATCAAGATACACGCGACACAATCGTGGGTATTAATCTACCTCCCGCCAAATTTACGAGCCCCCACAACCTGCGACACGCCGCGAACCGCCGGACAATAACAGATCCGACGACGGGCTAAATTTGAGAATATCACTTAAAGACACCACCGAGTTAGTTCCACGCTTCGACGGGTACAATATTCCCTTATCGAAATTCACGAATGCCT
>NW_017278646.1:0-519 GCF_001594065.2 Cyphomyrmex costatus | reverse complement strand
AATTTTTAAGAACTTAATAATTTCATAAATTTTTTAATAAAATAAGTTATAATAAATAAAATTGTTTATTTTTACTACGATGAATATGCACTAATATTGAACTACATACAAACATTATTATTGTGCAAAGTTGTAATAAGCAAAAATTTAATATTTTTTAAGAGTAGTTTCAAGTATTAAAAAATGTTGAATAATTGCACAATTTATATAAATTGTGATAAAATATATACCAATCAACCATGTTCCTGTTCTACCATTTCTGTGCTCTTGTTCTAAATGATGAGAGATAACCGATGCATTCCATATGTGTGAGTCGTGAATCCGTCCACCGTGGCCTGCATTAACAGCTAGAATTTTTTGGTTACCATCACAAATCTGAAATTGCCAATTTCTCTATTCATGCTTGTCTAATCTGAATGCACACACTATTTGTATAGTTTCTACAAAGTATATTATATACATACAAGCATTACATTCAAAGAGTGATATAACTTCCTATTAATATATAAGTGTTCTCGC
>NW_017278645.1:0-784 GCF_001594065.2 Cyphomyrmex costatus | reverse complement strand
GATTATGCCTAATGCCACAGCAGTTCCACTGAAAAATTTTCAATTGATTGTCAGCCTTTTTAGCTTTAGGGTTTATGTTTCGACGAGCCACATGGCGGTAGCTTGCCGAGACATGAGGGGGAGATGACGGCGATTCCATCAGGAACAACCCTATCGGGCGTCCAGAATCACCGCCTGACGGCGGAGAAGCCGAACGAATATGCTGAAATTGACTGTCAAAGTTGCTAGATTCCTGAAGATTAATAGAATTATTTCCGAAAATCTCCTTCATATCCATGTTCATATTCCGAATCGAATTCTTCACACCATTGTTGCGTGGGAGTATAATGATGATTATTGTCTGAGGGATATCTGAAAGACCCATTGTTAGTTTGCTGAGCCTGAGAAGGCTGGGAGAAAACTTTACTTAAGTTTTTAACAAGCTGTATAATTAAGTTAAAAGCGCTGGAAAAATTATTGTTTTGAAAATGAGAAAAAATTTCAGAGGTCATGACCATCAATTCAGCAAAACTAGCGTTCGTGTTATTACTGCTCCTACCTACACCATCATTCTGCGATTGTGATTGTGTTGGTGTTTGTGTAAAGAAATTGTTTGAAAAGGCTATGCCATTACCAGATGCGAAGGCAGGTCGACCGTTAACCTCGCTTAAAGCTTGACGATGCGCTATTTCGTCATATCCCTGTTAATGAGGGTTAAGATGGCTCCTGTGCCGATTAGACGAGCGTACAAATTCCTCTGGAAAAGCTCCTTTCCTTGGAGCGGCACGTGAATTCCTGGGAGGTT
>NW_017278644.1:0-324 GCF_001594065.2 Cyphomyrmex costatus | reverse complement strand
TCTGATTAGCTTAACAGAACTATTTTGTGAATACTTCGAGTTCTTAATACAAACATCTTTGAAAAAAAATAAAATTTAAAAAAATAGTAGAAATCTTTGAAAAATTTTTGATGGTACCGAGTAGTTCTGAGTAACGTTTCTTATAGTTCTTGACGAGTCCTATTGAAAACTATTAGGTACAAAAGCGATTGAACCAACGGTTTGCAAGATACAACGACATTTGTCAGAAGACCAACAATTTTTAGAGTGAGTATATCTCAAAAACCGTTGGTCCAATCGCTTTGAGCTCTGAAACTTTTCGACAGAACTCGCCGAGAACTGTCC
>NW_017278643.1:0-588 GCF_001594065.2 Cyphomyrmex costatus | reverse complement strand
AACGGTGAGGGGGACAGTGCAACTTTCGGTTAATTTTTGAATCATTTGCGTCTAGTTTTTGCTCACCGCTCCGCGCGCAGAACAATGCCATTCGACTGTCATGGGGCATTTCGACTGCAAGCGGAGCGGTGTGGTGAAGGGGACAGTGCAACTTTTGGTTGATTTTCGAATCATTTACGACTAGCTTTCGCTGTCCCCCTCACAACACTGCACCGCGCATAATATATTACTACGAAAAGCAACTGTTTTACATTTATTTAATAATTTTGTTTTGTAATATGCAATCGCGTTAACGAATAAAAAATAAATATGTTGTATTAAAGTTGACGCGTTAATATTACAATAGACGGTTAGTGAAAGCAGTCTTGGGGATTGTTTTGATGTGCAAGGGCGGACGCGAGTCGCACGTTACCCCCTCACCCGGCTCACCGACAATAAACCGTGCAGTCTTCATTTAAATACATATTAAATAAAATTTAATATAATAAAATTTAATATGTACATTTGTTCTATTTTAAATAAAACTATTATTTTAAATTCTACTGACTGCTGACTGATATGATGTATATTTAAAACTATCGCAGTACT
>NW_017278642.1:48020-49275 GCF_001594065.2 Cyphomyrmex costatus | reverse complement strand
TTTATCGTTTTATAACGTAACGTTCATTCTAGAAGATTGATGTCATTATATGTTAATAATTATTAATTATATAAAAGTTAACATAATTACAAAAATTGTACATTTGAAAATGACATACATTATTAATAACTAACTGTTAGGTTAAGTTAAAATAAATTAATTAATCTATTATCAGTTTATGTTGCTTTATCTATAAATAAAATAGAAAAAATTATTTCTATAAAGTTCATATAAAAATTGCATATTTATTGGTACATAAAATTTCATATTTGTATAACAATAAAAACGTACTTTATTTCATAAATAAAGCTTTTATTGAGACTGGGTGCGTTCATAGCGGATTCAAACTAGACACGTATGTTATTATTGTCTTAACTGTATAATACGCATGCGTAACATTTTTCATTTTTAACTAACAAGCTTCGATATTATTACTAACAAGGGAAGTATCACAACTGTCCGACTCCGATTTGATTCTCCATGAAATATGTTGTTAAGCACGAAAATCTAAAAGAAACGTATTTTTTTATACGTGCCCTAACTCATGTTTCAGGGGTGAAACACCCCTTTGAAAAAAACGGTCTTTTTCTTTCGAGGCGAATATCGTCGGAAGTATAAAAGATATAAAAAAATTTTTAAACAAAAGTTGTACAGTTTCAAGAGTACTTTAAAAAAAAAAGAAAAAAAATTTTTTTTATTTTTTTGTTTAACATAGTACCCCCATCACCCATAATTTTTTTAAATTTTCATATTTTTTCTTTACCAAATTAAAGATTATTTTTTTACGAATTCATCAACCATGTGTAATAAAGTTATATTACAACATACCATTTTCGAGAAATAATTATTAACGCTTCCGTATATAGATACGTTATCCATGTTCATATGCGTAATTGTCATATGCGTAATTGTTCATATAAGTAATTGTCGTCGAAATAATAAGATACATGAAAAGATAGTTTAAGTAAATTTTCATGGTTTTCTATATGCTTTATGAATGTATAGGTACATGTATTTAGATTTTCTGAATATGTAACATTCTTAAAATATATAGTATATTAACCCTGTTATTATTTGTTCGACATAAATTCTTCCATGAATAAAAATTAAAAACAATTTTATTTCAAGTCCATCCTCTCTTATATTAAAATTATTGATATTATTATTTATTATTATTATTATTATTTTTATTATTATTTTTTATTTATTATTATTATTTTTTATTATTATTGTTTATTATTTGCTCGTCTTTTAT
>NW_017278642.1:40992-43399 GCF_001594065.2 Cyphomyrmex costatus | reverse complement strand
GTGTCTAGGTGTTCGCCTTCGAGGAACTAAGTGTCTAGGTGTTCGCCTTCGAGGAATTGGGTGTCTACGTGTTCGACGTCGAGGAAGTGAGTGTCTAGGTGTTCGACGTCGAGGAAGTGAGTGTCTAGGTGTTCGCCGTCGAGGATATGAGTGTCTAGGTGTTCGCCGTCGACGAAATAAGTGTCTAGGTGTTCGCCTTCGACGAAATAAGTGTCTAGATGTTCGCCGTCGAGGAAGTAGGTGTCTACGTGTTCGCCTTCGAGGAAATGGGTGTTTAGGTGTTTGTAAGAAACAATGTGTCGTCGTCGCCGTCGTCGTCGTCGTCGTCGCCGTCGTCGTCGTCGTCGTCGTCGTCGTCGTCAGCTACGGAGAGGGGAAATGCATTCTGGAAATTTTGGCGCAAGAGATATAAATGTGTATCTATGGGTGCGATCGAGTTGCCACTACGAATGCTTCGAAGCGTTTGATTAATCAATCAGAAGAAAGAATTTTACAAATTAACCAATCATGAAATGCTTCGAAATATTCGTAGTGGCAACTCGACCGCACCTTATAATATCGATCTCTGCGATTTGTAAGATCGATAAAGTCGGATTGAGTCTCGGCAATAACAAAGGATTGAGGTTAGGAAATTTGTCACATCGATGGCATATAAAAACATGTAAGTGAGGTTAAAATAAATAAATTTTCTGATCATTTATCTGATTATTTTATGAAATATGAAATAATTTATTAAAGTTGCAAATATCCTTTCGTACGCAGGATTATTAAAAAAATTTTAATTAAGAGCGTACGCAATGAAGTAGGAAATGAAGATTTGAATCTTCTCGATTTAACGCAATCTGATGTGATTGGTGGCTCGCCATCTCTTTGTTACATTCACACATTTTGAAATCACCGAGCACGCTTCTGGTTTGTGGAATTACCGTGAAATTATTAAAACATCTTTTCGATATCGTATCAGATAAGTTTTATAATATATCTATTAACCTGTTTTTTCTGTTGTCTATATAAAATTTGTTAAAAAAGAACTGATTCTCTGTGTTGTATTTTAATTATAGATTTTGAAAGAAAAGACCTAAATCCAATCTGTCAGTATATAACTTATATTTGATAGTTATCTCAATATTATCCTATGAAATAATTTATTATTTATCAGGTCTCTATTACATTTGTCCTATTTTTTACAATATCTTTACAAGTACATATATTATACCATGATAAATAATAGATTATTTCATAAAATAATTTTGAGATAACTACCAGACAAATAAATAATAATATAATAAAAGGCAACTCACAAAATAAACACAGTGACGAGAAAATCAAGATTACGCAAAATAAAGAATTATTATAATTGTTTTTTTTTTAGTACACATTACCTTTTAAGGAAATGTACAAATAATTTTCTGTATATTTTAGTAAAAGATATATACAGACAGATTGGTTGAGGCCTTTCCTTTCAATAAATCTGAAATTATAATTCAGTACAAAGAATTTATTCTTTTATAATTATGTATATAATAGAGGGAACAAATTAATAGAGATTCTAAAATTATCTGATACAATATTGATTCCAATCATATCAGATACGTTTAGAATTTCTATTAATTTGTTTTCTCTATTCTTTATATTATATAATTGTAAAAGAACTGATTTTTTGTACTGTCTTTTTTTTCAGATTGAAAGAAAAAGTCTGTTATTTTTCAAAACAGTAGGAAGTGAATTATGAATCTTTCCGACTTAATGTAACCGTCTGACGTGATTGCTGACCTGATATCTTTTTGATACATTCACACATTTTAAAATCACCAAGCACGCTACTGATTCATGGAATTACCGTGAAATTATTAAAAGATCTCTTCGATATCGTATTAGATAAGTTTTCTAATATTTGTCCTCTCTTTTCTCTACATAATTAGGAAAAAACTAATTCTATATACTGTATTTTATTTTCAGATTTATTGAAAGAAAAGGCCTGAATCCAATCTGTCTGTATAATACACCTTTATATTTGATAGTTATCTCAATATTATTCTATGAAATAATTTATTATTTATCAGGTCTTTGTTGCAACTCAGTATTATTCTATGAAATAATTTATTATTTATCATCTATTTTTTACAATATCTTTACAAGTATATCCTGATAAATAATAAATATTATTTCATAGAATAATTTTGAGATAACTACCTGACAAATAATAAATAATATATTATTTCATAGAATAATTTTGAGATAACTACCAGACAAATAAATGATAATATAGTAAACGGCAACTCACAAAATAAACACAGTAATGAGAAAATCAAGATTACGCCAAATAAACTATTATTTGTTTTTTTTAGTATATATTTCCTTTTAAGGACATTGACAAATAATTTTCTAGATATTTTAGTAAAAGATA
>NW_017278642.1:40307-40813 GCF_001594065.2 Cyphomyrmex costatus | reverse complement strand
CTTTTATATTTATGTAAAAAATAGAGAGAACAAATTAATAGAGATTCTAAAAATATCTGATACAATATTGATTCCAATCGTATCAGATACGCCCTACTCATCATTTTCACTCTCTTTCATATATAATATATACAATATATTTTTAAATTATTCTTTAAATCATTTTTTATATATATTTTTGATACATCTGTACTTTAACATAATATATTATCACGAAAGTAACTGATATTAAAATATCTATATAAATATACAATTTATACTAACTTCGATACATTGCATCCTCCCTTCTTTTGTTTCACTATCTTGTCATATAATATGGATTTTTCCCATAAAATATATCGTTTAGTTAACTAGTCTTTAAAAATTCTATCTCTAAAGATCTAAGAGGTAGCATCCTTATTCACTTATTTAATTCTAATGACATGTATCTTTTGTATGTATATACCATAAACATACAGTTTATACTTTATAAACTCAGTATAAACTCAAACTCAATACATAAAACT
>NW_017278642.1:26669-35205 GCF_001594065.2 Cyphomyrmex costatus | reverse complement strand
GAAAATATCAAAGTATGGCAGCGTAGCAGTAGCTGATGTGATAGCAGAAGATTTGTATTCAGGTATATCTCGTTTGTTGATAGTGAATGGAAATTGAGGCCATTGCCCCTTGTCAAGTTTCAGCCAAGCGGGCCCCGACCACCAAAGATGCGCATGTGGCAATGCAGCCGGAGATATGCCTCTGGATAAAAGATCAGCTGGATTGTCCTGACTGGATACATGATGCCAGTCTTGTATAGTGGTTAATTGTTGGATATCGCCAACACGATTGGAGACAAATGTCGACCATGTACGACTAGATGATTGCAGCCAGGCTAAAACTACGGTGGAGTCGGTCCACAGATAAATAGATGTAAATTTGTGAGTAATACGTTTCAAAATCTTGTCGGTGATCTGAGCCAACAAGAGGGCTGCGCATAATTCCAAGCGCGGAATTGATAAACTCTTGAGTGGAGCTACACGGTTTTTAGAGCAGAGCAATCTAATTGAAATGTTTCCGTGAGCATCAGTGGCACGTAAATAGATGCACGCGCCATAAGCTCGTTCACTGGCGTCAGAGAAGCCATGGAGCTCTAAGTTGATATGTTCACTTAGCGCGATAGCGCGTCGTGAAATAGTCATGTCTCTCAAAATTGGCAACTCACGCTCGTAGCGTTTCCATTTAGTGGTTGAATCCAAGGGAAGAGCTTCATCCCAGCCAATCTTGAGGAGCCAGAGTTGTTGAATAATGATTTTAGCAATGACAGTCGCAGGTCCAAAAAGTCCGAGAGGATCAAAAACCAAAGCGACTCTTGATAGTACTTGCCTTTTGGTAGGCGTAGCCAAAGGTGGCAGACAGGAGATACTAGAAAATTGGAAGTGATCATGGGTGCAGTTCCACACAAGACCCAGTGTCCTTGTTTCGCATTCCTTGTCGGAAGATAGTACGAATTCCTTTTCAGGATTGGAAAGTTGATCGTCTTGAAGATCAGGTACATTAGAGAACCATTTGCGTAGCTCGAAACCACCTTCAAGAAGCAATTGCCTTGTCTGAATCTTGATGGAGGAGGCATCTTGTAAATTGTCAGCGCCGGTGACCAAGTCATCAACATAAAAGTCGTTTAAAACTGTCCCGGATCCAACGGGATACTTCTCAGAGTTATCCTCAGCTAATTTCCTGAGCGATCTAATGGCTAGGAAGGCAGCAGATGCTGTACCGTACGTGACGGTCAGAAGCTCGAATGTTTGAATGGGTTGATCCGAAGAGTCACGCCAAAGAATGCGTTGCAGAGAGGTTTGATTCGGATCGATTAAAACTTGTCTGTACATCTTTGCCACATCTGCAGTCATGACATATCTGTACATACGAAATCTTATTAATATTGAAAGCAGATCATCTTGTATAGTGGGGCCTACCAATAATGCATCATTTAACGAGATTCCAGTGGTTGTTTTGCAAGAACCATCAAAAACCACTCTTAGTTTGGTAGAAGTACTCGTTTCTTTGTATACGGCATGATGCGGTAGGTAATATGTTTGGCTGTCATTATTTGTAATGTGAGTGACCTCACGCATATGACCAAGTTGTATGTATTCTTGTATAAATTCTTTGTATTCTGCATGTAATTTAGGAGAGGTAACAAAGCGTTTCTCTAAACATTTGAAGCGGCGAGTGGCTATTTCCCTTGATTCACCGAGTTCAGATAGCTTGTTAGGTATGATCGGTAGCTGGACCACGAAGCGTCCATCGCTGTTGCGTTTGACAGTGTCCTTGAATAGATTCTCGCAAGATTGGTGCTCTGGAGAAAGAGTTGAAGCGGATATCGAATGATCCAATTCCCAGAAACGACTGAGAGCATGATTTAAGTCTTCTGTTACAGCTAAACAACTGATGATTGAAGAACTGGAGTTACTAGGAATACTTGATGTCGGACCAGATAAAATCCATCCCAAGAGAGTTTTCTGCAGTGTTGGTTTATTTCTAGAAGGTTTAATTTGACCTGCGCAAATGAGCTTCCAAAATATCTCAGCGCCGATTAGCATGTCAATGTCAGCGGGAACATTAAAATCAGGATCGGCCAACTTTAAATTATTTGGTATAGTTATATTCTGCTTGGAAATGAATTTTTGAGGCAATTGTTGCGTGATTTTTGGCAAAACAACGCATTCTATCCTCTCGCTAAAATTGTTGAACCGCGACTTAATATGTACTACTGTAGATTGATTGGCTCGAATGTTAGCATTAGTTACACCTGAAATAGATATCTCTATTTGCCTTTTATTGAGGTACAATTTGTCGGCAAGACTCTGCGTAATGAAATTCATTTGTGATCCGCTATCTAACAATACACGACACGAATGGATGTGTTTATTACAGTCAAATACATGAATAATAGCTGTTGATAATATAATTCCTAGAGATTGATGAGTAGATAAACATTGTGTTGCAACTGGCTTCGCAGAAGTTTCTGTATCGGAAGCCACAGCTGCTTTCGCATTAGACGACTCGTTAGCGTCTGCTGTCTTTGACAAATGTAAAAGTGTATTGTGTTGACCTTTACATTTGCGACAAGAGCTTGAAGTGCAATTTTTAGCTTGATGAGAATTAGATCTCAAACAGTTTAGACATAAATGAACCTTCTTTGCAAAGGCGATTCTGCTTTCTACTGGTAATTTGAGAAATGTTTCACAATAGTAAAGCGGATGATTTTCCTTACATTTAGGACAAGATAAATTAGAAGTCGCGAGATTAGAAACCGAACAATTCTTTGCCTTTGCAAATTGATTGATTGAGGATTTGCTAGAAATTGCTTCAAGCGCGATGCAACGTTTTGAAAGAAAATCAGTCAGTGATTTTAGTGTGGGAATTTCCATATCAGGAATGCTTGTTTCCCAAGCCTTGGTAGTAACCGTATCAAGTTTCGAAATTATAAGATGAACGATTAAATCGTCCCAAGTATCCGTGGGTCTTCCCATGGCTTTGAGAGCGCGCAAATGTTTTAAAATCGTATCTAATAATTCACGTAACTGAGCATGATTTTCTTTCGTTACTGGAGCAATTTCGAAAATGGCCTTGATGTGCCTTTGTAATATCCACCGTTTGTTGTCAAATCGTTCCTTAATAGCGTTCCAGGCATCCTTATAATTGTCGGTGGTAGTTTCAATTGACTTTATTATTTCAGCGGCCTTGTCCTTGAGGGAAGATCGCAAATAATGGAATTTCTCTATCTCGGATAAATTTTGGTTGTTGTGGATTAATTGTTCAAACATATCATGGTAAGAATACCAATCCTCGTAGGAACCTGAAAACACTGGAAGCTCGATTTTAGGTAACTTAACATGCGCTTCCCTGCGGGCAGACGAATTAGCGCCTGGCGTGCTAAAAGATCCCGAAGAAAGCCTAATGTTATGTTGATCAAAATGCTCAAGTAAGGATTCACAGCGTGAGATTACGCTAAAGTATGTTGATTCGAAGCTTGCTCGGTGTTGCTCATGTTGAGCGTTTAATAGATCTAAATCTTGAGAAGATAAATCTTCTTCATTCTCAAGAACCTCTATTCGCGATTGTACTACGTCGAAAAGATTCCATAATTCCAATATTCTTTTTTTGCGTTCAATAATGTCATGGCGCGATCCATGATTCGCGTCAAAGCTTTCTATGGCAGACTTGTGTCGGGTTAGAGAAGCCTTTGCGGCTGTGCGTTTAGTTTTGGCCTCGGTCAATGATATCGAATCCATGCTTATGATTCTTACGTTATCGTTAGTGAATTGAGAATAATGCCCTTTATTGTGAAAGGAAGCGCATGCGTGTGCATATGAAGATATACGTATATGTGAGAACGTATGTGTAACGAAGTTTCGAGAAATGAAAAGCCAATATGGCGGTCAAATGTGAAGACGCATGCAATATGGCTATCTTACCTTGAGTGAATGAAACAATCTTACCTAAAGATTACTTATGCTTGTGCTTGCGGCTTATGAGCACGCTCGAATGAGAATTTGAATGAATTTCAGGTTATACCCTCTGTATCGCTGGGACGGATTCCTTGTTATCCTGTATCCGGCTCGAAGGACCAAATGTGCGGGCTTGTGCCTCTATGCGCTATGTGTAGCGCTATTTTCTCTTATGAAAGCCTTGTGGCTCAAGTATTAATTGGCTATGCTTGATGCAGCGTGTGATAATGCTCGAAGGACCAGTGTTGGCAAGAAGCAACACGAAAACATAGTTGATAATGATACTTATTTATTCTTATTAAACTCATGCATGTGCATGCTTGACAAGCGTAGAACACAGAAGGTGAACTAGTGCAAACTTAAACGACTATATAATAAGCGTAAAGAAAAATCATGCTGCTGCATGCTTGGACGAAAACGAACTAGGAAGAAGAAGACGGAAGTGGCGAACGAACAGATACGGAAGCGAACGAACGCAAACGAACGCAGAAACGAACGCTGATAAGCGAACGCTGAGGAGAAGGGGAACGCAGGTAGCGCTCTTTTCAGAAGGAGGGAGCGTAGCAAAGCGAGCGAAAATACAAAAGTGAAAACGTGCATAGCGCGTACAAGTTCGATGTAGTCGCGGAGCCAGGCGGATTGCGCGAATCGCAACACTGTTGGAGGTTGCGGTAGTGGACGACGTACCGCTGCTTGTCGCTTACCGTCGCGAGAAGCTTGTCGTCCCGCTTGCCGGGCGGTTTCTCTCGCGTCGGGCGGAACGGCAGGTCGGCGTGCGCGTCGTGAAGATGTTGCGGGTACTCGAGATCCACCTCGAGGATGTACCCGGTGGGCGAATCCAGCGCCAAGTGCCATCAGCATGTCGTAATATTCTTCGTTAGTGTATGCCATATCGTCTTATGGTAAAAAAATATAAAATACATATTCATACTCAGTTTTTTTATTAAATATTTTTTTATACAAACTATAATGTTGCATACATTATCTTAAGGTTCAATCAGTGATGGAGGTATATGGAATAATACGGATTTTGCCAAAGCTTTCGAAGAAGATTTGGTCGACATACCTCCACCAATAAATTTGCCAGATACGAATATTGCAACACATTATGCTTTCGTTGGCGACGAGGCGTTTCCGTTGAAGCTATATATGTTACGCCCATATTCGAAAGACAATCTGACAGATGCACAACGCATTTTTAACTATCGTCTGAGTCGTGCAAGACGAGTAATTGAGAATGCATTTGGCATTTTTGCAGCGAGATGGCAAATTCTTCACAGTACTTTATGTCTTAATCCCGAAAATGCTATTGCTATTGTCAAAGCTTTGATATGTTTACACAATTTTATTATGATCACAGAGGAAGAAATGAGTATGTCTAATCCGCGATTGTATTGTCCTCCTAATTTCGTTGATGATATGGATCAAGAAAGTGGAGAATGGCGTAATAACATAAGAAATAATGTTGTACTTAACGATATAACACGTTTTGGGAGCAATAATGCGTCACGAAGAGCAACAGAACAACGTGATATTTTAAAAGATTACTTTCTCTCACCTATTGGAGAAGCACAGGTACCATGGCAGTACAATCATGTTTTCAGAGGATTAGATATTAATTTGCCACGGTAATGTGAATTTATAAAGAAATTGTATTTGTGTTTTTTTCTCTATCTCACACACATACACATAAAAACGTTTTTTTTTTTCATTTCTTTCCTCCAAGTCCAACAGAATCAATGGTCTAGTTTAAATCGTGTGCACTTGATACGAGTGCTAACTAGTTACTTTTTATTGAATTATCTTAATTTCAGCGATATATGTAAATGTATACACAATAAACGTATTTAGTTAAACATTTTGATGCGTATTGTATCAATTTTATACATCTTTAAATACATTGCTGAAATTAAGATAATTTAATAGAAAGTAACTAGTTAGTACCCGTATCAAGTGCTCGATGTAAATTATAACTTGATATGGCAAACATATGCCAAAAAAAAAACTTGACGTCGGATGTTCGTAGACCATCCAGCAAAAAAAAAGAGGAGCAGCGAGAGAGAAAGGAAAAGAAAGGAAATGAAAGTCTTATAGTTATAGAAATCACAGCATGCGTAAGTAACCGAATCAAATATCTCTTTATTAAATCAAGTAAGGTCGTACCTGTATACCTAACAGCTGTAGGCTATTGAGGCCTGACAATACGTATATATGTATACATAAACTTTATATATTATGTAGGGGAACTTAAATGTATTTAACATGTATAATATAATTTTAACATGTATTAAATATATACATATCTTCAACGTATTTGTTACTGCTCATAAAATTAAAATAAAACATGTAACACATGGAATGTTCAAAATTAATGAAACAATATTTATCACGTAATATTAAAAAAAGTATTGCCTCCTTATTTTTAATGTAAAATAATATATTATTATACTTATTATACATATTGTTAATTATATTTAATCTTTAAAAGTGATAAAGAATAAGAGGCAGAAAACAAAAAGCTGTAAGCCAAATTTAAATACTTATAAGTATAACTTACAGCGAATAAAATTATAGTTTCTCAACTTCTGTTATTAATGGTTTCTTGCCTTTTCGATATATTTCGCTAATGCGCAGTATATCTATTATGAATGATATTTTTGAATCTTCTGGAGTATTTTGTAATGCAACTTTTGAACATATCAGTCTCATTCTCCTTCTTTTGGTTTAACTCTGACATACAATTACTGGCTATGTTCGCAAAAGCGGTAATATTATTTGTTATTGAGTCTAATGACTCAGTTTTCTTCTTTTTATGCATTATGTCGCTTGGGGGTACCTTGTTCTCACGTTTTATTTTTTACCTGATATATGACGACGTATCTGATGCAGTATCACTTGTTACTAGAGTTACAAAGAAATTATGAATTAAAATAAATTAAAATAAAATAAATAAAATAAAATTAATGAAATAATTAAATAATAATAATTAAAATAAATTAAATTAAAATAAATATTAAATAGCATTTTTTCTCTTACCTGAAGATTCTGTTAAATCTTCTATAATTATATCTGATGGTAAATCGATCGATATATCATAAGATTCAGATGCAGTATTAATAGAATTAATTGCTTCTGATACCATGTCTACATTTATAGGAAACTTTTGGATGACACTAGTCATTATATCATTTTTTACTATTGTTGTGCTCAATTCTGGCGCAATATATGTTTCATTTTTGTTTTTCCCATTACATTCAGCTTGTGCTAAACTCTGCATATATGATTTTGATGATGACATATTCGAGTAAGTCCTAAGATAAAAAAATATTTTACAACATAAAATAAACTTTAAACTAAATGTATATACTTGAAGAGAGAATTCAGTTAATATGAAACAACCTGTATATATATTTTTTTTAAGAACAGAAAGAAAAACTTACTTTCTTGGCTCAATGTGGTCTACTAAGAAAAGTGAATCTGAATAAAAATCCCATTGGGATTTATAATCAGTAGTAGCACCAGCTCCAGACCTAGGTTGTGCATTCATCATTTTCCTCCTTTCTTTAGAAAATATGTCTCGAAATGATTTAAATTTTCTGGCTACTTCTTCTCCTAAATAAAAAAAATGCAATATAAATTAAACTATTGTTTTAAGATTAGAGGTTAAGTTGTATGGGCGAAATAGTCTCTGTAAAATTAGAGTTAAAAGTATACTAATCTTTATAGTTAATAAAGTAAATTTTTTTTAAATAATAAAAATTTTAATTTTTTGTGTATAAACTTTGAATGATCAAGAGATGTTTTCCAATTGTAAAGACACATTTGTTAACACAATGACACAATGTGTTCCTAGACCAGAATGTCTAAAACAATGATCATTTCATCTTTAAGATTGACAGACAGAATTCGATGTCATCTATGTCTCTTGTTGGGAAGCACCCAAAAATATACTTACCAGGACAGGGAGGACGAAGAATCTTCCTCACTTCCATCCATGCCAAATTTTTTTGTTCTTGATTTTTATACACTTTGCAACTTTTAGCATATAAACTAGGATTCTTTTGTACTATGTTTATTAATACTCGTGTTGTCGCGGAATCCCAATTATATACCATTTTTTATGGAATACTAAACCTCAAATGCACTCGATGTTGTTCAAGCATTGCGCCGCTGATCGTACGAGAAACCGCTTGCCGCATGTACGTTCTGATTGGCTCAACGCTCGACGCAGGACGCGAAAAGTTGAAGTTCGGTCAACTTTTGTGCGTCCTGCGTATTGCGGCCTGCGACTTGTAACGACCGGAAATACGTCACGCTGCGTCTAGTCTTGCGACCTGCGAACTGTGTTCTGCGTCTTATGTAGAATGGCATTAATAATCCGACTTTAACGATCGTACAGATCGCAGCGATCGATATTGTCGCGACCACATTTATCTCTTGCGCCAAAAATTCCAGAATGCATTTCCTCACTCCGTAGCTGGCAATAATGACGACGACGACGACGACGACGACGTTTCTTACAAACAAACCCATTTCCTCGACGGCGAACACCTAGACACTTACGTCCTCGAAGGCGAACACTTAGACACTTTCTTCCTCGAAG
>NW_017278642.1:24126-24985 GCF_001594065.2 Cyphomyrmex costatus | reverse complement strand
CTCGGCGAGTACCTCGTCCGCAGCGTGTCTATCGGTGAGATCGTTGCTCCGAGAATACGCGATGTCGTGCTCGTGACACGCCGCGTCCAGTGGATTCACACCCGCGTAGCCTCTGGCTAATCGTTTCTTCAGTCGAGTGCCGGGGCCGCAAAACTGGTAGCCTGGAATATGTAACTCGAAAGGAAGCGCGTTTATCGCCCGATTCAACAAGCTCTTCGCTGACATTCGCCGCAATTCTTTATCAGAGGCGGCGGACCGTCGATGTGCGTTTGCTGACTCGGCAAATTGTAGTGCTTCAGACACCGACGGTACCGTTGAACCTCTGAATCGGCTCGTATATGCTCAGGTAGTCTATCCCACACGTGATCGATATAATCGCCGTACACTTGTAACAGTACGATCTTCGGTATATACTGCAACTGTTCAGCGTTCAATTCTCGAATGTCGGAAGAACGATGATGCAGCGCGAAATACATTTTGCTACTGCCCGATTCGCGGATTCGCGCGCCTATAAATAGGCGTCGGAGACTGCGGATAGTTTACAGTGCGAGTATGAAATTTGTGCAGTGCCCACTGACGATACGCGTCATGAATTGTGACGCGAAATTGCAAACGATGCGGGACGACGCGAATAAGCGCAAGCACGGTCAAATGCTGCCGAATACTATACGCGCGATCGTCTGCGGTCCGTCAAACTGCGGCAAGACGAAAGTGCTGATAAGCTTGCTCGAGAGTCCGTACGTTTCGAGAACGTGTACGTCTACTCGAAATCGCTGCAACAGCCAAAGTATCAATATCTCGAAAAATTGTTGACGTCCATCGACGAAATCGGCTACTTTACGTTCTCCAACAACAGCGA
>NW_017278642.1:21469-22210 GCF_001594065.2 Cyphomyrmex costatus | reverse complement strand
TCCCGTTATACTACAATTGCCTTCGAAACGAATCTCGGCGTTAGATTTACTACGCGCGATTATATTAGCAAAGTAATCGTACGTATGCCGTCGGCAACCTGAGTTGTTTTTATATACAATAGATAGGGCCGCCGCAATTGTTTTTATATATATTACATAGGGCTGCCGATGCATCTCGTCTTCAGTGCGCTTTCGTATGCTCTGATGCGCGTTATTGCTGTATACGCAAACGTCAAATCGAGTGCTCGTTATTTTTTTGAAAGTGTTGCCTACTTCGACCGTGCATAAGATTCTCACACTGGTGTATCTTCGCGGTTTCCATTAAAGACGTGATCTGACTGTATCGCTCTCCTTTTTCATTGCTTAGGGGAACTGACGCTACTAATTAATTAACTACTAAGACTACTACGACTACTAAGTGCGTGCGTGCGTGCGTGTGTGTGCGTGTACGTGTGCGTGTGCGTGTACGTGTGCGTGTGCGTGTGTGACATATAAAAAAGAAAAACATGGGACATCGCGAGGGGGCTCGCGAACAATTCGTACGCGCGTTCCTCGCAGACGAGGAGGTGTTGGAGGTGGCGATGGACATCGCCATAGACATCGCCATGGAGGTAGCCATGGAGGTTGTCGGGGACATTGACAACCCTCCATGGTTACCTCCGACGCCACCTCCAACACCTCATATGGAGGACAACGAGGACGACGACGTCGACGTGGAGGGTGTCGTCGAGGACGACGACG
>NW_017278642.1:20745-21361 GCF_001594065.2 Cyphomyrmex costatus | reverse complement strand
GACGAGGAGGTGCTGGAGGTGGCGATGGACATCGCCATAGACATCGCCATGGAGGTAGCCATGGAGGTTGTCGGGGACATTGACAACCCTCCATGGTTACCTCCGACGCCACCTCCAACACCTCATATGGAGGACAACGAGGACGACGACGTCGACGTGGAGGGTGTCGTCGAGGACGACGACGTAGTCGTCATCGAGAATGATGGCGGCGGCGACGATGAGGACGACGACGACGACGTCGTCGTCATCGGCGGGGCTCCCCCGATGGACCCGGTGCACCATATGCAGGTGGGTGAAGTGGAGGATTTCCTCCTACTCCTCGCCCACCTGCATGGGCGATAGGTCAATCGGGGGAGGAGGCTACCACTGGAACCACCGATGCAAGTATGTGTCATTTATTTTATTTTAATCCTTGTGCTAACCTGTCGACGCCCGATGACGTCATCGTATGCATCGGATGCTGCCTTTTGTAATATCCCGGGCGCGATAAGGCCGGCAGCCTATTGTAATACCCCGAGGGGGACGGCCCGGCGGCCCCAGGGCGAGGGGGGGCAGCAGGGGGACGGCGCGATAAGGCCCCAGGGCGAGGGGACCGCGCGGCGGCGGCGGCGGCGGC
>NW_017278642.1:11653-20721 GCF_001594065.2 Cyphomyrmex costatus | reverse complement strand
TATATATATATAATAATAAATATTTTATATTATATATATTGAATAATATTTTTAATTATAAGAGTTAAATCGCGCGCACGTCATATGTGATACAGCATGCAACACTGGTCTGCTGGTTAGATATAGATAGATAGAGTGAGATGATAGAATAGATAGAGTGAGATAACACATAAAGTCAAAGGCCCTCTATTATCGAAAAAACGAGATGGACATTTTCTCTGGTCGACGACGTTGACGACGACGTATGTTAAAAATTGAAACGTGAAAATTCATAGATCTGGACTTTGCGTCGCGATATCTCCGCTAGTAGGGCACGTAGAAAAAAAATGAAAGCACTTTTATCATACAATTTAAGTATTTCCTGTCGATTGAGCGTATGTAGAACTTGATCGGTTCAGCCGTTACTGAGATCTGATCATCTCGACCCCAAAAAATTCTCCGTGTCGCGTAAAGGAGGCACGGCAGTGTCGCGCGCTTGGCTTAGCGCCGAGACACTACCGTGTCTCCAGATACTTCCTAAAGCCTTATTAAACATTTTTTCTGTTATAGGCTTGTTATTTTCTCCTGTGCAATTGCTGCATATAAAATCTGCAATACAAATTATGAATTTTAGTTCTTTGATTGCATAAATATTGAGTTATTATAATTGTATTATAAAATTTAAATACCAAAAAGAGTTTTGTAAAAAATCGTATCTTTTATAATATATTTATCCTTTGATTGACGAACCGCAGTACATTGTATAACTAATTCTCTGGTCATAAATCTTTTTAATATTGTTAGTATCGTTTTATGCATATTTTGTTCTACCAAATGTTTCAAATACGTCTTCTGCAAAAAGTTAAAGATTATATTTTAGTAATATTTTATATACGTATATTGAACCATTGTCAAATACAATTAGAATTCAAACTTACAAAATCAAAAAGAAATTCTTTATCAACAGATAATTTCGCTTCAAAATCTTTCAATTCTGTTAAATTCGATAATTTAAGCGTTAAATTATGTTTATCTAGAAATTTTTCAACAGTCATCGAATTTATTTTAATTTTCAAAAGTTGTTCAATAGAATTTCTTAATTCTCTTATTTGTTCGCTTTGCATTGATATTTCGATAGTCAAAGACTTTATTGCTTTATGAAGCAAAAGAGTTTCTAAAATTATAATAATAACATGTTTAAGTGGAGTATATGTTTGCAATGTAAATTATCTTAATATAGAGAAAATAATTTATATGCCTTTTGAAAAAGTAGTGTCTTGATAATTTTGTGCATCTTGTATAATTTCATTGGGAATAACAGCTGTTTTATTTATATTAGTAAATTGTGAAAAATTTTCTGATGATAACTTATTAACAGTATCTTTTGGACATTCTGTAATTTCCAATGTGCTCGCTATTTTTTTTGTATTCTTTTTAATCTGAACTGTATCGTTTTCAACTTTCTTCAAGGTCTTTTTTCTCATCGAAGACTATTTTCCATACTGTGGTCACTTGCTATATAAAGTTTTAAAAATAAATGTAAATTATATAAATTAATATTTTTCGTAATATAAAGAATAAGATTATTAAGATCCAATTTATTTACGGAATTTTAAATTATCATCTTTATATTTAATTTGAATTAATCAAGTATTATTCGGTGATATTATAATACTACTGTAGTATTTATGCGTTATATGTCTGAATGTTTCAGTGCGCAATTATGGGGGGGCTACATATGTGGTATATAAAAATTCACACATACTTATTATTAGCACTTTGATCCAGCTTTGACCGTTATAGGCGTTTAATTCCTTCCTTGTTTGTAGACAATTTACGGTCAGTATAAAAATTATTTATATGTATAAATTAATTTTTAAACAGTAATAAATAATATAAATATACGTACAGGTCACAGAACTGTCATGTAAAGAATTACGTGACCCTTCAATATCACTATCATACACAATTTTTTCAACAGTGTCTTTAAGATTCATTTTTGTTTTTCTTGAAAAAATTTTGTGATATGCATCGACTTTTCTTTAGCATGATCATCATTATCAATAGAATATGAATATGATTCTTTCTTGTTGATAATTTTGTGCATTTTGCGTTTTGCTTCTTTTAATGTGTCTAAAAAAGAAAAAAAAAGCAGAAATAAAATAACAGATGAAATTTTAATTGAGATTTTGAAAGAAATTGTGATATTAAAATAAAATTTTTACCTGCATCACCTCTCACATATATTGGATATAATGACCATGATTCTGGTGCATCATATTTAGACAAAACATAATTATCTAATTTAAGTCGTGTTTTTTTGTTGTACGGAGGAGGCATAAACGTGCATACAGGAATGTAACTTTTCATCAAATGTTACCCATTTGGATGGAACACAATCAATAGAAATCGTACCATTATCCTTCTCGTACAAATTCAACAATTTGATAAACTTTGACATTCACTAAAACGGAAATCACACATGAAGTGTTATTATCTTTCATACTTCGCACGCACGCACGCACGCACGCACGCACGCACGCACGCACGCACGCACACACACACACGCCTTAAAATTAATTTATTTACTATTGTACTTTTTGATGATAATTTTATTAAATTTTCAAATGACTAAAATATGATAATTTATACTTATTATATTTGTTCGTTTTACAACACTTTGATGTATTATTATATTGTATTATTATATTCGTTTTACAACACTTTGATGTATTATTATATTGTAGTTTTGTAATTAATAATATATTATTAGCAAATCGCGAAATGTTCATCACAATGCACGCCCATACGGCTATAACAGACTATACAAACGACAATCGCGCGGGAACCAGGCTCTCTACTCGTCGAGTCTTGGCGTTTAAGTTGACGATCGCGCGGGAACCAGGCTCTCTATCTCGAGCTTCAACGTTTAAGCTGACAATCGCGCACGTGACGCTGTGGCTCAGGAGCGTCTCTATATCAGAAATATCTTGGAAGTGTACCTTCAGCTAAATTACCGACGAGTATCTTGTTATATATTATAGATTACAACACATAACTTTGCTTTCCTGCAGGACTAATATAGAACGATAAATACTTGCAAATCCAACACAACAGGTATAACACACATCTATCATTATGTGTGACTTTCATATTATAAACATGATAGTTGCAGTAATACCTTTTGGTTTGAAATTAGTTGCTTTTCTCAGATAGACGTATCGCGTACACATATGCCATTATTAAATAAGTATTTAAATATGTATATAAATATATATATATACATATATACTATAAAATATACTATAAAACTCACCCTACTCATCGATTGATCAATCGATGAATTAAAAAATTCGTCCATATATTTAATAAGTAATTGCAATCTGCAATTTGTAACGATTAAATAGTGTTCGTACGAACATTTAGATGCGTTTGCTTAAAACATAACTATAAACTTCAAACGAAAAAGTATTATTAACCTCGTATGTACACTCACGGCATCACAAATGCCTTGATATACCTTTTCATGCCTTCTCATTTTTTCTATTTCCTTCTTATGCTTTTTTTAATACGCGAGCAAATTTTTATGTTAAGGCATTGTGACGCCGTCTGTATTATATTATGACACATATTAATTATTCGTTGTAGATTCCGATCGGAATTATTCAATTATTCTCTATATTTATTTTGTGTTTTCTAAAGAAAACGAATAATTCTGATCCGAATCCATTCTGATTTGTTCCCTATATATGATGCCCTCATGTCTGTTTTAAAAAGTATGTAATGCTTTAATTTGGTTAAAACATAACAATCCTTTTTATAAACATATTGTACTGCCAAATACTACCGATGAATTACGTTTGGAAGAATTAAATAATCCTGAATTTGTATTACAAGACACAAAAAATGATACAGAATCTGTTTCGAATGACGATCACGAATTGTGTTCAAAAATTGAAATACAAGCAATAGAAAATAACGAAGCTGTTGCAAACAACAAGCGTCAGGCTATGTTAACTCAGATTGATGAAAATGATGATAGTGGTTATTACGATCAATATACAATTTATCCTTTGTATGAAAAAAAATCACATAAAAGTGCTACTGACTTATACCAAATGTTAAAAATTGTAGAGTCGCCTTTAGACAATCGTGAAAAAAATTTAGATCTGTTGTGTTTTCCAGATCTGTATCCTTATGGTATTAATGGACAACATGAAACTAGGCCAGTTAAACTTCACGAGCATGAATTTATTAAATGTCGTTTGAAATCTAAACATCCGCAATTTAGATTAAATCAACAATACTTATTTTATTTATTAAACAATGCGAATAACCGTCAGTTAAGTCGTGGTATTTATCACAAATTGAATGTAACTAAATTGCGAGATCGTTATACGGCTAAAGAATACTTGGAAGAATTGCATAAAGAGCTATTAGAATCAGATTTGAATACAATTTTTTCCACTCTGAGAAATACGGAACAATACTGGCGTAGACCAAGAAGTGATTTAGAGTGTATGATACAACATTACGGACCTGCGACATTTTTTATAACATTGAGTCCCAGTGAATGGTTGTGGGATGACTTGGGTGAATATATTCGTCAAGTAAATGGATGGTCTAATGATTCCTCTTTATCTACTAGCGCTCTTATTGCTAGAGATCCTGTATCGACATCGAGATTTCTCGATAATAAGTTTCAGGCGATGCTTGATTTTATTTGTTCCAAAGATCATCCGATTGGAGAAGTAATACATTACTTCTGGCGACGAGAGTATCAAGGTAGAGGTGTACAACATCTTCATCTATTAGTTTGGATAAAAGATGCACCGATTCTTGGTAAATCTCCCGCGGAAGAAGTTTCCAAGTTCATTTTGCAACATATAACGTGTGAATTACCGAATGAAAAATCTTCACCGACCTTATATAGGCGAGTCAATACGCATCAACGACATACACATAACGATTATTGTCTTCGTTCTAAAAAGAAAGGGCGTAAAGTTTATCGTGTATGTCGTTTTGATTTTCCTCGTCCTTCTACCGGCACGTTGATTTTGAGAGATATTGTAACTTCGATAGCAGGTAGAAAACAATTGAAACACAAAAGTAGACTTTATGATCTTCCGCGAACAGATGATGAACAGAATATAAATGATTATAATCGAATTATTCTTACTGTTTGGGAAGGAAATATGGATATACAATTTATTGGTGACAACTCAAGGTTACTTACGTATTATATTACTAAGTATTTGAATAAAGCAGCAAAATGTGAGTTATCTGATTCTGTCCTTAATAGTACAAATGATAAGAACAAATCGATGGCGAGTTATCTTTGGAATATTGCTTTGCGACTCACTAATAATAGAGAATGTGGAGCTCTTGAAGCAGCTGATACTTTATTAGGTATACCTTTACATAGAACTGATAGAAATACAACTATTAAATGGCTAGACGTTAATCAGATACGATACAGAAAAGTCAAAAGCTGTAAGGAAATTGAAGCTCTTGATAGAGATTCTACTGATATATTTTGTCCATCAGTAATAGATAGTCATTATCCGAATAGACCTGAAGAAATTGAAACGATGTCTTTGTATGAATTTGTACAATGGCACGACGTAACAAAAGTCAAACCAAAAAGTAAAAAATTAATGTATTATAAAATAGATAATGGTTATTATTTGAAACAGCGACAGCGCGAATGTCTTATTAATCACTACAGATATGATGTCAATACGCAACCAGAAAAGTATTTCTTTTCGTTACTCCTTATGTTTAAACCGTGGCGGAACATACAAGATCTTAAAAATGGATATGATACTTATGCAGAATCATTTCACAATAACAAATTACACCTTGAAAAAGCATTGGAGTATCATGAAAAATTAGACGAACTGAAGAATGCATTTGAAACTGCAAAGCAATTACTTCAACAACATTTAGAGGATTTAGAAAAACAGAATACGTCTCAAGATGATCCCGATAATCCAATAGGTGTACAAAATATTATTCAAGCTGGTGATGCGATGCAAGATTTTAAAGATCTTGGTGACAAACAGGAAATCGATGTATCTGAAATGATTTCAAAATTGAATGCGGATCAAAGAAGAGTATTTAATAGAGTCACTGATACTATATCATCAGATAAAGAAATACTACGGTTATACGTTAGCGGAGAAGGAGGTACTGGCAAAAGTTTCTTGATTCAAACAATTAAATCTTGGATAAAACAAAATCTCAACAAAGATACTGCTATAACAGCACCTACTGGTATGGCAGCATTTAATGTAAATGGTTTGACAGCTCACAGATTATTCCAATTACCCGTTGAACATGGTCGTACTCCTAAATATAAACCATTAGCTGATCATGTTTTAAAAATTTTACGAACAGATCTTAAAGATGTTAGTCTCATTGTAATTGATGAAGTGTCAATGATATCTAATATATTTTTTATGTATATAAACTTACGACTATGTGAAATATACAATACTACTGATTGTGATGATGGTTGGTTTGGTCGAAAGCACGTTCTTTTATTTGGAGATCTGCTTCAGTTACCTCCTGTACTTGAAGATCCTGCTTTTATACACTTGACAGAAGAAAAAGTTCGTAAATATCTTGGTTCTTTAAGTGCTACTAATCTATGGACTAATTTATTTGATTATGATGAATTGACGATTAATATGCGTCAGCAAGGAGACGGATCTTATCGTGAGTTACTTTCGAGAATTCGCGTTGGTTTGTTAATACCATCTGACTGCGATATTCTTGAAAAAAGAAAAATATCTTTCAAAGGTGAGTTTTTTGAGACAAGATTGAACGAATTATGTGATTTCATTAATAATTTCACATCTATCGTTTGTTTATTACCTAACAATCACATGTGTGATCAATTAAATGCTGCAATGTTAAATCGTATTACTTCGAAAGAAATATTTTTAATTGCTGAAGACACGATTGATTGTATTTCATATATGAAAAAAAAAGTAGAAAAGGTATTGTCAAATAATGATGACGATGATACTAAAACAGCTGGACTATCAAGACGAATTACAATTAAAATTGGAGCGAAAATTATGATAAGACGTAATATTGATGCTAGTTTGGGACTTGTAAATGGTACAATTGCTACAGTTGTATCAGTTTCACAGGATAAAACTACTGATTACATAGAAAAGATAAAAGTTCGTTTACCGTCTGATTTAGAGTATTTCATTGAAAGAGTGAGTGTCAAGTTTCCAGTGATGGATAGAGTATATGTTACTAGAAAACAATTTCCATTATCTTTGAGTTATGGTATTACCATTCATAAAAGTCAAGGATTGAGTTTGCAAAATGCTGTTATGGATCTAGGTAACAATGTATTTAGTTGTGGTCAGGTTTATGTTGCATTATCTCGAGTAACATCTCTTGATGGACTACATTTAATTAATTTTGATCCTTCGTCCGTGTTTGCTAGTGAAATTGCAATTATAGAATATAATCGATTGAAAAGAATAGGTAAACCAGAATCAGAAATAATCTCTATTTCGAAACAACGTTATCGTA
Source organism: Cyphomyrmex costatus (assembly GCF_001594065.2). NCBI lineage: Eukaryota > Metazoa > Arthropoda > Insecta > Hymenoptera > Formicidae > Cyphomyrmex > Cyphomyrmex costatus. The sequence goes on along the minus strand of NW_017278642.1, from coordinate 13,185 downwards.
AAGTTAGAGATGTTTCGTGGACATTGTCAAAAATAATTACTTCCGTTCAAGAATCAGGTCAAAAAGAAGCTCCAATAAAAAGAACTGCTTGGATTATACGCGGTTTTCAAAATATAGACAAAGTTTCATGCTATGCAAATGCAACATTACAATGTTTATTGAACTTGTATACTTTCAGAAAGGAATTATTAAATTACGATAAACTTGACGTTTTAAATTTGTTTGCGCATCAATACGAACATGGAACGTCTAATTTGAACACATATGATATACGGCAATCTTTAGGAGAATATTTTTCGACTATTATTAAACGAAATGCTTTAGAATTTCTTACAGCTCTATGTACAAAATATGATTATATAAAGAGTATGGTAGAACATAAAGTTATATGTAATTATCGATGCTATTCGTGTGGTAATACAAAAGTTATCACTAATAATAATGTTATTCTTTCATTATCTATTAACAATGTGAAGAAAAAAAGTTATAATCTTAATGATTTATTGAAAACTACGTTTTCATCATCTTGGTGTCAGACATTTGATAAATTATGTGAACGTTGTGGAAGAAACGATGTATTATTTAAAAGTGAATTAGTTCCGCCGAAAGAAATACTTATTATCAACTTAACATCGTTTTCTTCAGAGGATGGTAAATCAGAAAAGATACCACACAAATTTAGTTTATGTTCTGTCCCTACAACGAAAATAATAATAATAGCTGGACAGACATATAAAGTTATGAGTGCTATATTTCATTACGGTTCGTGTATCGATGAGGGTCATTATACAAGCATGTGTAAAGAAGGAACATCTTGGATTGAAATCGATGATGTACAAGTTATAAAAAGACAATGGCCTAGAGGTGCTAAAGATATTTCTATATTATTTTTACAGAAAAATATTAGCAAGAATATATAACAAGCTACATATATTTAATATGTATAAAACATAATAATTTATACCAAGTTAAATTCCATCTACGTAAAAAAACTAAAAAATTTACCTTTTTAAAAAAGGTAGAGAATGCGCTAAGAGTGCGTGCTTTTGATAAAAAACCGTTTGGGCCAGTTTCATCAACCCCAATTACTCAATCGGCTGTAGAATCAACTAATTATATTTGCTGTTTAATAGACCATGATGTAAACTAGAACCCATGTAATACTATCTTTACCAAGTTAAATTCTACTATTGTATATAAACTTAACCTTTTAATAAAATAAAATTGACATATCTCTCTCTAAGAAAGTAATGAAATATAAGGTGTACATTATGTTAATACAAAAAAATAATAATTTATTTACATACAGACGACCATCGTTTTGATACCATTTTATTAAAACTATATTACTAAATTATATATATTTGACGATGGGGGTGGCGGTGGGATTTTTTAATTTAATTAACCAGTGAAATATTCTTATTAAATTCTACTAAATTAAATAGTAAAACCCATGTAGTTCTTAACTGATGACATGTATCATTTGTACTATCCACGTACAAAAACTAAAAAATTTACCTTTTCAAAAAAAA
>NW_017278642.1:0-10733 GCF_001594065.2 Cyphomyrmex costatus | reverse complement strand
TGCTCTCCAAAATTGGTTTGCGTTTCAATTAATAGTTATGGGCGAAAACTTTAGTTAAAAAGAAATACTTTTAAATGCCGAGTGGCTGTTTTTGAAAATCAAAATGGCGGATCCAATATGGCGGACATATTTTTAAAAAGTTAATGGATTCGCTTGAAACTTGCTACTCGGGGGTTTTTGGGGTCGCTGATTACGAATCAGAAGTCAGATTTCGAAAATTCAATATGGCAGATCCAATATGGCGGACGCATTTTTTTAAATTCGATCAATTTGCATGAAAATTGTCACTCGGGGATTTTTAGGGTCGCTGATTATGAATCTTACGTCAGTTTTCAAAAAGACAAAATGGCGAAGCCAAAATGAAGAACGATCTTTTTTTAAATTTGAAATCTTAGTTAAATTTTCAAAAATTTTTAAAAAGGTCTCTGTGCTTTACAATGTTGACAATGTCATCATATTCAAAATTGTGCATGTAATTTTTTGATTTTTTCAAATAAGAATTTTTTTTTAAAGAAATTTTAGCAGTATGAGTATTTGAGTGGCATCTTGTTCCAAATTTCAGTTTTCTACAATAGTTGAAATTCATTAAAAGTAACCACTTAAAAAAATTCCTGTGAAATCTTCGTGAATTTCTCTGGAATTGATGCCCGGAATAATCCCAGAAAATCCACAAATTTGGCTGTTGTTTTCTTTAAAGCCTCATAGAAGTTTTCATCTTTTCTGTTTTTCTAGCAAATCGTTTAAAACAATCTAATTTCTAGACAAATTCTTTAAGTCTCTCAGAATCTGGAAACACAGTTAATTGTTCTTATTATCAATTTCAACTGAAATGATAATCTCTGTGGATTATGTTAACTTATATTCAAAAAAATTATCCTTCAGTTCATCGAGCATTTCTTTGAATTCATTTTCTTGTTAACGCGTAACATTTATTTTCCGCGTAACCTTGTTTTTCATTAAATTCTGCGTAGCAACACTTTGATTGTAAACATCGCTTTCGCATTTTCAATTAGTTATTGTATAGACGAGAGATATTTCGAACGCATTTATAACGCCACACGCGCATTACCATTTTTTGTAAACGGCATTTTCAGCGCACTATTTTCGCTTCTTTTTATGTGAATGATTGTGAATCGTAGTGAAATACATGATTAGTTTTTCACCAAGAAAACCAAGTGTTTATTGCACCGGAGTCCTGGATATTCTTTCCTCCTATTGGCTTCGGGATATTCTCGCCCGGAACAGTAATATAAAATTAATTTCTAAGAGCAAAAATTTATTATTATGTGTTATTTGTATTATTACTGTTTACTTCTATCAGTGTTTATTTCTATTGAACAAAGAAGATTTTAGTTATTATTATTTTGTGATATATTTCAGTCTTGTATTAAAAATGCCAAAAGTTTGGCCTAATACACATTTTGATAGATGTTGCAATCCTTTATATATATATATATATATACAAACGAGCGCGGACAACAGAAAAACATGTATATATATATTAACGCAGAAAACGGACGCGGACTCTACAACGAAAGCTAACTCTAAACGACGCGAGATATATATACCGGCGGTCGCGGGTTTTCTCGACGGCGATCTGCAACGCGGCGGAACGCGGGTATACGCCAGCAAACGTCGTTTCGCGGCGCGATACGTAATTTTGGCAATGCTAGGAAAGGAGACGGAGTTGGTACTTGACGGCCGGGAACGCCCGACAGAGGCAGGGAGCGCCCTACCCCTTTTCGAATGTCAAGTACCAAGACGGGATTTTCGGGATGCGGAAAAGAAGGTACGGAATGTGGGAGTGATAACTAATTACGGCTGTCCGGCGGCCGGGAACGCCCGGCAGAGGCGGGGGACACCCCACCCCTCAGGTTCGTCGGAGCAACACGCGAATTAGTTTGTGCGCTTCTAGATGCGTTTCCTGGACGGCTCGTTCGGCGGCCGGGAGCGCCCGGCAGAGGCAGGGTACACCCTACCCCTCAGGTTCGTCGGACGAGCGAGTCGCTGGATCGGTATCGTGAGCTGGTGATCGGATCGGATGTGTCAGGAAAGCGGTGAAGACAAAAATGCTTTGCGCGGCTTGATATCGCGGTATCTTATACTCGACCGCCAGTCTCGCTCGCAATACTTCGGCCGGTCGCGGTATTTTCCGCCGATCGGCTTCTCGTGGGAGAAGATTTCCGATCGGCGGTCCCCGACGACGGTCGGTACCTTTCGGCGAGACTGGCGGTTCTAACGGGAGCTGCTGTTCCTGCGAATTACTTTAACATACGAGCAGGCGCCTCGCTCCTACTCCCGTTGGCACCACGCGGGAACGATGCATTTTAGGGGGGCATCGTTACATCGTTGCAATCCTTATGCCCGAGATCAGCACAAAGGCAAAGGACTACGTGTTTTATCGAAGAGTTTGAAACTTAAATTTCCTAATATTCCAGACGGTTCGAAAATTTGTTGCAATTGCAGAAGCTTAAAGATTCCGTGTAGAAATGAAAATGAAGTTACAGAAGAGAATGAAAATAAAGTTTTAGAAGAGAATGAAAATGAGTCGATAAATTCAATGGAAACTTCTTCAACACCGTGTTTAAATCCTGATGATGAAAGAGAGAGTAGATCAAAGAGAGAAATTGAACTTGAAGAAATGCTCGATGGACTGAAAGAAAAATTTACGAATTTAGGATTATTTGATCCACAAAGGTTAACGATTCTAACACTTCTCCCAGATTCTTGGAGTATTAAGAAAATCGCAAAGGAGTTTGGTTGCTCTAGAAAATTTGTTAGAAAAGCTAAACCAGTTGAAAGCATCGAAAGGGGTGTTAGCGGAAACTACAGTAAGAGCTGGAAAGAAATTACCGGAACCAACGGTGCAACAAATTATCGAATTTTTTGAAAGCGACATTAATAGCAGAACAATGCCAGGAGTGAAAGATGTCAAATCAGTCAAGGTTAATGGCATACGGGAACTAAAACAAAAAAGATTATTGTATTTGGATTTAAAAGGTTTTGGATTCACAATGTACATGAAAGAACACCCAGATTTTCCCGTAAGCTTTAGTAAGTTTGCGGAATTGCGTCCCAAACACTGTATACTTATGGGAAGTCCTGGAACACATGCAGTATGTCTTTGCACTCACCACCATAATTTTAATTTGATGTTAGATGCCATTAACATTGAAAATCTGACAAATGAGTCTGAGAAACCAATGAAGAATTCCACAGAGTGTATCTCACAAATTGTGTGTGAAAATTCAACTGATGCATGTCATCTGGATGAGTGCAAAAATTGTCCAGACACTGAAGAGCTGTCCAAACATTTGGAAAAGTGTTTACAAGACAACAATATCCATCAAGTGCAATTTAGTCAATGGACAGGAACTGACAGATGCACTTTAAACACTCATCTGCTTTCTTCTGAAGACTTTGTTGAAGAATTGTGTGAAAAGCTTGCAAATTTAAAGTCACATTCATTTATTGCAAAACAGCAGGCCCAGTACTTTGAAGATCTGAAGAATAATCTTTCTGAAAATCAAGTGTTAATAACGTTAGATTTTGCCGAAAATTACAAGTTTGTCGTTCAAGATGCGGTTCAGGCTTTTCATTTCAACAATGATCAGTCCACTGTGTTCACTGTAGTTAGCTATTTTAAAGAGAATTCCAAATTGGGACACAAGAGTTTTGTTTATTTATCGGATAGCACTCAACATGACACAGCTGCTGTCTACACCATTCAACGCCTTTTAATTGCAGAATTGAAGAAAATCTTGAATGTTATAAAATTATTTACTTCAGTGATGGTGCTAAGCAGCATTTCAAAAACAGATACCAAATTTGCAACTTGGCACATCACGAAGAGAACTTTGGTATTGAAGCTGACTGGCACTATCATGCAACCGCTCACGGGAAAAATGCATGTGATGGCACCGGAGCTGTTTTTAAAAGAGAAGCTGCGAGAGCTAGTCTCTTAGCTAAACCGACAGAAGCAATAACAACTGCTTCTAAGCTTTACGATTGGGCTAAGGATAGGTTTGAAAAGATAAATGTTTTTTTCTATCGCAAAGTAGAATACGAAAAAGTCAAGAGATCATTGAATGCAAGATTTAATTCTGCTCCTGCTGTTCCTCAGATTCAAAAAAGTCATTCCTTCACGGTAACAGGCAATAAATGTTTGCTAATCAAAATCTATTCGAATTCTTCCAACGGCAAAACGATTTCCTACTAGGCAATTAAAAATCAATAAAAATAAAAAAAAAATAAAAAAACCATTAAGAACAGAGAAAAAAATAATAAAAATTAAACCAAAAAAAAAAATAATGTGGGCATCATTTTTAAGATGATGACAGTGTCAACCCTGTAAAACACAGAGACCTTTTTTAAATTTTTTCTAAAATTATGAAAATTATAAGTTTTAAAAAAATTGATCTTACATACTTGATCCGACATAATGAATCTTTTAAATCTGACTCCAGATATGTAATTAGTAACCTCAACAACTACAAAGTGGGAATTTTGTTGCAAAAAAGTTACATTTTTTTATTTTCATCCGTCATTTTAGGTTTCCTATTTTCTATTTTTGAAAACTGACGTAAGATTCATAATCAGCGACTCTAAAAATCCCCGAGTGACAATTTTCATGCAAATTGATCGAATTTAAAAAAATGCGTCCGCCATATTGGATCTGCCATATTGAATTTTCGAAATCTGACTTCTGATTCGTAATCAGCGACCCCAAAAACCCCCGAGTAGCAAGTTTCAAGCGAATCCATTAACTTTTTAAAAATATGTCCGCCATATTGGATCCGCCATTTTGATTTTCAAAAACAGCCACTCGGCATTTAAAAGTATTTCTTTTTAACTAAAGTTTTCGCCCATAACTATTAATTGAAACGCAAACCAATTTTGGAGAGCAGGGGGGTCCCGTTGACAAAGAATGCCTCATATATTATATACATATATAAGTAAAACATTACAATTTTCTAAAAAATAACTGCGATATGTTATGCTTAGTGCACAAAATATAAAAGTCGTTTATTGAGATTTGATTTGAAATTTATTTAATTTATACTAGCCCGTGCAATGAAAAATAATTGCTTGTAATTCCAGAGTACCAATCTGTTAATGACTCGGAAAAAGAACATGGCGGCCTGCTCTAAAAAGACTGATGAGTTTCTCGTTCACTTAGAAGTAATGTCGAAACTTGTACGGAGTAATTTTTTCGTCACTTGAAGTATGAAAAGTATTACTTATAAATAATAAAATTAAATTAGAATAAAATAAGGATCCACCGCATTTTCAAAAGCTACATAACGATAATGATGTAAACACACAAAATTATGTTGAAATGCCTTTTTCTTATGTACAGAGTAATTGTTATTAGGATACTTTAAGTATGAAATGTGTTACATTTAAATAATAAAATTAGATTTAAATAGTAAGATTAGATTAAAATAAAGTAAGGTCTATGTTATTATAACATATTAGTTGTATTATACAACTAACATAAAACCGAAAGTTCAAACAAAAATTAGAAATTCAACTGAAGAAAGATTAAAGTATTTTAACCTAAAACGTTTTCATTTTCATAACTTCCATTTCAATCATTTATTCCATCCATCGAAAGTCTTTTGAGAGCAGGCCGCCATGTTCTTTTTCCGAGTCATTAACAGATTGGTACTCTGGAATTACAAGCAATTATTTTTCATTGCACGGGCTAGTATAAATTAAATAAATTTCAAATCAAATCTCAATAAACGACTTTTATATTTTGTGCACTATGCATAACATATCGCAGTTATTTTCTAGAAAATTGTAATGTTTTACTTATATTTTACTTATATATGTATATATGTATTGCGACGTTACTCGCTTGTGCGTCGCAAGTCGAAAGAAATGATGAGCCCGATCAGTCGAATAATGACTATAATGAAGACACCAAAGGCGAAAGCGATCGAGCGAGAATCGCGAAACGCGAAAGTTGGGCGCCAGACGTCCTTAAAGGCGACGTCGACCTCGCGAAAAATTCGAATTCCCAACGCGACTCCACCAAACGCGAAACATACGCAAACATCCCGGAAATTCTCGCTCTTACGCGGCTAGGCCAGCTCAATCAATGGTAGAGGGGCAGGGTCTTGGGAAAAGACAAGGGCTGCTTTGATACAGGGAAAGTTAAGAGGAAAGATTACGCCGAGAGCCCAAAAATCATACTCTCAGTATTAAAGTAACAATAAGCGGGTTTATTAAGAATAAAAAAAATAAAATAAATGACTCGGTAAGAGTGCGTTGACAGCGCGTCGAAGAATGACAACCAAAAAAATTACAAAATAAACTAGAACGCTGCGAACCCGCAAGACAAATTATGCTCTTGGCTAAACAAAAATTACAGCAATCAAATGCGCGCCAGAACAAAGTATTTCATAATACTAACGACGACAATATCCAATGATGCGAGAAATCCGTCGCAAGACTACAGCAAATCAGCGAACGCGATATAATTTACAATCCCTCCGCGAATACGGACTCTCGAAAATTAAGTTCGCAAAACAACATCGCAGGGTGACTAAAAATAATCTCGAAGATTGCATACAACATCATGCAAAGTCACCAAAATTCACGCGAGAATATTAGTCGGCACGCGCCGGGCGTACTGCCACACACGAGAACGCGCCAAACGAATAATATGCCGATTTTTCACGACTCAATACAACGTCGACATCGCGTTTTACATAGCAGGGGCGCGCGACTCGCGCCGTCTCACTCACACCAACGTCGATCTACGATATCACATATAACGGCAGTCCCTCACGAGATCGGCGTCCCGGGGCTCTTAATTTGAACAAGTATGGACGAGAACAGCACGCGGCGTTTACGCCGTAAATCCACGCGAAAATCAAATACAACTGCGGTGCTACCGGTAACGAAAACCGGTAACAAAGATTGCCCCTGAACGCTCGCTCTCGCGCTGCCGTCTCGCGAACGTGCATTACGCGTGCACGGGCTTTTTCGCTCCCAGCTATCGCGATCTCCAGGAGGCCCGCAACTCCAAGTCTACGTTAATTCCCCGATAGCCAACTATCCGGGAGCTTGGGAGTCTCTCGTGCTTGTCGCCGAGCATCTCACTAAACGATACGTTACACCAAAATGCCGCGAATGGCGGCTCCGCGAGAATTCACTAATGACGCTCGACTGCAGAACACGAGGGTCCCTCGCCCCGATGCATGCGACTTTACAATCTTAGTAATCAAAGAGCAACCTCACCGATAAATCCTGAGACCCGTCGTCTGGGCGGTCGATCCCCCGTCTCTATCCCGGTAGCGCTCTCTCTCTTTTTCTCGCTCGCTAACGGGCCGGGACGTCCGTACTCTGCGGTTACCGGAAACGAAAGGCACCGAAAATCGCGATCGATGCGCGATCAATACGTTATCCCCCTCCGAGGGGCGCGCAGCCGCACCGCGCTTTTCCGCGACCAAGGTGCGTGCCCGCGATCCTTCGCGGGCAGTGCCGTGCCCAGCGAGGTCCTAGGGGTGGTTGAAGGCCCCGCGAGCTCATCTAGTGTCGGCAGCGTATTTTTATGCTACCGACGGCCCGCCTTCTCGCTGTCTGGCATACGGCGGTCCTGTCCGTCGGGCCCGCGCCTCCTCGAGGCTACCTCGACCGCTACCTCGGCCCTGGTGGCCGCTCCTCTCCTACTCTTATCCGTTGCTGCTTGCTTCAAACTGCCGTCGTTCTTCCTTCGGTGAGGCGTCACTCATTTTACATGCAATTAAATCGTGGGGATTAGAAAATAATACTTAAATCGCTAATTACGGCCCCTGGAGATTTCGCTTGCTCGCCATTCCTGGCCCGGGTCATGCGCTCATTCGCGCTTTGTGGCGGCGAAGGGTCACTGCGACGATGCAGCGAAACTGCAACGTCACAGTATGTATGTTCATTTTGAACTTGCACCTTGTTGAATAATATATCAGTTACTTTTTATGGTTATTTATTATTAGAGGAATAAATGTGTTTGAATTAATTGTGATATAATTTTTTTAAAGAAGAATTAAACCACTTGGGTTAGAGATCTTGGGTAGGAAGATCTTTCAATAAGGATACAAAGACATATACTTAGGTTTCATTGTATATATGAATAAAGATAAAGATAGTACTACATGGGTTTAACTATTTATTTTGTTTTTTTTATTATTTATTTAAACCATTTGGATTGAAATAGGAAGAACTTTCAATAATAATACGAAGACATATACTTAGGTTTTATTGTATATGAAGATAAAGATGACTACATGGGTTTTTAAAAATATTAAATTAGAATTTAACTTGGCGCCGACTATTGATATCATATCTTTTATACAAATGATACATGTCATTATATGAGGATAAAGATAGTATTACATGGGTTTCATAGAATAACTTGGCGCCGACTATTGATATCAGATCCTTTATACAAATGATACATGTCATCAGAACCATTTGGATTAAAATAGGAAGATCTTTCAATAAGAACTACATGGGTTTTACTATTTAATTTAATAGAATTTAATAAGAATAGTACCACATGGGTTTTTAAAGACAGTAGAATTTAACTTGGCGCCGACTATTGATATCAGACCTTTTATACAAATACAAATAATATATGTTATTATATGAGGACAAAGATAGTACTACATGGGTTTTACTATTTATTTATTTTAAGAAGAATTAAACCATTTGGATTGAAATAGAAAGATCTTTCAATAAGTATGTCATTACATGAGGATAAAAATAGTATTACATGGAGTTTTATAGAATAACTTGGCACCGACTATTGATATCAGATCTTTTATACAAGTAATATATGTCATTATATGAGGACAAAGATAGTACTACATGAGTTTTACTATTTATTTATTTTAAGAAGAATTAAACCATTTGGATTTAAATAGAAAGATCTTTCAATAAGAATAAGAACTACATAGGTTTTTCTAAGTTCTATCTTGGTCTACTAAACAGCAAATATGATTAGTCGGTTCTACAGCCGATTAAGTAATTGGCGTTGGTGAAACTGGCCCAAACGGTTTTTTTTATCAAAAGCACGCACTCTTAGCGCATTTTCTACCTTTTTTTTAAAAAGGTAACTTTTTTAATGTTATGTCATTACATGAGGATAAAAATAGTACTACATGGGTTTTATAGAATAACTTGGCGCCGACTATTGATATCAGATCTTTAATACAAATAATATATAATATATGTCATTATATGAGGACAAAGATAGTACTACATGGGTTTTATTATTTATTTATTTTAAGAAGAATTAAACCATTTAGATTGAAATAGAAGGATCTTTTAATAAGAATAAGAACTACATAGGTTTTACTATTTAATTTAATAGAATTTAATAAAAGAAATACCACATGGGTTTTCAAAGATCTTTTATACAAATGGTACATGTCATTAGATCTAAGTTACATCTTGGTCTAGGTTACATCTTGGTCTACTAAACAGCAAATATGACTAGTCGGTTCTACAGCCGATTAAGTAATTGGCGTTGGTGAAACGGTTTTTTATCAAAAGCACGCACTCTTAGCGCATTTTCTACCTTTTTTTTTAAAAGGTAAATGTTTTAATGTTATGTCATTACATGAGGATAAAAATAGTACTACATGGGTTTTATAGAATAACTTGGCGCCGACTATTGATTGATATCAAGATTTGTTGATCTTTTATACAAATAATATATGTCATTGTATGAGGACAAAGATAGTACTATACAAATAATATGTGTCATTATATGAGGACAAAGATATAGTACTACATTGGTTTTACTATTTATTTATTTTAAGAAGAATTAAACCATTTTTAATTGAAATAGAAAGATCTTTCAATAAGAATAAGAACTACATAGGTTTTACTATTTAATTTAGTAGAATCTAATAAAAATAGTACCACATGGGTTTTCAAAGATCTTTTATACAAATAATACATGTCATTAGATTTAAGAACTACATGGGTTTTACTATTTAATTTAGTAGAATCTAATAATAAAAATAATTACCACATGGGTTTTTAAAGATAGTAGAATTTAACTTGGTGCCGACTATTGATATCATATGTTTCATAATTTATACAAATGATACATGTCATCAGTTAAGAACTACATAGGTTTTACTATTTAATTTAGTAGAATTTAATAAGAATATTTCACTGGTTAATTAAATTAAAAAATCCCACCGCCACCCCCATCGTCAAATATACCACCCCCATCGTCAAATATATTTAATTTAGTAATATAGTTTTAATAAATATACTATCAAAACGATGGTCGTCTATATGTAAATAAATTATTATCTTTTTGTATTAACATAATGTACACCTTATGTATTTCATTACTTTCTTAGAGAGAGATAAGTCAATTTTATTTTATTAAAAAAGTTAAGTTCATATACAATTGTAGAATTTAACTTGCTAAAGATAGTATTACATGGGTTCTTGTTTACATCATGGTCTATTAAATAGCAAATATAATTAGTTGATTCTACAGCCGATTAAGTAATTGGGGTTGGTGAAACTGGCTCAAACGGTTTTTTATCAGAAGCACGCACTCTTAGCGCATTTTCTACCTTTTTTAAAAAGGTAAATTTTTAGTTTACATGCTGTTCCGACAACGAAAATAATAATAGCTGGACAGACATTTAAAGTTATCCCATAAAAAAAACCTTTTTTTAAAAAAAGAAAAAAACATACGCCAAGTGCATATAAAA
>NW_017278641.1:277541-278049 GCF_001594065.2 Cyphomyrmex costatus | reverse complement strand
TTTTTTATGTTCAGTAAGCAATTATTAACATCTTTTCTTTGTTGAATTATTGTTTTCGCATATCAGGAGATGCGGCAGCGTCTCCGGCCACGTTCAAAAACTCTGAGACGCTACAAGTCTCTTATCCCGAGCCAACAAAGTCCATTTTTGGGAGGTGCATAATTACTAAAATATAAAAAATTTTGAATCGAACGTTATATATCCTGAAAGGCGGCATCGCCACGAGTAATTGGAGCCAAAAAAATTTTAAATCGGTCAAGCTGTTTTGGAGATATAAGCGGTCGAAAAGTGGTGATTTTAATGAAAAATTAAGAAACGTCTCCTTCTCCTTCTCCTTCTTCTCTGTCCGCATTTTTAAACTTTCCAACATCCTCTCTCACCTTTCACTCGCACCTCCACCATCTTCGGCCCACAGGACCCCCTCCACTCGCCCCTCTCCCACCCCCCACTAACTCCCGCCACCCCTCTCTTTCGCTGTATTTCACATTCTTTCGTTATTACAACTTTT
>NW_017278641.1:272567-272829 GCF_001594065.2 Cyphomyrmex costatus | reverse complement strand
TCTTCAACATAGTAAGTCTCATGGATAGTATGTCAATAAGAAAGTCATTTTCATGAACAGAAATGGTGAAATCGTAATGCAGAACTACAATTGTACAATATAAAATAATAGAAGTTATGTTACACAATACAAATCCAGAAACCACATCAATTCACATTCGTTCGAACATATAAATACCTATTTTATATGAAAACGATTTCCAAATCAGCAATCGATGTTGAAATATTTTTAACCATCAGTATAATGTTAGAGTGAATTAAAA
>NW_017278641.1:270025-270847 GCF_001594065.2 Cyphomyrmex costatus | reverse complement strand
TTATTATGTTACATTATTAGATAAACATTTTAATTTAGAAAGGTTCAAATTTTTGGGGATAATTTTCAAATGTTGAAATTTATTGGGTTTTCTATTTTGTGGTTAGGTAATCGTTTTAATTTAGGAAGGATCAAATTTTTGCGGTTAGTTTTCAAAGGTTTAAATTTGTTGGGTATAGTGTATACTGTAGAATATTACGATAGAACCAAGATTCTAGAATATTGCTACCCGGGCACGCCAAGTTTTTTCTTCACTATAATCCAGTTGACAATTATAGTCTCTTTCGGTCTGTCTTACGTGACTGGCGTAATGAAAAATACACTTGGTCAATTATATTTATCTCATATCTGTTTTTGATCAAGAAGGTCAATATATTTTTATGCACTTGGCGTATGTTTTTTCTTTTTTAAAAAAAAGGTTTTTTTAAGAGATTTTATCGCTTTTTGTAAATTTTGAAAACGTGATAATAATGTAGGAAATTTAAATCCTCTAAAAATAAATGCAGATTCTATTTCTAAAATAGTTATCGGGACTCGGTCTCTAGATCTCGGTATCGGCTGCACCAATTTTATTCGGACTGGTCGCAATCGAAGGATACCGATGACATTATGTAATAAAAGTGTTTTTAGATTTGTGATTGGGCTTTTAAATTCCGAGTAATTTTAATCTAAAGTTTGAAGATGTGAAAACTCGAGATACAGCTAGTGGTAGCGTCGTGAATTTGACAGCGACATGAACATATACACGATGACGTTCACGCATCAACCAAGCGATCATGTCAAGTCAAGCAGTCAAGCGGTTATATTTTTATTTTATGCACTT
>NW_017278641.1:250903-269687 GCF_001594065.2 Cyphomyrmex costatus | reverse complement strand
ATTTATTTATTTAATTAATAATTAAATTAAATTTATATATTTTTATTAGGAACAGCAGCTTAATCACATATGATGACTGTTTTTTGAATGTAGACATTGTGAACAGCAGCCTAATGGACAAACCGGTTTACATGTATGTGTCACACGTACGATTAAAAAATACATGTATGTGTCACACGTACGTCTTCTGAAATGACTGAAACGGTCCCTTTTTGGGACTCGGTCTCTAGATCTCGGTATCGGCTGCACCAATTTTATTCGAACTGGTCGCAATCGAAAGATACCGATGACATTATGTAATAAAAGTATTTTTAGATTTTTGATTGGGCTTTTTAAATTCTGAGTAATTTTAATCTAAAGTTTGAAGATGTGAAAACTCGAGATAAAGCTAGTGGTAGCGTCGTGAATTTGACAGCGACATGAACATATACACGCATCAATCAAGTCAAGCGATCATGTCAAGCAGTCAAACAGTTATATTTTTATTTTATGCACTTGGCGTCGCGACGCTACCGCGTCGCTTGATATCACAATTGCATTCCAGTCCAACCTGTAGCACTCAGTTGCGACAAAATGATACATTCGATGACATAAATATTCAATTTGTGGAAGAATGTGATTTACAAGAATCGAATCAAATAAAAAATATGTTATCTGGCAATCTTACAGGTATTAAATAGCTGCATATACATTAAATTATTGTTTGTCAGTTTTTAATATGAAATAATTTACGAAATATTGTATTTTAGAGAATCAGAATAGATCAAGCACAGATTGCAGTTCTATCTCCACCTATAAACATTCCACAAAGAGACACATCATTCGGACACCATCTCCGGATGATTCCTATCGAAAAAAGAAAATTAAAAACGATGATGACACAAATAATTTAAATAAACTGGTAGGAACATTAGTCACTATCAGTCAGCAGATGGTTACTCAACCATCCATTGGAAATATTCAGCATCAAGAAGAGAGAGCACCCAATATAGATCCAGAGATAGAAAGTTTCATGCAAATCATCAAATCAATGTTTCAAAGAGTCTGTACACAACAGAGAACACAGTGCCTTATCGAAATATTAAATATTTTAAAGAATTACGAAAATAAAAAATAAGTTTTATTTTATTATTGACTTTAAATTAGAGTCATCTTCAGTTTTCTAGAGTTGCACAGTATTAAAGTATCAGTATTAAAGTATCAATACATATATAATTTATGACCAAAGTTTAGTTGACATATGAATTAACAAATAATTAGCAAATAAGGGCGACTGTTACCAACGCCGATTTACTTAATCAACGATTAGTCCATTGGAATTAACCAATCGCATTTATCATTTAGTTTTGACGACAGACGCGATTGGTCAATTCCAATGGACTAATCGTCAATTAAGTCAATAATTATAATACTAATCGTCGATTAAGTTGGTAACAGTCGCCCTAAGTGTTGAGTTTTTAAATGCAGTTATGTCTTTAAGTTTTATTATTTAGAAACTACCTAAAAATAGGAAATTTTCCAATAATTGTCATTTACAGGTTCAACGTAGGAGCTCAATTCATTAGACGAGAGACCCTATTATGAAATCTATTTAGAGTCTGTATACGTCCTAAAACTATAAGATTCAAAGTAGGATCAAAAAATTTCGATTCGGATCACATTATTGTTTTTATAATTTATATATGATTATTCAAAGTAGAATGTTTATAAAATTTTATATTATAAAATTATTATAAAATTTATTTTTATATTATAAAAAATAAAAACAAATGCTTTTACAGGATTGCCATCATTACCTTATTTTTCATTGGTAGAACTTGTGCACTTGAGTACTATTCTAAACTAAATGTAAAAATGAAGTATCTCAATTGATGAGATCCTTAAAGTATGTTTTATCAAATAGCATAATAAAATCTATTGAGAATTTCGAGGTTTAATTCGTTTCTGTATTTTTATTAAACATATGTGTACATCTTTACATCGATTTATGTACGATTCTAAAGTGTACTGAGTGCGTACTAGTTCTGCCCATGAAAAATGCTATTACATATATATATGCAAACTTTGTTGTGAATTAAAATCTATATAATACTAAAATCTATATAATACTAAAATCTATATAATCTATAAAATATATATAAACTTTGTGATGAATAATATCAGAATAGTTATTACTAAAACTTTTATGTGGCTAGTATTATAATAAACTAACAATAAAGGTAACGATAAATTATTGCATTTAGAATATTTTTTTCCCACTCATTCACTATTTATTTTACATATGCCTAACTTGTCAAATTTGTAACTGTAACTTATCTGACAAAAACAGTCATGACAGAATTATAGTAACGTAAGGTGACATTTTAAAATAATTATTTTTATCACCAATTAATCAAGTAATAGATTAAAAACATAAATTGTAAATTTTAGTTACATCTACGTATTAATGTTGGCACTTCTAAAAACGTATTCGTATTGCCAGGGGGTTTGTTTGCATCCAACATCTGTTACAAAATATTCGCACAAGACGTCTCTTTGTGCTTTAGCAGGATTCGAGCCTGAATTGCCTCCCATTTTTTGGATATTCTCGAATAATGTTCCTTTTTCTGTTATACCATGCCATACTCCTTCCATTATCTCATGATCTGCATTTTCACGATCGACAAAATTTTGTGAACAATAGCGTCGCTGAGGTATTTCAAATCTTTCCTCCATCATCATAATATAATTATGTAAACAAATTAAAGCTTTTGTTACTTCCTCCAAATTAGTTAAAGAGAATTTTATAGGTTTATTGAGAATTTGCCAGCGTGCACAAAGAATACCAAATGTATTTTCAATACTTAGGCGTGCTTTTGACAATCTATAGTTAAAAATCCGTCGATTATCAGTTAATTCTTTTTTATTATAAGATTTTAATAAATGCAGATCAAGAGGGAATATTTCATCGCCTAAAAACACATGATTGGTTTTAATTGCTGTCCCTGGGAGATGCTGAGGACCTGGAATTTCAGCAGTTTTTTCTCGAACTCTGGCTGTTAATTCAGTGTTACTCCATACACCGCTATCGCTGATACCCCCTGTAAAAAATATGGAAGAAGAATCATGGATTAATGTTTTTAAAACATTGCAACCATATAATTGAATTTCCAATACAAGGAATGTTTATTTACCATATTGCCCAATGTCCACCCACACAAATTTATGATTTGCATCACATATTGCTAAGAAAACGATGCTAAAGTACTTCTTGTAATTAAAAAATTGACTTCCTGAATGGGTTGGAGCTTGAATTCTAATGTGTTTCCCATCGAGAGCTCCCACACAATTCGGAAACTGCCATTTCTCGAAGAAACTTTCAGCAATTTCAGACCATTTCCGTTCATTAGGTTCGGGAAGAACTATTAGTTGAAGTGTATGCCACAATGCACGACAGACTTCGTGAATAGTGGTATATACAGTAGAGCGTCCAATACGAAATTCCCACGCTTTGGAATTTACGCTGTCACCATGTGCAAGAAACCTATACAAAGTGTGAAAGAAATGTTAGATACGTAAATATTTAGATACATATACATAATTATCAATAAATATAATGACATAACTCATTCTAACCTACAAACTCTACTTACGATAAAGTTAAAGCCAACTTTAGTTCTACAGAGTGTGGACGCCGTGGACCACTTTTCTCCAAAAACGGACGAACTCGAGTTAAAAGTTCATTAAACATATGTGGCCACATACGCGTATACATAAAAAATTGCTCATGATCAGTTTGTCTGATCTCGTTAAATAAATTCATATGAAAACCCACATTGCGATGCCTTTCATAATTATTTAAAGGACGAATCCACCATCTTCTCTTTCGTTTTTTTTTTCAATAATAACAGTAACTTTGCATAACACAATAATCCATTACAAAGTATCAAAAATAATCAACGTTGTTCGGCATCCATTTTTAATTTCTTGTACTGCGACTTATAACTGCAATATAGACATTAACCCGCAAAATTTCCGCGACTTCTTATTGTTTGCGCTCATGCGATTGGGTGCTTGCAACTAATGTAGAACGGGCTTAAGATTTCGCGGAGCGACGCGTATTCCGATAATGATTGACGGCAGGAAAATGGATCCGATACTTGACGGCCGGGAACACCCGACGGAGGCAAGGAGCATCCTACCCCTTTTCGAATGTCAAGTATCGGGAAGGAAAATACGGGATGCGGAAAAGAATGAGCGGAAGGTGGTGACAATAGTTGTAGCGGTTGTCCGGCGGTCGGGAACGCCCGACAGAGGCAAGGTACACCCTACCCCTCATGTTTGTCGGAACAACACGTTACAAGTCTAGCACTTGACTCGCGTGCTCGGAATTTGTATCTTGGACAGCTCGTCCGGCGGCCGGGAACGCCCGGCAAAGGCAGGATACGCCCTACCCCTCAGGTTTGTCGGAGTGAGCAAGTCTTTGAGACGGCTTCGGAGCACGGTCTAGGATCGTGGTCTAGGAGCTGGTGATCGTGTTCTAGGAGCAAGAAAAAACGGCGGAAAAATGGTCTCGACGTCTTGTCGACGCGGTATTTTATACTAGACCGCCAGTCTCGCTCGAATTGCTCCGACTATCCTCGATTTTCTCCGCTGATCGGCTTCTCGTGGGAGAAGATTTCCGATCGGCGGTCCTCGGCGACGGTCGGCATTTTCCGACGAGACTGGCGGTTTCGGTGGCTGCTGTCCCTGCGAATTATTGTTAACATATGTACAGGCGCATTGCGCCCTTATTTCGGCTGGCATCATAGGGACGACGCATTTTAGGGGGGCATCGTTACAGTATTATAGGCTGTAAGAGACCCAAGAGGTTGAATATCTTTGACAATGAAGATAACATGATGCGCTTCGTGATTTTTGAATGGCCAGAAGAATTGATGTGGTACTGAGAGTCTTCATTTGTGCTCCAATGCATACCTAACGTAGAAACCTTCTGCTCAGTATTGATGAAATGAACGGGCCATAAACATCGGCACAGGGTACGTCCAGTAGTAGTTTAGAGCAATAAGACGAATATTTCCTAAGATGAAAGCCTCCCAAGTACCTTGATGGTTTCGTCTCGTATTCTTTTGATTTCCTACTCAGTATTAGCTCCTGATAACAGGTCATCGACGTAGAAATCGTTGATGATTGTACTGGAATCCACTGGATAAGTCGATGCGTATATGCTGGCTAATTCCTGCATAGTCCTCACCGCCAGAAAGAATGCACATGTTATACCGTACGTTACGGTTTTTAATTCAAATGCTGCTATCTCTTCACTTGAATCAGTTCGACAGAGAATTGTCTGAAGTGGTATTTGCGATTCGTCTATCAGCACTTGGCAGTATATTTGAGTAATGTCAGCCGTAATAACATATTGAAAAGTACGAAAACGTAGCAAAATTGAAAACAAATCTTTTAGGATAGGTCTCATGGAAAGACATTCATTAAGAGACACTCCGCTGTTACTCTTACACGACGCATCAAATACTACCCGAAGCTTAGTTGTTAAATTATCACTCTTCAATATAGCGTGATGAGGTATGTAGTAGCACGGATTACGCGCCAATTCTTGCTCGTTGCTGATGCGTTTCATATGCCCTAAGGCCAGGTAACCGTTCGTGAATTGAACATACTGATCCTTCAGTATTGGTTGTTTCTGTAACTTACGCTCCGAGCTGAGATATCTACTCAGCGTTGTGCTACGAGTTTCACCTAATTGTCCGTGTACTGAATTGTTTTCAAGTTTAGACACAGTTTTAATGCCTCTCCCAGAAACATGCCATTCTTTACGCCAGCCTTTCTCGCTGCGTACGAGCACGAAGCTACTTCCGATATTGATCCAAACTCTTCCTTGCCGTCGTAATTTACAGAAAACGTGTTACCTCTTGAGTGCGTTACTGCTTCCGGAATTGCTACACCTTGCAATTCCGATCTACTTTTAATTTCCACCGATACGAAAAAGTAATCCATGTCAATGTACATTGTAACAGGTTTTTGCTTGTGGTTCACTTTACTTGTAACTTTATCTGCAAAACCAATTGTCTCATCTTCAGATTCTGATTCGCAAGTAACTGAAGCTGATTGTGAGACATTCTTGGTACTCTTTAATTTTATTAAACGCTCAAGATCGGAAAATACTCCGTCGCTATTATCTCTTAATTTGTTCACATAATCTTTAAAAATAGTTTCCATGACAGAAATATAATGCAACCTCGAGTTACTGTTAAACGTTGATAAAGATCAATCAGCATCCCTTGTAGACTGCGCACTTATTTTTGTATTTAAAGATTGACAAAAGTTGTTCGAGTCTGTTTTCATTACATCATTAAGCATACCGTGTTTTGCTGTATTCTTATTACCTGCCTACAAAAAGATGTTGCATTAAAAGTTGTTATTACAAATAAAACGAAAAGTAAATAATAAATTATTTCATAAAATAATATTGATTGAAATAACTACCAGACAAATAAATAATACAAACTCTTATTTGGACCGTGAAAGTTTCAAACTAAATACCGACGAGAATAAGCCATTTACGGTCAAGCTGGATCTAAAATGCTTTAATATATTTTGCGTGAATTTATATACTACGTATGTA
The DNA here is from genome assembly GCF_001594065.2 of Cyphomyrmex costatus. Taxonomy (NCBI): domain Eukaryota; kingdom Metazoa; phylum Arthropoda; class Insecta; order Hymenoptera; family Formicidae; genus Cyphomyrmex; species Cyphomyrmex costatus. Next base: position 263,065 of record NW_017278641.1, on the reverse strand, counting down.
GATCCCTAAATTTTTTACATTTACAACACAAACTAATGAACTATCGTAGTACTACCACGAGTTAAATTAATAATTTTTGATGGTTATTGCATCTTTGGATCTTAATAATACGTTGAAATAACATCTTAAAATCTAAGAATGACATATTAAAAATTTGTAAATAATTTTAAAAAAATGAAAAGTTCAAGCCATGTTCAAAAAAAGATACTAAAAATTTAAACCTTTTTATCTAAATTTAATATACCTCCCAGGTCAAGAACACATTGAGCTTATACTAGATGTTAGAAATATATATAAATTTATTATAATACCGGTATATACGGACAGTTTCGACTTTACAAAGTCCTCAACAGCCGCAACCGAATACTTTAAAATTAATTTAGTATATTGCGAAGAATATTACAAGTTGGCGTTTCGTCCCGGCTTCCACTACTGGACTCATCAGTAAGGTAATGTAGTGGGAGCCTACCTTAGACGCCTGTTTTAGTTCTTAAATCGAGATTCTATATATACAGATATGCGCGTATTTCAGCACTTGCGAGAAACTTTACGAACATCCATAGACCTCTGCTGGCAAGTCGACGTAGTAATATTCTTCGCAATATTTTTAAGTAATAGCCTTGCAAATTCTAGAAGCAAAGATTTCGTCTTTCGACGCGATAAAATTATATTATCTACCCATTTTCACACTTTTTCAAATGTTCGAAAGTGTACACAGGACAAGGCGTTTTGCATTGACCGTAATAAATGATAGTCTGAAGGAGCTATGTCTGGGCTATACGCCGGCTATATGAGGTAGAATTTCCCAACTAAGCGCTAGCAACGCTTCCTTTACACTTCATCAACATGAGGCCTAGCGTTGTCATGAAATAATTTCACGGGACGTCTTCTTTTGCCAGAAAATGGACAATTTCGTTTGATTTCTTGATTTAAACGGATCAATTGTTAACTGTAGCGATCACTGTTAACCGTTTCATTCGAGTGGAGCAGCTCATATAGTGATGTCCCTTTATGTCCCACCAGATGCATAGTATAACTTGCTGCTATGGATGTTGTGTTTTCGCATTGATGCAGTGGGTTATCCCGGATTGTTTCCTCTTTTTAGGATTATCGTAAAAAAATCCACTTTTCGTCACTAGTCACGATTTTCCAAAAAAAGTTTTCTATACTGTTTATTGTACAAATTCAAACACTTCTCAAGACGATCATTTTTGTTTTCTTCACTTAATGCATGCGGTACTCACTTTCCTTCTTTCAGAATCTTTTCCATCTGCTGTAAACGAATTGAAATATCTTGTTGAATTACTCCAAGTTGCTGTGCAAGTTATTTTTGTGTTTGATATGAGTTTTGATCAAATAATGCTTGCAATTGATTGTCTGTAACCTTTTGAGAAGCATCATTACGTTCTCTATCGCTAACATCAAAATCATCCTCTTTAAATCGCCTAAACCAAAATTCACACGTATGTTACAACATTGTCTCCAAGAACAAAACAAATTGATTCATATGCTTTAACAGAACTTTTTTCTTGATAAAATTCGCATGGAACGCAGTGTCGAATAAATTGCTTATCGCTCGCCATTTTAAAACCATTTAATATTGAGGTTAAAGGACCCCGCAAGAATCTTATGGAAAATGGGTTTCGGTCAAATGCCCTGAAACTGTGCTATTTTATAGTTTTAGTCATGCCGATCAAAAGTCTTCATAGGCCGAAGCCTTGAAAATGGACAGTTTTTTTGCTATGGCATCCTGAATATGACGGTTATTGCGTTTATGTATATGTAAAATGCATGAATTTCCAAAGCCTTCCTGTACGCATTTTTTTGTAGTGGGATTCAATTTTTAGAATTGATTATTGGGAGTTATGATGTTGTTGATTACGCATTTGCTGTTAGTGTTATCAAAAATTCAAGATGGTGGACCCAATATGGGTCTGTTGTTACTTTTATAACATAAAAGAGGCATTTTTTAAGGTGATATCAATATTGGTAGTTTTCGATGATACCGCCGGCGTAGCGTGAGTGTGAGCGCGCGCGCGCGCGCGCGTGTGTGTGTGTGTGTGTGTGTGTGTGTCTCGATAACTATTTTATAATGGAAATAGGATCTGTTTTATTTTGACTTAATTTTGACTTAATCTGATTTATTTTGACTTAAATTTCCTACATTATTATCACGTTTTCAAAATTTACAAAAAGAAGTGAAATCTCTTAAAAACTTTTTTTTAAAAAAAGAAAAAAACATACGCCAAGCGCATAAAAAAGATATTGAACTTCTTGATCAAAAACAGATATGAGATAAATATAATTGACCAAGTGTATTCTTCATTACGCCAGTCACATAAGACAGACCGAAAGTGACTATAATTGTCAACTGGATTATAGTGAAGAAAAAACTTGGCGTGCCCGGGTCGCATTAAAACGCAATATTTATAGAATTGTTAGATTGAACGAACTCACCTGTGAAGTTCAATCCTGATTATGCCCGTGGTCTCGTCCGGATGGATATAACTGTGTAGTCGTGCTCCTGCACGCGCATTCGCAACAGATTTCAAAGAATAGCGCCAAAAGGAAAAAGCGCTGCCTCATGAGCGTCGTGTACTAGCGCCCGTTAGCGCTCCCGCGCATCGGTAGCGCGTCGCCATGTCATTGTGTTCTGTTCGTTTGCATAAGCAACAGTCTTTTTCAGTGTTCTTGATACCAGTGCTTTATTATGCCTCACAAGCATAAAAAAGAGGTCATATAATCGAGAGAACGTCGTCGGCAGAAGAAAGCAGGTAATCGTGCGCGAGATTATTCGTAGAATCGCTCGCAAAATCGGAAGCGAGAAACGGAATCGCCGGTCTCCCGCTCGTCGAGGGAACGGATTTCATCGCGGGAACGGCTTCGGACAAGGGAATCCCCGGCTCTCCGCTCTCTATCCAGCGAGAGATTTCTGGATTTTCTAGATCAGGTGCGCGTGCTATTTACTCAGCAGACACGCGACCATAACCTCTCTTCCGCCAGCCAGGAGGTTAGCTCACAGCCAGGGGACGCCGCGCAGATGGATTCATCCCCACTAGCATCGGCGACTTATACGTCGGCCTCGATGCAAGCATCGGTGACTAATACGTCGGCCTCGATGCAAGCATCGGCGACTAATACGTCGGTCTCGATGCAGGGAATAAAAGGACCGGCGGTCGCTAGTTTCGCCGTGGCGTCGTACCAGACGTCCTCTTGTCGACCCAGTCAACTCTGGCATAGAGAGGCGTATCCGACGGTTCCTGTTTTCAAAAGGAGAAAATTCTCTTTTTCCTTAAAGTTTTTTCTTGAAACTTTTTCTTGAAAATTTTTTTGAAATTCTTTCTTTTTCATAGTCTCTGATGAGGAAGGACAAATTTTGACGCCTTCTCAGGAACCTACGCTTACGGAAATTTCCACCGCCGATCCCTCGGCCCCCCCTGGGCTGCGTTCGGAAACATCACCCGAATGCCTCAGTGTATCGTCTTATCCTCGTTTAACATGGGTAAACAACAAGGATAAGATGATACCCAGTGAAAACTACTTAGTCAAGGGGATGTCAATATGACGTCAAATTGATCAGGAATATGATGTCAAAAAGAGTAATCAAAATGATGGCAAAATGACGACTATATGACTGCAAAACGTCCCATACCATGACAGTCATCTTGACTGTCATTTTGATGTTTGTTTGATGTCATATTAACAATTATCCAGTAAAAAGTTTAACTGTTATTTATTATTATATTGATGTCCAAATTACGTCGTAAACGTCAAAATGCTGTTAGGATGTTGTCAAAATGACAAGTAACATCAGCTTATTTATTGGGAAACTCTGTACAGAAATAAATGCAAGACTAATCTCTCTCTACTAATGTAGATTGACTTTAATTTTTAGTACATTGTACATTAATCTTGCATATATTCATTATGTACAAGAACTTGATTTTTTAACCTAAAAGTAAATAACATTTGAAAGGAAGTACAAAATAAATGTATTATTATATTTTATAGGAGTTGATATTAATATTATACTTATTTGTGAATATACAATAGACTTGAGAAATTAAAGTAATATAAAAAGAATATCTGTTATATATAACATTAAATATATTATAATGTATTGAATATAATATATTTAATATACGCGTTGCGGTATATTAAATACATAAAAACTATAAACTTCAAATAAACTTCGAATAAGCTTTAAATACTTAAGTAATGAAATTGAGATCAATACATATCACTTGCAAAGATTAAAAAAATTTCAAATAAAATCATAATCAATGCATGTACAAAATAAGTAACAATTGTTTTTCAACAACTATCGATAACACATGTTTGTGTGTATCATACGTAAACATAAAATTATAATATTTAGTACAATATACAGTGTCCTAAACTGATATCATCTGAAATATCTGAAAAAAAATCTCTAGAAAAAAAATTGTATAAACATAATTGCACAGTACGAAGGAAGCTATATTTCAGATGTTAATAGTTATGGGGACATCCTGTATAAGGATCTTAAAAAACAGAATTAATTTTTATTATAGAAATAACAATTCTTTCCTTCCATTTGCAGTTTGGAACCAACGCTTGATTTTAGCTTCAGTGTCTAACAAAAAGCTGTCTGGAAATCGTAGTTTAACCGCACCTGCAAAGGAGATTGCAATAGAATTATATATATTATATATGAGAACAGAACAAGCACATTAATGAATATTTTGTTTGTCATATAAACCCAAAAATTAAGTCAATGTGCAAATGAAATTAAATCTAAGGAAAAGTAATATATTAAATTTAAAAATATGAACATACTAAATACAACTTCACATAATTTTGTATCCGAAAACCTAATTTTATTGCCTTCTGATTCACTCCAACTTATTTGTTTGGCAAGACCATTTGAAATCAATTTAGACAATATGTTTCCTGTAACATGGCGTTCTGATGGAATAAAAAATGCACTTGGAGCACTGGCACATTTAGAATGAAGCAGATCTCGCTGTTAAGTAACAAAAAGTGAAATAGAATGATCGTAAACGTAAGCTGTTTTTAATTTGAATTATATTAGGAAGATCTTCCTATTCGAAAACAAGTGATTTAATTCTTCTTTAAAAAAATTATATCACAATTAATTTTTAAAAACAAAATGAAAAAGTTTATTTAAATAGAAAATTTTTTTATGTAAAAACACTTCGCGCTGCTAGTTCTCGATCTCGATGTATTAAAATACAATAATAAAGATAAGAAACATTTTCACGAGAATTAAAGTATTTAGTGTGTATACATATATTCGTGTATATGTATGTGCGAGTGAATTGTATCTCAATCACAATATAATAACGTCATAATAAAATTATATATGGATGTAACATTTTGTGTAAAAGAGATTAGAAACTACGAGAGTTAAAGTATGCAGTCTGTATGTATATTCGCGTACAGTATATGCGAGTGAAATACTCAAAAAAAGAAAAGTAAGCCGTATATTTATTGACTAATGTAGCATTTAGAATATGTTTACTATAATTTGTAAATTATCATTACCTTTACGTATATTTATGACGCTGAAACTGGCCGCCGCAGCCAGCCGCCGATCAGGGCCGAATAGGCGGCGCGCGCGGGCCACGGATGGAAATTCTTAAACACATGCTCGGGAACCGTTTAAAACGTTGAAAAAATTAGTTAAAGAACTCTAAACATAAAGTATAGGTTGAATAACGTATACTGCGATATTACACATATAAAAAATTATTTAATAATATGTGGTGATTTTTCGACAAAAGTACTAACAGCAATTACTTGGCACTTCATAAGGGAGTTCGAGTAAATTTTTTCCAACAGAGGAGATCACAAGCAATCAATCGATATGGATCAGAACAGAGGGACGGGCTTTTATCAAATTTTTAGCGATTTTTTAACTTCGCGGACGGGCGAGGCGGGCGTCGTTTCTCGATAAAATTGCTAACAGCAGTGCCTTTGCACTTCGTATGGGAGTTCGAATAAATTTTTTTTAATAGAAGAGATTACAAGCAATCGATCGAAATCGATCAGAACAGAGGGACGGGCTTTTATCAAATTTTTAACGGTTTTTACCTTCGCGGACGGGTGTCGTTTTTCGACAAAATTGCTAACAGCAATGCCTTTGCACTTCGTAAGGGAGTTCGAGTAAATTTTCTCCAATAGAGGAGATCACAAACAATCGATCGATATCGATCAGAACAGAGGGATGGGCTTTTATCAAATTTTTAGCGATTTTTTAACTTCGCGGACGGGCGAGGCAGGCGTCGTTTCTCGACAAAATTGCTAACAGCAGTGCCTTTGCACTTCGTAAGGGAGCTCGAGCAAATTTTTGTTAATAGAGGAGATTACAAGCAATCGATCGATATCGGTCAGAACAGAGGGACGGGCTTTTATCAAATTTTTAACGGTTTTTACCTTCGCGAACAGGTGTCGTTTCTCGACAAAATTGCTAACAGCAGTGCCTTTGCACTTCGTAAGAGAGTTCGAGTAAATTTTTTCCAATAGAGGAGATCACAAACAATCGATCGATATCGATCTGAACAGAGGGACGGGCTTTTATCAAATTTTTAACGGTTTTTTAACTTCGCGGACGGGCGAAGCGGGCACCATTTTTCGACAAAAGTATTAGCAACGGTTTAACCTCAAGATGAAATGTTTATAAATTTCTGACTTTTTTACGTTCAGTAACTGTATATTTTTGCTCGTTTTTTTTTAAATGTAATAAATAACGATCAAAAATATGCAATTACTGAACTTAAAAAAGTCAGAAATTTATAAACGTTTTATCTCGAGGTTAAACCGCTGCTAATACTTTTGTCGAGAAATGGTGCCCGCCTCGCCCGTCCGCGAAGTTAAAAAATCGTTAAAAATTTTTAAAAGCCCGTCCCTCTATTCTGATCGATATCGATTGATTGCTTGTTATCTCCTCTATTGGAAAAAATTTACTCGAACTCCCTTATGAAGTGCAAAGTAATTGCTGTTAGTATTTTTGTCGAAAAATCACCACATTCATATTATTAAATAATTTTTTATATGTGTAATATCGCAGTATACGTTATTCAACCCATACTTTATGTTTAGAGTTCTTTAATTAATTTTTTCAACGTTTTAAACGGTTCCCAAGCACGTGTTTAAGAATTTCCATCCGTGGCCCGCGCGCGCCGCCTATTCGGCCCTGATCGGCGGCTGGCTGCGGCGGCCAGTTTCAGCGTCATGTATATTTGTATTAATTATTATAGCTTTTAGATAGTTTTCATTGTAAAATAAATTAATAGAACGCTCAACAAGTATAAAATATACACATGTAATTTTATTATTGTTGATTCGTTAATTTTATTATACACATTTAATTATAAATTTAACATTGAAAATGACCAGACCGGTGTCGAAACGTATGTGCGAATTTTTACTTGTGAATTTTACACTGTTTGTTTAATGTATTGCGATTTTGAGTTAATTACATTTATATATCTTTTTTAAAAAATTATTGGCTCTTTTCTCTTATTTTTAATCAATTAGTTTTCATTGTTTTTCTTATTCGCTCTAGCAGCGCGAAGTGTTTTTACATAAAAAATTTTTCTATTTAAATAAATTTTTTTTATTTTGTTTTTAAATTAATTGTGATATAATTTTTTTTAAAGAAGGATTAATTCACTTGGTTTCGAATAGGAAGATCTTTTAATAAGAATACAAAGCCATATACTTAGGTTTCATTGTATGAAGATGAAGATAGTACCACATGGGTTTTACTTTTTAATTTAGTAGAATTTAACTTGGCGCCGACTGTTGATATCAAATCTTGTATACAAATGATAAATGTCATTAAAATTAAGTAAGTAATAAGGTAGAATAACTTGGCGCCGACTATTGATATCAAATCATTTATACAAATGATACATGTCATTGATTTAAGTAAATAATAAGGATAATACCACGTAGGTTTTTGAAGATTAGAATTTAACTTGGCACGGACTATTGATATCATATCTTTTATACAAATGATACATGTCATTAGAGTTAAGTAAATAAGGATAATATCACGTAGGTTTTTAAAAATGGTTCTACTAAATAACAAATGTGATTGGTCAGTTTCACAGTCGATTAAGTAATTGACGTTGGTGAAACTGGCCCAAATGGTTTTTTGACCAGTGCAATGTACTTAACAACAGTCAGTATTTATTAAACGATAATAATATAAAGATATTAGATCCAAGTACATTGAAAGTTTTTGATGCCAGTGCTACAATCTTGGATGTGACTAATGCAAAGCTTGTCGACAATAATGTTGCCCTAAATAACAGTGGTGTCAAAATAGTTGTCAACAACGCAGTAGTACATTACAATTTGAACTGGCACCTTCAATAATATGTGAGTCATTTTTCATGGTAATATGTATAAATTACATTAAACTACCAAATTAATTTGGTATAAGAATCCTTCCATATTAATACTGATCTTTTGTTATTTATTTTTAAAATATAAAGAACTGTTATATAGTTTGATCTCTCACCTAGAACACTATATTTGATTCAAGATTTTGAAGTGTAAGTCATGGTGGAATAAAAATAGAGGTGAGCTCGTCAGGTACACCAAGTTTTGATTCGTTCTGCGCACATATGGCGTTGGAACAAGTCGCCTTCCGTATTGGAAAATAATAGTAAAGGAAACGAATTTGAGACTGACTTGTGATTTATTTTTGTAAAGAATGGTAGTGTTCAAGGGTGTAAAAATCGCAGTGAAATTGCGAAAGTAAATAAAATAAAGTTTTTTTTCGTTTCCAAAAAATAGTGACAGCGGCAAAATGGATGAAAGTTTGTGGCAAAGAGGTTAACCTCAAAAGTGGTAAATAATATATAAAATAAATGTTATATATATTAGTATAATACATATTACAAAATATAAAAATTATTTAATTAAAAAAAATGTTTTAGGACGTATTTGTTCAATTCATTTTCTTCCAACGACAAAAAAAATCCGAATATTATGGAGATTATTCTCCAACAACAGTTAGAAGTCTTTTACCTGATGCTCTTCCGACAGAGAATATAAAAAAGAATGTATTTGTCGAAAGCGAGAGAGTTTTAATACAGGAAAAGAAAACAGACCACATTTTGAGTATCGCGGAAAAAACGCTGATTGGCTGATATATTAATATGGCAGGCCACTTGTTCCACCACCGTCATTGGTTAATCATCTCCTTGCGCAACAGCACACCTCTATTTTATTCCACCATGGTGTAAGGGGCTACGCAGAATAAAAGAAACAGGGAATAGAGAACAGAGAATAAGAATTTCAACCTATCAGAAATCATATACTGTGGAATAAACAGTGTGTATTCCATAGTACATGATTTCTGATAGGTTGAAATTCTTATTCTCTGTTCTCTGTTCCCTGTTCCTTTTATTCTGCGCAGCCCCTAAGTTAACTAGAATTTAATCACGTATATCTTTATAAGTATACGTTTACAAATTATTATTCTAATTAATAATTAATATCGTGAAGAAGGATTGTACTGATAATCAATTTCGTAGTAACATTACACTAAAAAGTTTATTACATTTATTAGCATATTATTTGATTATATGTATGTAATATTTTGACATTGGAATAAGTATATATTCACTTTCATTGCATTATCTTTCAACAATAAAATGCATTATGTTAAAATATTTTAGAAAACATTAATGTTGACATATGGAGAAATACCGTTTGGATACCATTATCAAGAAAGAGAAATTGTAATAAATTTCTTAATACTAAACATTAGAAAGAAGCATAAAGTATGTAAAAGAAGAATATTTATTCATTTTTTACGTTTATTATAAAGTTAATTATACAAAGTGTTTCTATCTGTGATATGACTTCAGGTTCGTTATTGTATGTTTCTTTCTAATGTTCAGTATTAACAACTTTATTATGATTTCTCTTTCTTGGTGATGGTATCCGAACGGTGCTTTTCCAGTATGTCTACGTTGATATTTTCTAAAATATTTTATCATAATACATTTTATTATTGAAAGATAATGCAATGGAAGTGAATATGTATGAAAATGGTTTAAATTGAAGGCCTTTAATCTTTTATTAGTCAAATTTCTAATTTTTGTTTGAGTTTCTGGTTTTGAGTTGGTTATATCAAGTTAAATTCTACCTTTAAAAACCCATGTAGTACTATTATTTAAATTCTACTAAATTAAGAAGTAAAACCCATTTGGTACTATCTTTATATACTTACCTTTTTTAAAAATAAGGTAAAAAAAAAGCGCTAAGAGTGAATGCTGCTGGTCAAAAAACCATTTGGGCCAGTTTTACCAACGCCAATTACTTAATCGACTGAAAAACTTATTCGATCTAGCAGCGCCAAGTGTTTTTACATAAAAAATTTTTGTATGTAAATTAATTTTTTTCATTTTGTACTGTTACTTCTTTAACTTTTTGTGGTAACACTTGAGATGAGTAAAGTAATGAATTAAACTACTTGTATTGGAATAGGAAGATCTTTCAATAAGAATACGAAGACATATACTAGACTTCATTGTATATGAAGATGAAGATAGTACCACATGGGTTTTACTTTTTAATTTAGTAGAATTTAAATAATAATAGAATTTAACTTGGCGCCGAATATTGATATCAAGTTTTTTATACAAATGATACGGTCATTAGATTTAAGTAAATAAGGATAATATCACGTAGGTTTTTAAAAATGGTTCTACTAAATAACAAATGTGATTAGTCAGTTTCACAGTCGATTAAGTAATTGGCGTTGGTGATAGAATTTAACTTGGCGTCGATTGTTGATATCAAATCTTTTATACAAGTGATACATGTCATTAAAATTAAGTAAATAATAAGGATAGTGTCACGTACGTTTTTAAATATGGTCTACTAAACAGCAATTGCGATTAGTCAGTTTTACAGTCGATTAAGTAATTTTATTTACCACGTATGTAGTCCCCTCAATCGCGTGCCGAAAATTCTTCAGACTTACAACGCAACTCTAAACAACTACAGTAGTAATATCACTTGTTAGTTAAATTTACAAGCAATCTAACGATTTTTGATCCTTATAGTATCCTATTAGATCTTAATAATATGTTGAAAGACATATTAAAATTTTAACGATGTTATATTAAAGAAATGATAAATGAAAATCTGCGAAACATAAGATTGGGTAAAATATCACAAGTTGGCGTTTCGTCCCGACTTCCCACTACTAGACTCATCAGTAAAATAATGTAGTGGGAGCCTACCTTAGACGCATGGGGGAGATATTAGAAAGAAACTCTATATAAACAGATACTTGTGTATTTCTTTATTTTTTAGATTTTTATAAATGAAAAGTACATCTTCTTGGTTTAACCCTCCGTCTGAAAACGGGGGTCTTTTGTGTCCGGCCGAAAGTGAGTCATCGCTATAACTTTTAAAGGCGCTATTAAATGGTGCTAGTTTGCCTCTGGTAATTCAGTTAGTATCTCCGAGAACCCCCCTACCAACTGCCGAGTCTCCAGTTCATGTCAGACAGCTGTGGCAGCCAAACGAAAATCGCTGAGGACACGAAATACCCCCGTTTTCAGAGGGTGTTGCCGAAACGGGTGAGTACTAAATTTTTTGTTTTTATATATTCTTCGTGTCACTAAAAACAAGAAAAAAAGATCCGCGTGAACGAAAAAAATTTAATAACTTTTCTTGTGTAGTTGCCAGAAGCCAACCTGCGAAAATAACCGCAAGTCTCAATGCCTCGAATGTACGAATGTCGCGTTTTGAAACTTTCTATTGTACCTTTTTTCTAATTTTGAAATAAAATGTTCCTTTACTAATGTCCTTTTGTGTAATTACTCACTACATTTTGAAATTAAAAAATTAAGCTATTTTTTCAAAAACTATCGTCCTTATTATTTTTTTTCTAAAAGGTACACTCTTCCCCTTTAATTTCGTTTTTTATTCTTGTCAATATCATGTTTTGGCTCAAAGTTATCATTTTCTTAGTGAATAAGTGATTTTTCCATAGGTGCCCCCATTTATATAATAAAAAATATATAAAAAAAATTTTTTTTCTACAATGGAACTACTGGTACTTCAAGTTCAAGAGTTTAGGAAGCTCCATGAATTTTTTCCGATTTTTTAAAGCGGCTCAACACT
>NW_017278641.1:245317-250741 GCF_001594065.2 Cyphomyrmex costatus | reverse complement strand
ATTTGAGTAGTGGCATTAGAAAATTTCTTAATGGATAGTTTCTTTTCTCCCGAAAGTGGAATAAAACAGTGATTTTTTTGCATTGAGGGCACTGTTTTAGCTGCGGAAAATCTGGCTACCAGCTTTTGTTTAGCAGTTTCATGTTCGTTTTTGGATATGAAGAAGATTGCAGATAAAACAGTGCCCTCAACGCAAAAGAATCACTGTTTTAATCCACTTTTTGGAGAAAAGAAACTATCCATTAAGAAATTTTCTAATGCCATTACTCAAATAACTTTCCCCCGAAAATAAATAATAAAATATCAAAATAATCCAAAAAATATAAATAAAAAATAAAAACAACGAAAAAAGAACAAAAATATAAAAATAATAAATAGAATAAATATTAAAAAAAACAATTGTAATGCGGGCATTAAGGTATTACTTAAAGCCAGTCTCAACCCTATTAAACACAGAAAGCAATTGTTTTTAAACTCATGTGCATGTACAGAAATGTCATCAGAGACTAACAGCGACCCATGCCGGGCGACTGGGCGTGATGATGCGCCAGCAGGGTGACGGAGCGATATTGCCTCATTTTCCTAACTCTTACTCCCAAACGAATGCGTGTCCCACTAAGTCCTTTTAGAGTAACAAAGTAGAGACCTGGGGCTACATTTTGAGCTATTAAAAGAAATTTGAGACTGGCCTTTTAGGCGTGCCATTTTGAAAATTTCAAAACTGACAAACATCGTTGTAAACAGGTCTGATCAAAAAAAGAGTATTCTTACATGAAAGAGCGTTCAATTTTCTATAAGGAAACGTCTACATTTCATTTTCAAATTTACCTTTCATGCCTACTAACAACAAGCGAAAAGAGCGCTGCGACGATAAAGCCCAAAAATTGACGGCTCTATAGTTCGGCAACCAATTAGGTATACCTACAGGTATATTATTCAGCATAGAGTCTTTATTCATCAAACTGTTCAAGTTCAAGCAATATGAACGAAATCCATGAAACTTCGCAAAATGGGTGGCCCACTTGGCATGGAATGCCCCATATATATACACTAGTCAACAAAAAATAGGGAACACTTTTAAAGTTTTGACTTTACGTGAAACAAGAGCTATCTCACACCAAAAAATAGGTTGGGTTAGGTTATTTTTAACAGTAGTAGAGCCGTCCCTGCAAAGGAACTCGCAACTTCCATGTCGCTTTATGTTGTAAAGAGTATGCGTGGATACAGTAGGTTCCACCCCCCCTGCGGGAGCGGGAAATCCACGTGCAACAGTACAATCATAAGAGTCTTGCGCCCTTTTGTAGGGAAGAAAGGGAGGGTAAGAGTCGTTTCACGTGGAAAGTTGAATGATTTGGATAGTTTGATAAATAATATTTGATAAACAAAAAGTTATTCATAGATGTTTTCAATAAAAATACGTTATTTTTGAAATTTTTTAAAATAATTTTTTAACGAAGGACGAGCAACGGCTAAAACTTGTTGGAGATCGGGATGTTTCAAAATTTGAGACGGTTGATCATCTTATATAAATCTTTATGATAATTAATATAAACAAAATATTTTTTCTTTAAACACAAAAATATACCATAAAAATCTATGTTTTAAATAAATTGTCAGAGATTTTTGATTATGCAAATACTTGTGATAATTTTTAACTTGGAAATAATAATCTTATAAATAAGTTTTTTTTCTTAAATGCATTTATCGATCTTTGATAGAGTTCATTTCTTCACAAGAAAATCTAAAAATATATGAATAATGCGTCACTACTGTATCTTATACCATTCATAATTCTTACGTAAACGACACTTACGTCTACGATATTTCTACAGATTCCACCGCAATACTTCAGGCTTAAGTGATGTTATTCAATGTTTGCATTGAGGCTTTGTGTCGTTAGTCCGTCATGATATCTATTCGATTCAGCGCTTCTCTAGAATAGTGCTAACGATCGTGTGATATTTAGTGACCACGTGTACATATTGCAGGATATTTCTCATCATTCCACTAACAGAAGCATACGATCGAGGTGACTATAACTAATTCCATTTATCTGCGACTACATCCTTCTCAACCACTGTTAACCGTTACGTCTTATGCTTATTTCATCGGTACAACGATATTGTTGATTTAGCAGCATTTCAAATTGATGTACGATGAATCAGTAATATTTCATGCTTTCTGGGAATTCAGTTTAAACTTAGAACTAGACCGACTGTTTATCATAAAAAAATACTAGAATATTATTTAAGACCGTTAATTGATAAACAATAATAAATTGGAAGAAGAAAGCCATTTACGGTCAAAGCTGGATCACAGTGCTTGTTATAATTGTGTGAATTTTATATACTGCGTATGTAGTCCCCCCATAAATCGCGACGCTGATAGTTTTTCAGCATTGACGCATACATAATTACTACCGCAGTAATATCACTTAGTTAAATTGACGAGCAATCTAACAATTTTTGATGCTTATAGCATCTTATTGGATCTTAATAATATGTTGAAAGACATATATTAAATTTTAACGATGTAACGTTGAAGTAAAGATAAATCTAAATCTAAATCTGTAAAAATTACGATTGCGAAGAATATCACGAGTTGGCGTTTCGTCCCGGTTTCCACTACTGGACTCATCAGTAAGGTATTGTAATGGAAACCTACCTTAGACGCCTGTTTAAGATATTAATCTAGATTCTATATATACAGATATACGCGTATCTCAGCACTTGCGAGAATTGTTGCGAACATCTATAGACCTCTGATGGCGGGTCGACGTAGTAATATTCTTCGCAATATTTATCTAAAGTAGGAGAATAACGTCTTTTGTCAGGCTAGACGTGATTTAACAAACTAGAATATTATTTAAGACCGTTAATTGATAAACAATAATAAATTGGAAGAAGAAAGCCATTTACTGCCGATATTACTGCGGTAGTAATTATGTATGCGTCAATGCTGAAAAACTATCAGCGTCGCGATTTATGGGGGGACTACATACGCAGTATATAAAATTCACACAATTATAACAAGCTGTGATCCAGCTTTGACCGTAAATGGCTTTCTTCTTCTAATTTATAAAAAAATACACTATAAACGTGAAAATATGTAATCTTGATAATATAATAACAAATTCTTCTTAATTAAAAGTATATAGTATATAGTAGTATATAGTAATAATATATCTTTATTAAAAGTAACAACCTTTTATTTTTTCTTCGTAGATTTATTGAACTACAAAGTATACAGACAGCGACTGTATGATAAAGTTATATAGAATCATTATACTAGTACTTACAAACTTCACTTAAAGTGCCATTGTAATAGGATTTTTATTGTCGTATCCTCAGGGGAGTTTCCTTGGAGCGTTCGGCCGGCACGACGGATGGCGAACTACTTGGCAGGTAAAAAAAGGGATAAAATCGTGAGCGATTCGTCCACAGCAAATCGGTGGATCGTCGTGTCATGTCCCTCCTGCGGTAGCCTCCGTTTTCCTTCCGTCCTCCTGGCGCATCCTCCCGATAAGGTTTTCCATTTCCCACCCTCCGGTTCCCCAGGGGAAGCAACCCCCTCACAGGATTGGCCCCGAGACTCTCGTCTTTCCCGATTCTGCCTTTGAATTATGGCTCACAGATATTCTGGGCCCTGGTGGTTATACCAAGCCGACGTTATGTACGTGTACATACACGCGTATATACGCGCATACATACGGTGTTTCATAAATATACATCAGCAGATATTCGTTCTTCCGACATTTCAAAATTTGCCTGCTAGTATCAAAAATTCTTAATCGCTATTGATTGATAATATATTTTTGCGAAAGATAGAAGATATATTCTGTACTTTCTATTGATATATGTATTGTTTAGTCTACAATAATTTATAATATTATTAGATATGAAATAATAAAGAGAAGATACAATATTACAAAAGATACAAGGCTCACAACGCAACGACAAATTTTAGAAATCTTATTGAACGGATCAGCTTCTAGCCACCTTATATGTATATTCGAATGCGTACATATATATCTATATGTACATTTGTGTAGAATTCGTGTACACATATTATGTAGGCGTTAGTCCTTGCACGTACATGAGTCGGGTACGAGAACGTGTGCACGAAGGGCTCACGCCCTGCAAAGGAGTAGGATTTCCATCGGCTACTACGAATCCACTTCCGAGGGAAAACCAAGTTCCGGTGGGTGGTCGGGATTGGCCTTATCATATTTTATTATACATGAGGGAACGTTTCTTACCGTCGTGGCACCGCCGCTGACTCCTTAGCTCGCTCCTTCGCGTCAGACGCGGAGGATGGAGTTTGCGAATCTCTTTTAGGCGCGATGCCGCGCCGTTCGATCAATTTCTCTTCTGTTAAACTGCCAACATGCGTTTCATTTCGAAATTCTGCACTGATCGACATTTCCTGGATAGTGATTTCTTTGGCTTCTTTCGACAATTTCGACATTGTACTGTGAAATAAAACTCGCATACGAGATCGTAAAACAACAAAATGGCCGTAACTGTTATGATCTGTACCACAAACCAATGATCCATTTAGACAACCTTTCTTTTCCTACGGCCTTATGCTCTCGAAGAACGAAAGGTTCACTCTCAAGAAACAGACTCAGTAGGGAATAATAGTACATTGTGTAACATGTGTGTTAAAGTTGTTTATTGTGCAACGTGGGCGCGGGAGTGCACAAGCGAAGCAAGTGCGCTTCCTCGCGCCCGCGCCGCGCTATAGACAATTATAGCACATGAGTTGCACATAGATTTTTTCATTACGAGTGCACTGTGTTAGTAATATGTTATACAATCATAAAGTCGCACCAGCGAAGCGAGTGCGACTTATGGGATGGTGCGTGGGGCGCAGGAAGCAGGAGGGGTTCGGGGGGGGCGCAGCCCCCTACCCGAAAAAGAAATTAAAATACTTCGTAAATAAATATTTAACAATACAAAATTTTGTATTGATCATTACTTTTAATTATAATTGTGAGATTATTACAATTTGAAATTAAACGTTATTGTAAGTTGAATGATATTTATAGATACTGTATTATCGTTTTGTCGTAATTACTTTTAATATTGGAGAAAACTATGCTTACCTCCCCCCCCCCCCCAGATGCCCCGAAAGGACGCTCCGGTCGCCCGCGTTTCTCCGTGTTGATATTTGTACGAGCGCTACCACTGCGTTGCGTTATTTTTCATAACGTAACGCTTTTGCGTGGGGTTAAAGAAATAACTCAACGATTTGAGGTATTGGCTATTTACCGCACGCAAAAGCGTTGCGGTATAAGCCACATTACGTGCACGCATGAGGAAAAACAAATTATATTTAAACTCTTCTGCAGCCAAAAGAAAAACGGCTACTCGATCTCAAATGCTTCTCTCCCTCTCCCCCTCTCTCTCTCTCCCTCTCTCTC
>NW_017278641.1:231362-245066 GCF_001594065.2 Cyphomyrmex costatus | reverse complement strand
CCCTCCCTCCCTCTCCCTCTCTCTCTCTCTCTCTCTCTCAATTTAATTTCTTTAATTATTTAATTTTATTTAATAATTATTTTTATTTTTTTTAAATTAGGTTTACTTTATTTGTTTATTTAATTAATTAAATTTATTTATTTTTTGCATGTAGGCATTGTGAACAGCAGCTTAATGGACAAAACGCTTTACATGTATGTGTCACACATACGACTGATTTTTTGAATGTAGACATTGTGAACAGCAGCTTAATGGACAAAACACTTTACATGTATGTGTCACACGTACGACTGAAAAAATCTTGAAATGGTTCCTTTTCAGAACTCGGTCTCCATATCTCGATATCGGCTGCACCAATAATGTTATTCAGACTGGTTGCAATCGAGAGATGATATTATATAATAAAAGTATTTTTAGATTTTTTTGATTGAACTTTTAATTTCTGAGTAATTATAATTTAAAATTTGTAGATGTCAGAACTCTACATAGATAAAGCTAATAATGATAGCGTCGTGAATTTGGCAGCGACACGAACATATACGCAATGACGTTCACGCATCAAGCGATCAAATCAAGCGATTATAATTTTTATGCACTTGGCATAAAAATTTTAATCTAATTTTTGTTTTTTTTTTTATAAAGTAACTTTAAAAAATTGTGAAGCATATGCTCTAGAATGTATAATAATACAAAATTCAAAAATTAGTTACAATCGTGTGCTTTAAAAGCGAAATATCTATCGGAAAGCAACTAAAGCTTAAAAAACTTTAAAATAAAGTAAAAAATTATTCTGCTATATTTTTGATATTTCTGCTATATGTTTCGATTTTATACGACTCTTCATCATCAATTCTATTGTACCGTTGTGGTACCATCTCTCTACCGTTCCAGTCGTCTACGTCGTTGGAAGCTCCATTAAACTAAGATATTCAAGTGTACAGTCGATAATAATTTAAAACTTCAATTCCGATTATGATTGGCATTGGTATCACGAATTCTCTTACCGATATTCCAAACGAGAGAATTGAATTCCCTATGCGCTTGTATTCGGGCCAATATTTAATGTAGCTCGAACTTAGTGGTGAGCTATTCTCTTGGCGCTAATTATTATGCTATAATGAAAACATAATCGTTGTAACGCGCGAGTGGATTTAACCTGTGCACAAGTATTACATCGGTATGCGACGTACAAAAAACGATCACCTGAATGGCGCCGATCGGAGAGCGCAAATTCTCATGTAATTTAGTCAAAGCGAACTATTCCCGTTCTTCGAATAGTTTCCATTTCAGTTACTGATTTTACTACCTGTTTCACTGAAATAGGTGACTGAAGTGCCAGTAAAATAACCAATCGACAGAAAATAACTTTTGACCCCCCCCTCTCTCTCCCCTCTCTCCCTCTCCCTTTCCCCCCCTCTCTCCCTCTCCCTTCTTCCCTCTCTCTCTCTCTCTCCACGCTAACATCCATGTAATGTCGGGTAATGTGTAATGTAATTATATACGATCACTATAATAAACTTGTAATATTAATAATTTCACGCATCAGTATTTCAAACTGATTTTATAGATAACGTTTGAAATTTTGTCAAAACCTTTGACTATATAACTATGGACTGCTAGTCATCCCCACTTTCTTGCATAAAGAAGAATCCAACATTAATTCGATATATCGAGACTTAAGCCCCGCCCCGATGACCAAAAAGCGGGGTATTCAAACGTATTAAGATTAGATTAATGTTGCCGGTATTATCATACCATTTTGTTTTTGGATTAAATATTTAAAAAAGTACAACATTGGAAACAAATACAAACTAGAAAGTATCTTCTATTAGACGATAAACCGATTTTTATAAAATTGTTTTGAATGATGTAATTATTACAATAATATTTTCATAACCTAAGCAGAAATAACCACTTGATAAAATAAGCTCGAAAATAGGCAAAAATAAGAAAAAGATGATATAGGAAATAGAGTAATATAAATATACAGTTTTAGGAAACTGCAAACATGTAAAACAATGTAATATTAATAATATATCCATTAATTATAATTTGCGTTACGCAATTGCAATAGAGAATTGTAAGAACGTTATTTTTAACTGCTTTTATACAGAAACAAATTACAAATGTATATGAATGATGGCTTCTCACCTCTTCAATTATAAACAGATTGTTTAATATTAATCTTTTTTATTAATATAAAGTGTAACGTTTTTAATTTCCGAAAAATAAAGGAGTATCTGTTCGGAAAACCTATATGTCAATTTTATATGATACAACGTAGAAATCTTTGAATTAAAGGTAGAAATAAAATACTGCACCGTGCAAATATTATAAATGAATAGCAAAGATAAAAGAGCACGAGGAAATGAAAATAGTAAAATTTGTAAAATATTTTTTTCTATTTGTGCCATTTATTGTCCCTTAAAAATAACAGTTTTCGTACAAATATGTCTTACAAAATTGTCATGTTTTTTTAAAGATAGAATTGTACCTTCATATCTTAATTTTATTTGTAAATATTCTGAAATAATTAATTTGATTAATTCATATTTATGATTTTCTAATACACCTAATTCTAAAATATGTTCCTCAAAATTTTTAAAAATCATATGTAAGTTTAAATTTCTGAAGGTATCGTTTACAATCCGTATATTAATATTTTTACATTTTAAGTTATTTTTTAATTTGTAGATGTTAAAAACTTTTTCAGTTGTTGAAGTTATGACGTACAAATCTGCTCGCGGATGTCTCAAAAATCCAAAACTTACACGTTTAATAAATGTTGAAGTAGCTTCTTCGGATTCGTTTAAAAGATTGAAACATGTTAAACACTTTAATTTTTGTAATACTTTTTTTTCTACAAATCCTGAAATATAAAGAACAGCATGGTTTAATGATCTATCTATTACAGATAATGATAAATCATCTACATTTATTAA
Source organism: Cyphomyrmex costatus (assembly GCF_001594065.2). Lineage (NCBI taxonomy): Eukaryota > Metazoa > Arthropoda > Insecta > Hymenoptera > Formicidae > Cyphomyrmex > Cyphomyrmex costatus. The sequence goes on along the minus strand of NW_017278641.1, from coordinate 242,124 downwards.
AGAACTAATATCTTCGTCGTATTTGTCATCATGATTGTCATGTTCATCGCTTGTAATTGAATCAGATACCTTTTTCGCCGATGAAATTGTTAAAATCGAGGTACTGTCAATAGGTATGCAGTTAGCTTCAGCAGAAGATTTAATTTCATTGTGATGTAATAATCGTTTATAGGCTGCTGCTAAATGTATACTGCTTGGGTTATTGTTAAATCCATCCATTGATCGGATACACGAAAAAAAAGTTTCTATGTGATCCTGAGATAATTTGTATGTTAAAATATATTTTAAGTATCCTGTCTCTACATAAGATTGATACATTATTTTTAAATTTTTCATATCTATTATGAATCCAATAAAACCAGTCTTTGCTTTTGAGTCTATAACAAGTTTCTCATTTATTTTTAAATGAATTGTGGAAAAATAATGTATGACCTCATCAAAGAATTCAAAACAATGAAATGCTGTACTTTCCATTAATGGCTTTTTAAAACCGTTTGAAAATAAGCTTCTCGAATTTAAACAATCGAAGGCGTTGTTTGCCATCCTACAAAATTTAGCAGTTGCTGCACAACCATCGAAATCAGGATGTACGTCCTCCTGAAGTTGTTCTAAGGCTGCAGCACAACTTTCGCTTAACGTTTGCGCTGCTAATTTTACACTCATTTTATTTCTGTACCATTTTAAATGTTTTTGGTTTAATTTATTACGTAAATGGAAGCCTCCAAATTCTTGTAATTTTATTAAATTTTCGATATACTTAAAATCGATAATACCACCCTGATCATCATATAATATTCTTTTCGATGCAAAAGTATTTCTTAAAAGTTTCAACATATGAGCAGCATCGAAAAATATAAAAATATCATAAGCCTCTGATGGATGTTTAAAGAATGCCTTATCATTAAATACATTGGCATTCAATGCATTGCACATCGAAATATTTGCAGGCAATCCGTCAAAAGTTAACGCAATAATGTGTACACCCGACATGCTCACAGAATATATTACTTTTTTAGTAATTTCAGCGCGTTCATCTGCTGTTAACCCGGCCACCAAAAAATACGCTACGGGTATTTTCCACCTTTCGTTGATTCCAGTTAACAAATATATTAGTGCTTCTTTCGCATGTGGTAAATTTTCTGGTTCTTCAATTATTAATCCGTAATCAACATATCCAAAGAACCTCTTTTCAGTGGAACTATAAGTAATTTTATTTCTTATAGCCATTTCGTCCATCGTTAAGCATGCATATAATTTTTTATCACCAGCAGCTTCACATCTTCTCTTTAAAATATCTACTGCTTCTTGAGTGACGCCAGGATAACCTTTCGTATTGCTATACCAAGCACGTATTGTTGATGGAGCCGGTAAATTATTTTTGAAAACCTGTCGGATATATTTGTAAGCTTTCGGACTATAAAAATTAATAGTCATCGCAAAAGCACGTAATTGCGGCGAATATTTTCCTCTGACTTTCCCTCTTTCTATTTCTGCGATAATCGTCGTTTCTTCCGATACAGCCTATACATTCAGTATAAAATTTATTATTAAAGGAGCAATGAATATAACTTGCACAATTTATTTATTGTAATTTTAAAAAATTACAATAAATAGCACTAAAAATTATAATCATGTTGAATTAAAAAAATATAATATTATATAATTATTGCAGTGTATATATATAATGAAATGATTAAATTATTAATTACTATAAATTATTAATTATAATTTGTTTATACAAACATTTATTTATTTATTACAATTACAACTTAATTACAATTTAATTCCTTATAAAACAAATTGTTACATGTATTATTTCATTATTTAATTTATAATTACAATTTATAGTACCTTTATTTATAATTCCTTTAATAATCAAAGGAAAATGTATTATTTCATTATTTAATTTATAATTACAATTTATAGTACCTTTATTTATAATTCCTTTAATAATCAAAGGAAAATGAATTATATAATATTATAAACTAAAATATCTTCTGAACTTGCAAATATTAATATAATTTAACAGAAACACAGCAGAAGTGCAGCATACCTTGCCATCATGATGGCATAATGCAGATTCTGCTCGTTTTCTGTTACGTTTCTATTAATATTTAGAAAAACAACAGGTTGTACTCTGCTGGACATCTATGCTGCCAGACCATCTACTCTGCCAGCATGCTGTAGTATGGGGCAATGCCCCGGGGTAGCACACGCAAATGAGAGCTCATACATGTAGCTGTGTCCCCCACCCTGCCAGCTGGCAGAGTGGATGGTCTGGTAACACTGGATCTATGCAACACATAAATTGTATTCTTGGCAGGTTTGGCTATCTAGAAAAAATGACATGTTAAAATATATTTAACTTATAAAATCAAACCTGCACAATTTCAGAAGAATTTGGCGAAAGAAGACATTTTTGCTTCAATTCTGATAATAATTTTTGCAAAGATTCTATTTTCCTTTTCTGAGGAGTTTGTTCATTTCGTAATCGTTTTATAGTGTGATCTTTTTTTACACAGGCTTGCTTCAATAATTTGGTGCATTTTATTAATGTACGTGGCGTCATATCCTTAATAGTATTTTCATTTATGTCACCAGGATATCGTATTTTCTGTCGTGTTGGAGTTTTACATATATCCATACGTTCTAGAGAACCATATTGAGGGTCATTTTCAGTTTCCAAACTGTAATAATATTATGCAAATTAATAAGTATAAAATCATACAATAAAAATTATATTATTACCGATCCATGGACATAATCGGAGTCAATAAATTAATCCTTTGAATTTCTTGATTATTATTAAGTTGATTTGAATCGCTGATACTGTCAAGCTTTATAATTTCTTGATTATTATTAGTTATAATAGACGGTTCAATCATTTCCTTAAGCAATAAATCGCGTGCTGTTGATTGATTCAAACTACAAAGCATAAATGATAAGTACAATAACACTTCACAACTAATCATGATTCTATAAAAATAAAACTAATTATTACCAATTATTTTGCATACGTGGAAATTTTGAAGGTATTGATTTTTTTTTTAATCGAACGTTAAAATATCCGAACTTTTCAAAACAATCGTCAGAAAAATGCAACTTGCATATTTTACTTGATTTATGAATTTTCCGTGCACTTTCTTGCTTGTTCAAAGTGAACAATGCCTCAATCCATTTTTCACGAAGATCTGGATCGTTTGGAAATCTATTACATATAAATAAATAAAAAGCATTTTTTCTTTTTAATAATAACTATACAGAAAAAATAGATAAGATATTTTAGGTTAAAACAGAATTACTTACCCAAAAAACATTTCGTTGATATGATTTGTCTCATATTTCTTTTTATATCTCGTTGATTTACACTCTTCGACGAAACAGTATATAACCATTTTTTTTTTTTTTAGGAAGACAACAATATGCTTTGCCAATTCCTTTACAGAATACAATCCGTAAAATTCCGTCAGGCCGCCATACCATTGTAGTTTCTACATTGACTACTTGGTCATCGATGGCGCAACACATCTTGGATTTCGATATCTCGCGATATCCTGAGGCATTAGCAGTCCATAGTTATATAGTCAAAGGTCAAAACTATTACAATTATTCGGAAGATCCGGTTCGCATCCCAGTTGAGATAATATTTATTGCAACAGTTCTTTACAAGTTTAAGGTATTCATAGTCGATTCTTATATTTAAGACTGTTTTAAGTACAGTTTTAAGATATTATGAATCAATCAGAGAATCGCACTAGCATCTTAATACATTACTTGAGACAATCTTAAGATAAGAACGGACTATGAATACAGGCCTTAAAGATACATTAAGTCTACCTAATTTAATTTAAATTAAAAAAATGTTTAAATGAGACAATACCTACAGCGGTTTAAGCTGGATTACGGGTGCTCCTAAATAATTGCGTGTGAATTTATATACTACGTATGTATTGGGTGTACAAATAAGTTTTAAAGCTTTTTTTGTGTAACGTATAATTTAAACTTAGAATTCAAATATTTTCGCGCTCTTCTGATATGTGGTGGCGCTTAATGTGTACTATATTAAAAAAAAAAACAATTGATTTTCACACAATTGGAAACTTAACCTCAAAATTAAATGGTTTTAAAATGGCGAGCGATAAGCAATTTATTCGACACTGCGTTCCATGCAAATTTTATCAAGGAAAAAGCTCTGTTAAAGTATATGAATCAATTTGTTTTGTTCTTGAAGGCAATGTTGTAACATACGTGTGAGTTTTGGTTTAGGCGATTTAAAGAGGATCATTTTGATGTTAGCAATAGAGAACGTAGTGGTGGTCCTCAGAAGCTTAGAGACAATCAATTGCAAGAATTACTCGATCAAAACTCATGTCAAACACAAAAAAAACTTGCACGGCAACTTAGAGTAACTCAACAAGATATTTCAATTCGTTTACGGCAGCTGGGAAATACATATTTTGAAGGAAGGAAACTGGGTGCTGCATGCATTAAGTGTAAAAAATAAAAATGATCGTCTTGAGAAGTATTTGAATCAGTACAATAAACAGCATAGAAAATCCTTCTTGTGGAAAATCGTAACTGATGATAAAAAGTGGATTTTTTACGATAATCCTAAAAAGAGAAAACATTATTTGGATCCAGGACAACCCACTACACCAAAACGCAACATCCGCAGCTGCAAAGTTATGCTATGTATCTAGTGAGATATGAAGGGTGTACTATGTTTTGAGCTGCTCCACCTAAATGAAACGGTTAACAGTGATCACTACAGTCAACAATTGATCCGTTTAAATCAAGAAATCGAACGAAATCGTCCATTTACTGGCAAAGGAAAACGTGAAATTGCTTCATGACAACGTTAAGCCTCATGTTGGTAAAGGAAACGTTGCTAGCGCTTGATTGGGAAATTCTACCGCGCCCGGCGTATAGCCCAAACATAGTCCCTTTAGATTATCATTTATTCCGGTCAATGCAAAATGCCTTGTCCGGTGTACACTTTCGAGCATTTGAAAAAGTGCGAAAATAGGTGAATAATTTTATTGTATCGAAAGACGAAATCTTTTTCGCTTCTGGAATTCGCAAGCTGCCCGAAAGATGGCTAAAAATCATAGACAATGACGGGGATTATTTTGATAATTAAATGTATTTTCGTTTCTAAATAAATAAATATTAAATTTCGTTAAAAACGCTTTAAAACTTGTTTGTACACCTAATAATTCTTCGATTGGGCGCCGAAATTTTTTCAGATTGAAACGCAACACTTATAAACAACCGCAGTAATATCACGAGTTAAATTGACTAACAATTGAAGGACTATATATGCTGTTTACGCATTTTATATCGATCTTAATAATGTTAAATAATCTATTAAAACTGTAAATAATTATTTTTTCATTATGAAAAATATTATTATTCCTCAGCCGAGAGTCGAAGCCGGATCCTTGGCATTCCGTGCGTTCTAAGCCTTTAAACTACCGAAGCCTTAGTAATATTCTTCGCAATAATCAGTATAAGTACAACGTTTATTAGGCAACGTAAATAAATAATATTATTTGTATTTAATTATGTATTTGTATTATTATAAATTGTGTATTTACGTTTGTCTCCCTTCATTGGCTATGATGTGTGTGTGTGTGTGTGTGTGTGCGTGTGTGCGTGCGTGTGTGCGTGCGTGCGTGCGTGCGTGCGTGTGTGTGTGTGTGTGTGTGAGAGAGAGAGAGAGAGAGAGAGAGAGAGAGAGAGAGAGAGAGAGAGAGAGAGAGAGAGAGAGAGAGAGAGAGAGAGAGAGAGAGAGAGAGAGAGAGAGAGAGAGAGAGAGAGAGAGAGAGAGAGAGAGAGAGGACGACAATGATAACGACAACACCGACGTCGAATCTTAATAATTTTATTGTATATCTCAATATCATTAAAAAGAATCCTCTCAAAAATTTAGGCCTTTAAATCTTTAAATCATCATCTGATCAAAAAATGATCCCCAATAATTCAAGCCTTTAACACCTTAAATGATATTAACTAATGTAATATATCTATATTACCACGAAAAGTAACTGATATATTACTAAACGTGCCAGTTCAAAGTGAACACATACATAAAGTATATTTTTTATTTTGAATATGTACCACGAAAAGTAACTGATAGATTATTCAAGGTGCAAATTCAAAATGAACATACGTACATATAAGTAAAACAGATTACAATTTGTATATTACAGTTTTCTAGAAAATAACTGCAATATGTTATTCTTAGTGCACAAAATATAAAAGTTGGTTATTGAGATTTGATTTGAAATTTATACTAGACCGTACAATAAAAAATAATTGCTTGTAATTTTAGAGTATCAATTTGTTAATGACTCAAAAAAGAACATGGCGGCCTGCTCTCAAAAGGCTGATGAGTTTCTTGGTGTTCACTTAGAAGTAATGTCGAAGCTTGTACAGAGTAATTATTTTGACACTTGAGAAGTACGAAAAGTATTACTTATAAATAATAAGATTAGATTAGAATAAAATAAGGATCCACCGCATTTTCAAAAGCTATTATACATAACGATAACGATGTGAACACACAAAATTATGTTGAAATACCTTTTTCTTATGTACAAAGTAATTATTATACGACACTTGAAGCACGAAAAGTATTATATTTAAACAGAAAGGTTAGATTACAATAAAATAAAGATCCACCGTATTTTCAAAAGATTCGTAACGACAACAATGTGAACATACAAAATTATGTTGTAATGCCTTTTTCTTATGTCATTCACAACAATACCAATCGAAGCTTGCCGTCATTAATGCGAATATTTAAATCAATCTTCGAAACACTATTACATTTTGTACTTGTACCTTAAGAACGATGTCACTTATTTTTCAGATTTAAATTGATAAATTTCTTATCTATGCTATAATATAACTAACTCAAAACCGGAAGTTTAAACAATTAGATATTCAACTAAAGAAAGATTAAAGTCAATAACGTTCAAAGCTGGATCTCAGTGCTTATTATAATTGTGTGAATTTCATATACTGCGTATGTAGGCCCCCCAATAATCGCGACACTGATAGTTTTTTGGGTACTCAGTATATAAAATTCACACAATTATAATAAGCATTGAGGGTAAATATTTCGAATTACACAGTCAGACTCAAATGACTTCCGAGTGACCTTGACCTTGACCTTGATCCTCAAGAAGGTCAAGGTCATTGACCATTCCCGTCGCTCGTCCTTCGTTAAAAAGTTATTAACAATCATAATTTTAAAATAAACGCATTATTTCTGCTATACATGTATGATATGAAGTACTATTCTACACCTTTCCCTGTTCAGAAACGTTGAACTTTCCACGCGAAGTAACTTTTACCCCCACCCCCCAGCACAGGGGCACACGACTTCTACGATTGTACTGTTGCTATGATAGTACTGTCTGGGCAGACCTCTGTCGACGGTGTGGGTGCGGGGGGGTGGCCGAAGGCCGCCCCTTTGCACCCGCCCGTGTGTGTGTGTGTGTGTGTAAAATATCAAGTAATAGACTTATAATCGTCATATAACGAATGGAACACACACACACACACACACACGGGCGGGTGTAAGGGGGCGGCCTTCGGCCACCTCCCTGCACCCACACCGTCTCAGAGGTCTGCCCCAACAGTACTATCATAGGAACAGTACAATCGTAGAAGTCGTGTGCCCCTATGCAGGGGGAGGTGAAAGTTACTTTACAAATAAAGTAGATGCACAGGGGGGGAGGGGGATGAGAGTTGCTTTACCTTTAAAGGAACTTGATTACGTACATCAGATCGTTAATCATTCAGTTCATTTTGTTGATCCTGAATCCGGTGTACATACGCAAAATATTGAGCGGTTATGACGCGATATGCGTTCTGCTTTATCGCGATTTGGTGTACGAGAAGAACACTACAAACATTATTTAGCAGAATTCATATTTAAAGAACGATGCGATTTTAATGAGAGAATACCGCAATTTTTTCGATTAATGGTTTCTCTATATTCATTAAATAATGTATCGTCAAGTAATGAATAAAATGAGTAAAAATGTACATTGAATAAAATGAGTAAATATTAGCAGCAACGGAAGCTTTCATAACCATTTTAACCCTTTGCGTCACAGTGTGCCGCTCAGCGAGCCACTTTTTAGTTAACAGTTTTATAAATTTATAATTTATATTTATCAATAAGTGAAAGGTTTTTTTAGTTTTGGTATGTTCCTCATACTGTAACAAGTTTAAAAAATTTCTGATCCACAAATTGTTAATAATAAAATCATTATAAACAAATGGATAACAAAAATAATGTTCCTTTTCCAGAAAAAATGTATTTTCTTCATTCATTTTCACTGAACTCAGTTGAAACTCGTTACTTGGGGGTTTTCGGGGTCGCTAAATACGAATCTCGTGTCTGTTTTCCAAAATTCAAAATGGCGGACCCAAGATGGCGAACATAAAATTGAAAATTGACTGAATTCGCTTGAAACTCGTTACTCGGGGGTTTTCGGGGTCGCTAAATACGAATCTCGTGTCTGTTTTCCAAAATTCAAAATGGCGGACCCAAGATGGCGAACATAAAATTGAAAATTGACTGAATTCTCTTGAAACTCGTTACTCGGGGTTTTTCGGGGTCATTGAATACGAATCTAATGTCAGTTTTAGAAAATTCAAAATGGCGGATCCATTATGTTAGTGTTACTGTGTGACGATCGTCATTTATTTTATTCAATCTCATACTTACCCGTTGAGGGTTTGAATTTTGGAAAACTGACACCAGATTCGTATTCAGTGACCCCGAAAACCCCCGAGTAACGAGTTTCAAGCGAATTCAGTCGATTTTCAATTTTATGTCCGCCATCTTGGATCCGCCATTTTGAATTTTGGAAAACTGACACCAGATTCGTATTCAGCGACCCCGAAAACCCCCGAGTAACGAGTTTCAAGCGAATACAGTCGATTTTCAATTTTATGTCCGCCATCTTGAATCCGCCATTTTGAATTTTGGAAAACTGACACCAGATTCGTATTCAGCGACCCCGAAAACTCCCGAGTAACGAGTTTCAAGCGAATACAGTGAAAAGAAAAATGAGTGACTGAAAGGGTTAATACCATTATCCACGTAAATAGTACGCAGAATATACGCAGAAATAGTACGTTATTTTTAAATCTTTTTTGGTTAACTTTTTAACGAAGAACGAGCGACGGAAATGGTCAATGACCTTGACCTTCTTGAGGGTCAAGGTCAAGGTCAAAGTCACTCGGAAGTCATTTGAGGCTGACTGTGTAATTCGAAATATTTACCAAAGATTCTAGTATTTGTTAAAGATTAAAGTCTTTTAATCTAAACCATTTTCACAACTTCCATTTCAATCATTTATTCCATCCATCGAAAGTCTTTTGAGAGCAGGCCGCCATGTTCTTTTTTGAGTCATTAACAAATTGATACTCTGAAATTACAAGCAATTATTTTTTATTGTACGGTTTAGTATAAATTTCAAATCAAATCTCAATAGCCAACTTTTATATTTTGTGCACTAACAATAAGAATAACATATTGCAGTTATTTTCTAGAAAACTGTAATATACAAATTGTAATCTGTTTTACTTATATGTACGTATGTTCATTTTGAATTTGCACCTTGAATAATCTATTAGTTACTTTTCGTGGTACATATTCAAAATAAAAAATATACTTTATGTATGTGTTCACTTTGAACTGGCACGTTTAGTAATATATCAGTTACTTTTCGTGGTAATATAGGTATATTACATTAGTTAAAATCATTTAAAGTGTTAAAGGTTTGAATTATTGGGGATCATTTTTTGATCAGATGATCATTTAAAGATTTAAAGGTCTAAATTTTTGAGAGGATTCTTTTTTGAACATGGCTTGACCTTTTCATTTTATGACTTTGTTAGGATATTATTTACTTTTTAGAATGCAAATATATCACAAATATAAAAAAATGATTTAAAAATATACTAATAAATATTAATTAACGCGCACGCGCGCGCGGGTCGACTTTAGAACAACATATTTTTATTTATTCATTAACGCGATCGCATATAATATACAATTTGGTCCTGTATTAAGAAATGAAAGGCTAATGAAATACCAGTTATGTAATTAATTCCTTAAATTTAATTGCCACTATCATATTTAAAGAATTAAGATGTTTTTAGTAAAAAAAATTTTTTATTTTAAATAAGTTTTCAATGATTATTTAACGTTTCTCATTTTTAAATATTCGTTGTACCAGTTAGCAGTCGGGGAATATTTAAACAAAAATAGAACAAATAAAGGACTCTTTCTTTAAAAACATTATAAACGTGGAAATGGCATTGTAAGAGTCAAACGAAAAGAAAATTAACAACAAATTAATACATATATTCTAAAATGAACTTATAAAATTTACATAAATGTAACGATTAAAAAAACGGATGTTAATTACATTACTAGTTTCGACCAACAAATCTGGTCCTCTTCAGATGAAACACTTAACGTTGAAATGTACATAATTATGGACAAACATCAATACAAAAGAAAATCTTGTGCATAGTTAAATATATAACTGAAAACAATAAATGAACATATATTAATTAAAAGATTGTAATCTTAAATTCTAGGAATGAAAATTAACGATGCGCAAAACATACCAAAAAATTTTGCAAATCTATGCGTGAAAATATTAGTTGGTCCGTGTATCCATATATTTACAAAAATAGTCATAATGATAATTGTCACACAATAAAAAAA
>NW_017278641.1:225719-230376 GCF_001594065.2 Cyphomyrmex costatus | reverse complement strand
CATACTGTAGATTTTATAAAGAAACATCCTAATGTGATTTACACTCACGCAGATAAAGGTAATGTTACTGTCGCACTTGACAAAGATGTTTATGTTTCTAACATGAATTCATTGTTTGGCGACAGTGACATATACGAGATTATCAAAAAAGATCCTACGAAAAAACTTACATCATCTTTAAGAGTAATGCTGACTGAATGGAAGAACAAAGATTATATAGATGGTTCTGAATATAGAAAATTGTATTGCAGTGATGGTATGCTTCCGAGAGCCTATGGGTTGCCAAAGATCCATAAACCAGATTGTCCATTAAGAATTATAGTCTCTTCAATAGGGAGTCCGTTGCATTCTTTGGCTTCCTTTTTACATGAAATTCTTTTTGAAACAATTCCTGTGGCAGATAGTAATATTAAAAATAGTTTTAAGTTAATTGAAAAATTGAAATGTTTTAATAATGCAGATGGTTTTGAATTGATTTCTTTGGATGTGGTTTCACTGTTCACCAATGTTCCCATCGATATTGCGTTGGATTGTATTGATGAACAGTGGTGTTACATTTCGAGAGGTTGTCCATTGCCAAGGGAAGAATTTCAGAAAGCGATTAAATTTGTTTTAGAATCAACTTTTTTTGTTTTTGATAACAAGACATATAGACAGTATTTTGGCACACCCATGGGTTCACCTTTGTCACCTATTATCGCTGATTTGGTGATGAGGAGATTGGAGACTGTGACCTTGCAACCATTCAGAGGTGACCTTCTTTTTTATTTTAGATATGTGGATGACGTTTGTATGGCAATCTTACCGGAGAAAATAGATACTCTTTTTCAAGCTTTTAATTCTTTTCATCCTCGACTTCAGTTCACACTGGAAATAGGAGGAGATAAGTTGAACTTTTTAGATACCACTATTTCTAAAATTAATAATATATTTATTTTTGATTGGTACCGAAAACCCACCTTTTCTGGTAGATTCTTAAATTTTCTCTCTAATCATCCTATATCTCAAAAGAGGGGTGTTGTGTTTTCTTTGGTTGACAGAGCTTTTTTACTCTCTGATTTTGGATTTCATAAAAGAAATCTAACTCTTATCATTGACATTTTACTGGATAATGATTATCCTTTGGATTTTATCTTTGATTCTGTCAACCTCAGAATAAAGCATCTATTAAAGAATCATAAAGATCACGCTCGTACACAGATTGATAATAATATTAATGCATGTCCATCTTGGCTTACGGTGCCTTTCATTCCGATCCACGCGGAGAAATTTAAGAGATTTGATAGGAGTGTTGTCAGAGTTTCTTTTCGTAGTCCGAACAAAATGAAAAAATACATTAAGGTGCAAAAGGACTCACGTCTCCACACATCTAAAAGTAACGTCGTTTATAAAATTCAGTGTAACGATTGCGATGCTTCTTATGTGGGGCAAACCAGCAGACAATTAAAAACAAGAATTAAAGAACACCGTAATCATATAAATTATAATAGTTCTACCAGATCGGTAATAACTGATCACAGATTGGAGTATAATCATGACTTTCGGTGGGACGATGTTGAAATTCTTGATGAGGAACCTTGTTACAGGAAGCGATTGGTCTCAGAAATGTTAAATATTAAAAAACAGAAATTTAGCCTAAACTTACAAACCGACACGGAAGGTCTTCATGAAGCATATATACCCATTATAAACAAAATTTGATCTTTCTGTATCAGTTGTTGCCGGTCGTTATTTAGTTGGAATTGGTCCGTTGAGGATGTTTGACGTGTTCCATGTATTACTTTTTATCTCAAGATGTACTTCGACAGTTTTGTAATATTTCTGACATAAGTTTTTTTAAAGAAAAAATTTTTTTACTGTTTTTTTATTGTGTGACAATTATCATTATGACTATTTTTGTAAATATATGGATACACGGACCAACTAATATTTTCACGCATAAATTTGAAAATTTTTTGGTATGTTTTGCGCATCGTTAATTTTCATTCCTAGAATTTAAGATTACAATCTTTTAATTAATATATGTTCATTTATTGTTTTCAGTTATATATTTAACTATGCACAAGATTTTCTTTTGTATTGATGTTTGTCCATAATTATGTACATTTCAACGTTAAGTGTTTCATCTGAAGAGGACCAGATTTGTTGGTCGAAACTAGTAATGTAATTAACATCCGTTTTTTTAATCGTTACATTTATGTAAATTTTATAAGTTCATTTTAGAATATATGTATTAATTTGTTGTTAATTTTCTTTTCGTTTGACTCTTACAATGCCATTTCCACGTTTATAAGGAATATTTAAAATAATATATTAATTAAAATATATATTTCAAATGTATATATATATATATGTGTATTTAATATTGGTGAGGAGTACAGCGGAAAGCGGAGGCAATTCGAAAATCGGCCGATAATTACACACACTTTATGTATGTTCACTTTGTACTGGCTTCTTTAGTTAATAATCAGTTACTTTTCGTGGTAATATATTACAATTTATGAATTTAACTCGTGATTGTACTGCAATAGTTTTAAATATACGTTATATCAGTCAGCAGTCGGTAGTATATTTAAATGATGACTGCACGGTTTATCGGTGAGCCGGGTAAGGGGGGGGACATGCGACTCGCGTCCGTCCTTTCACATCAAAACAATCTCCAAGGCTGCTTTCACTAACCGTCTAATATTAACGCGTCAATTTTAGAACAACTTATTTATTTTTTATTCGTTAACGCGAACGCATATTATAAAACAAAATTATTAAATAAATGTAAAACAGATACTTTTCGTGGTAATATATTATGCGCGGTGCGTTGTTGTGAGGGGGACAGCGAAAGCTAGACGGAGGCGATTCAAAAATCAACCGAAAGTTGCATTGTCCCCCTAACCGCTCCTCGTGCAGTCGAAATGCCCCATTACAGTCGAATACACTTTACGTATGTTCACTTTGTATTGGCAACTTTAATAATTAATAATTAGTTACTTTTAATATATTACAATTTAACTCGTTATAGTACTGCGATGGTTTCAAATATACGTTGTATCGGTCAGCAGTCGGTAGTATTTATAATAATAATTTTATTTAATGCTCGGTTTATCGGTGAGCCGGGTGAGGGGGGGATATGAAACTCGCGCGCATCTGTCCTTCAACATCAAAACAATCCCCAAGATTGTTTTCACTAACCGTCTAATATTAACGCATCGATTTTCTTTATACCTTTATTTAAAAAAAATTTTTTTTAATAAAGTTTTTTACAATTAAATAAAATAATTTTTCAAAATTTCTCTTTTTAAATATTCGTCGTACCAGTCAGCAGTCGGGTTCTTATTTTAATTAATATTTTAAGATCCGGTAGGTCGATGATGGTAGTGCTGTGAGTGAGAAGTGAGAATGTTAAAAAGTTGTATTACGGCGAAAGAGAAGGGTGGTGGGAGTGGTTGATGGGGGAGGGGGAGGGGCGGTAGGAGAAGGTCCAGTAGGTCGAATATGGTGGAGGTGCGAGTGAAAGGTGAAAGATGATGTTAAAAAGTTGAAATAACGAAAAATGCATGTGTGAAATGCAGCGAAAGAAAAGGGTGGCGGGAGTGGGTGGTTGGGGGAGGGGGAGGGGCGAGTGGAGGAGGTTCGGTGGGCCAAAGATGGTGGAGGTGCGAGTGAAAGTTGAGAGAGGATTTTAAAAAATTGAAATAATGAAAGTGTGTGAAATGCAGCGAAAAAGAGGGGTGGTGGAAGTGGGTGGTGGGGGGAGGGGGAGGGGCGAGTGGAGGAGGTTCGGTGGGCCAAAGGTGGTGGAGGTGCAAGTGAAAAGTGAGAGAGGATGTTGAAAAGTTTAAATGGCGGTTTGAAAAATTTTGAATGCTTACAGAGAAGAAGGAGAAGGAGACGTTTCTTATTTTTTCATTAAAATCACCACTTTTCGACCGCTTATATCTCCAGAACGGCTTGACCGATTTAAAATTTTTTTGGCTCAAATTACTCGTGGTGATGCCGCCTTTCAGGAAATATAACGTTTGATTCAAAATTTTTTATATTTTAGTAGTTATGCACCTATCAAGAATGGACTTTGGTGACTCGGGATAAGAGACTTGTAGCGTCTCTAAGTTTTTGAACATGGCCGAAGACACTACCGCGTCTCCGGATATGCCGTGTTTCAAAATGTTGAAAGCGCTTACATATTTTTCTTAGAACAAATCTAAATTAAACTATCAATAAATGAGTTAAATCAATACAATATAACTATTAATATTAAATAAATATATATTTACAAAATAACAATTTTAGAAATAGAATCTGTATTTATTTCTATAGGATTTAAATTTCCTACATTCACAAAAAAGTATTTTATTGCGTAAGACACATAAGACGGACCAAAAGTGACTAAAATTGTCAACTGGATTATAGTGAACAAAAAATTTGATATGCCCGGGTCGCATTAATTGTGTTTCAGTGAAAACATTATTTCAACGTAGTATTTGTATTATAAATTAAAATATAAAAATAATAGACATATGTATATAAATATAATGTATATCATTGGGTTTTTTATTTTGTGGTTAGATAATCGTTTTAATTTTGATAGGTTCAATTTTTGTAGTTTTCATTTACTTTTCGTGGTACATAACGTAGAAAATAACATAATGTATATTCATGTTTA
>NW_017278641.1:218520-221297 GCF_001594065.2 Cyphomyrmex costatus | reverse complement strand
ATTAATATTAATTATAAATATATAAATAATATTTATAATTAATATTTATTCAATGTTTTTAATCTATTATCCAAATAATTGGGCATGCATAAAGTATTGTAATATTTACAATATTTATTCCAATTAAGTCGCCTCTCATAATATATATTATCATAACATCTAAAAATTTGGTCGATTGTGGCGTTTCTGCCATTCATATTATAATATTTATCTCTTTGAAATCATAATTTAAAGTTTTTGACAGAATGGTTTGGAACGAGACTCTCTTGTTCATACAGGTTCGTGCAAGCTCATATTGGGTAAAGTCACTAGATTTATAAAGAAGACTCTCGAAAGTTTCAAATAACAAGAATAGAAAGGCTAATGAGAGCTATTCGCTGTTATTAGTGCGATCATATATAAGATCTACCGGAAAAAGACATTAAAAATGTAAAAGAAAAGCGTCAAGTATATTAATGTCATAAAAATAAAGTGAAATCAAAATAATATATTTTGCAAAAACCAAATTTAATGCCATAAAAAAGAAGTAAAATCAAAATAATATTTCAAGTATCTTTATTAAAATGAGCTCCTACAGAACACGTATCTGCATCTTGAAGGCGTCCTTTTTACGACCTTTTTACGACGGGTATCCTTTAGAACTATGCTGTATTGGATAATTATAATAAACTTTATAAAAAATACATTTTATTTAATGTGTATAAAGTATATCAACACATTAACATGAGAAAACGAAATGTAATGGATAGCCTAATAAGAGGCGCAGAAATTAAAGAAGTATTTTTACCTCGATAACAAGTAGAAAATCATAGACAATGGAAAATGAGCAAGATCTCCAGCAACATACTTGACGCGCCCGTTTTGTTCATAATTGTAATTTTAGAATAAGAATTGTGTACATCGAATATATATATTCTTTCTTTTTATAATATATTGTTGTTTTTATAAGAAATTTTATTTCATATCTTTATTTACATCTAGGTTTATGATTTTAAATATTTTAATGACTCTTACATGTTCTTTATTCTTATCATTATTTTAAATACAAGAGTCATTTACTATTTGCTTATATTATACTTATAGAGTAAGAATTGTACTTATAGAATAAGAATTGTTAAGTTGAAATTTTAAATATTTTAATAAAATTAATGTTATAATATTTCATTCTAATTTATTCTACTTATAGAAGGATATTAATTAGAACATACTATATAGCTAGACACCATAATTTCGAAATATATTACAAGAAATATATATTGATATCAATTTCGCGTAAAACTCGCTTTTAAATCTATGTGGTAGTAAAGATATTTTCTAATGCGTTAACATGTCATGCATTGTTCTTAAAAATTAAAAAATTACTAAATACACATCAGATTTCTATTTTCACGAGAATCAATAAGAATTTTATTGAAATCAATAATATTGTATCAAATAACTACTAATAATACTGTAATAAAATTCAGATTATGTATACATATATATATATATATGTATATATGATTCAAATGTCCTAATTATTGGACAAAAAATTTGACGTGTCTCTGTGTCCACAAAAGTATGACCCAATTATTGGACAAATAATAAGCAATTTTCTTATTAAAGAAGAGAATCGCATTTTACTTACTTATCAATCAAGATTGTTCAAAAAAGTGTATCGAAATTGTAGTAAAGTTTTATATGTAATATATACAAAATATGTTTGCAGTAGACGGGTACGCTAAGGAATGTCCAATAAAAGATACACATATGTGTGAATGTCCTAATAAATGGACGATTGTCCATAAACAAAATTTTTTTTACAAAAGTATCATTTTTAATATGAATAAATTATATAATACTTAATTTCTAAATAATATGAAGAATTGCTTAAAAATTTATTTAGAGTAACACATATCATCAAAAGCTTAATATTTAAAATTGTCACAATTTGTCCAACAATTGGGTCGTGTCCACGAACTGGTACATTTACCTTATCGACTTATTCGTCAACAATATCTATTTAATATTTAATGAAAAGAGACAGATGAAAACGACATTATATGCTGGTATTTGTTAATTAAGCTAGGAAATTATGACTACATAACAGTTAATCTGTCACCAATACCTATTTGTTTATAACTTACAAGGGGAGGGCACATCCAGCATATCGCCAATTGAGATGAAAAAAATTCAGGTGATTCTTTGAACAAAAAAAACGAATGCGTGTTTTGGGATTTTTCGAGATAGGGCCCTGATCGGTAAAAAAAAAAATTTAATGTAAGTAAAAATACGACATTCATAATTAATTTAATTACAAAAATTATTTCTTATTTTTCATTATGTACATTAGATTTTGACCGTTATATTATATAATATAATATAATATTATTTTATAGAGAATTTCTACCAGGGTAACAGTAAATTAATTTAAATTTAAATTTATCGAGGTTAATTTAATGTTATCAACATACACATGAAATTACAATATGAAATGGTTAAAGTAACCAATATTAAAAATAAATGGAACATTATTAATAGTTGAAGAAATTATTGATTGAAGTAGACAATCTAGATTTTTAAAGATAGAATTGGTACATAATGAAAAATAAGAAATAATTTTTGTAATTAAATTAATTATGAATGTCGTATTTTTACTTACATTAAATTTTTTTTTTTTACCGATCAGGGCCCTATCTCGAAAAATCCCAAAACACGCATTCGTTTTTTTTGTTCAAAGAATCACCTGAATTTTTTTCATCTCAATTGGCGATATGCTGGATGTGCCCTCCCCTTGT
>NW_017278641.1:199820-217118 GCF_001594065.2 Cyphomyrmex costatus | reverse complement strand
TAGAGACCCTCTAATCAGAGTCGCGAAATAACGTTTCCAATTTTGATTGGTGCTGACATTTTTCAGCAAAAACCGGAAATAGTCATGGCATCAAATTTAAGTCGACCTACATTCGCTGCGCATTTTGCTCTTTTTTCAGGATTAAGAGGAAACTTTCATAATATAACCCTTTATTGCAGAATTATTGCAGTCTGGCGCAGAACGACCAGTCATTTTAGAAAATATAATTTTATGAAATACAGTATTAATATAAAAAATATAATAATGTAATTTCTTTCTGATAACTGTATTTAGATTCACATGTATTAGGTGTTAATGTATCACATTCATAGTCTTTTCATTGCAACTGCGATGGTGCTCGTACGTGCAGTGGTATTATATTTTTCTTCACGCGTGCACGTAATGTGCCCTACACAAAGAAAAATTCTATGTGTAACAGTGGGGGCATATTTGTTTATAGGTCGACACGTGCGCGCGTACGCACTCGCTTCGCTCGTGCCGTCGCGCCCGTCCCCACAATAAACAATTTTCTCCCACTGTTACACAATGTACTATAATCGCTACTTCCGGTTTTTGCTGAAAAATGGTATCACCGACCTAACCTTGTTGACGTTATTTCGCGACTCTGATTAGAGGGTCTCTAGTATATAAAATTCACTCTTTAACATATCTTATATATGATCGCACTAATAACAGCGAATATAGCTCTCATTAGCCTTTATATTCTTGTTATTTGAAACTTTCGAGAGTCTTCTTTAATTGATTTGTAGAAATTTATTTATATTTAATATTAGATTTATATTGCATGTAAAATACTCATTTATCTTAAAAATCAGTACATATAAAAAATCAATTGTCCTTCGGCACCTTTTGCCATAATTCAATTGAGCTGAAATTTTCCAGAGATTGTTTTTTTTATAAAAAGGAATCATTCTGAATCATGACACTAAAAAAATTCCGTGTTTGAAAAATAAGGACCACCCTAATATGTATATATCATATCATAAAAATGAAAAGTTCAAGCCATTTTCAAAAAAGGATACTCAAAAATTTAAACTTTTCATCTAATAATGATATATTACTATGAAAAAAGTAACTGATATATTATTAATTAAAGGTGCCAGTACAAAGTGAACATATATAAAGTATATGTAACTTTCGGCCGTTTTTCGAATCACCTCCGTGTTCCGCTGTTCCCCTCACCTCACCGCCCGCGGTCAAAACGCCGCTCGAGCGATTTAATTTGCGTGCAGGACGGTGAGGGGGACAGCGGAAGGCGGAGTTTATTTATCTCCGAACAATACTATTCGAAAATCGGTCGAAAGTTACATCTGTGCGCGGGCGGTGAGGTGAGGGGGACACCGGAAGACGGAGGTGATTCGAAAATCGCCCTAAAGTTACATACACTTTATGTATGTTCACTTTGTACTGGCACCTTTAATTAATAATATATCAGTTACTTATCATGGTAATATATCATTATTATATAAAATGAATAAATTTTTGAGTATCCTTCTTTGAACATGGCTTGAACTTTTCATTTTTATGATATGATTTTGTTCGGATATCATTTATTTTTTAGAGTACAAATATATTACAAATATATAAAAAAATCATTTATAAACATAATAATATAATATTAATTAACGCGTCGACTTTAGAACAACATATTTTTATTTATTCATTAACGCGATCGCATATAAGAAATAAATCGGTATATATTGTTACAATATCATATTAATTAAACGATTTG
This sequence comes from Cyphomyrmex costatus, assembly GCF_001594065.2. NCBI lineage: Eukaryota > Metazoa > Arthropoda > Insecta > Hymenoptera > Formicidae > Cyphomyrmex > Cyphomyrmex costatus. The sequence continues at coordinate 215,365 of NW_017278641.1, read as the reverse complement.
TGATGTTAAAATCACATTTCAAATGCGATAAAATACTAATTGGTTGGATTTCATTCTGTTTTAAATAATTTAAGGTCATATTGTTATTATATTAATATACAATTTGGTCCTATAAAAAATTATTAAAAAATGAAGGGCTAAAAGTACCAGTTATGTAATTAGTTCCTTAAACTTAATTCTTTAAAGAATTAAACGTTCTGGTAAATGTTTCGCTTTACACAGTCAGCCTCAAATGACTCCCGAGTGACCTTGACCCTCAAGGTCAAGGTCATTGATCATTCCCGTCGCTCGTTATTCGTTGAAAAGTTATTAACTAAAAAAGATTTAAAAATAATGTACTATTTCTGCGTGTATTCTGCGTACTATTTACGAGGATAGTCGTAAACTGCTAAGTTTATGAAAGCTTCTGTTAATCTTTACCCATTTTATTCACTAACATGAACGTTGAAAAGTTATTAACCAAAAAAGATTTAAAAATAATGTACTATTTCTGCTATATACATATACGATATTAAGTACTATTCTACACCCCCTTCCCCTATCTAGATGGGAAACACCTACTTTGTTTGAAAAGAAATGAATGTTGCAAAGTGTATGCGTTGATGCAGTGGGTTCCGCCCCCCCTTGCGGGGAAGCTCGACGACTGTTAAAAATAACCTAACCCAACCCATTCAGTGGTGTAGTTTCGACTTTCTACGCTTTCTACACGAAGTAACAGCTATTACTCAGCACTAAATGGGTTGGATTAGGTTATTTTTAACAGTCGTGGAGCCCCCAGCAGGGGGGGCGGAACCCACTGCATTCACGCATACACTTCGCAACATTCAGTACTTTACAAACATAGTAGGTGCTTCCCATTTTCTAGATATTTATAATGGAAGTCGTGTGCCCATGCACAGGGGGGAGGGGGATGAGAGTTATTTCCCGTAGAAGGTTTACCACATTTACATAGGGGGAGAGGGTGTAGAATAGTTCTTATTTTGTTAATATCGTATACGTATAGCAAAAATAGTTCGTTATTTTTAAATCTATTTTAGTTAACAACTTTTCAATGAATAACGAGCGACGGGAATGGTCAATGACCTTGACTTTCTTGAGGGTCAAGGTCAAGGTCACTCGGAAGTCATTTGAGGCTGACTGTGTAAAGCGAAACATTTAACAACGTTTTTTACCACTTTCATATTTAAAAAATTAAGATGTTTTAAGATGTTATAAAAAATTTTTTTTTTAATAAGTTTTTAAAGCTTATTTTATGTTTCTTATCTTTAAATATTCGTCGTACCAGTCAACAGTCGGGAGTATTTAAAATAATTTTATTTTCAATATATATATATATATATATATATATATGTATTTATTATGTGGTGAGAGGTACAGCGGAAAGCGCAGGCGATTCGAAAATCGGCCGAAAGTTAGATACACTTTATGTATGTTCACTTTGTACTGGCATCTTTAATTAATAATCAGTTACTTTTCGTGGTAATATATTACAATTTAACTCGTGATAGTACTGCGATAGTTTTAAATATACGTCAGCAGTCGGTAGTATTTAATAGTATATTATGCAATAAATGCGCGAAGATAACTTTACCGCACTAGCGGCGAACGCTGCGCACGAGTCGCCGCAGGCGGATGTGCGACTCGCGTCCGCCCTTCCACATCAAAATAATCCCCAAGGCTGCTTTCACTAACCGTCTAATATTAACGCATCGATTTTAGAACAACATTTATATTTTTTATTCGTTAACGCGATCGCGTATTACGAAACAAAATTATTATTAAATGTATTACTACAGTATTAAATAATTAAAATTAACTGCCAATAGAAATTATCACATTTCACTTTTGTCTCATTGGATTGCCTCCACTAATAAATTCATCAAGGAACACCCAGAAGTGTTCTTTTCCAAAGCTGACAAAGGAAATGTGACCGTAGCTCATAATAAATTTGATTACATTAAAAAAATGGAATTGATGCTCTCGGATAATAACACTTATGAGGTATTAAAAAGATTCTACTAAGAAACTTTCTAATGATTTACATGATATATTAGTTCGCTGGAAAAAGAATGAGTATATTGATGAATACACGTATAAAAATTTATTGATCACTGATGGCAACACTCCTAGGGCATACGGATTGACTAAAATTCACAAAATTGACTTTCCTCTTAGAATCATAGTATCTTCCATCAATAGTCCGTTATATAACTTATCTCTATATTTACACCGAATTATAAGTAAATCCATTAGTAAATATCCAAGTTTTATAAAAAATAATGTTGATCTGATTAAAAAATTAAAAGATGTTAGAATGGACTCTGATTCTCTATTAGTTTCTTTGGATGTCGTCTCCCTTTTCACTAACATTCCTACAGAATTGGCATCTGATAGTGTTGTTAGGAGATGGGATGCTATATCTAAGACAACAAAAATTCCATTAGATGAATTTATGATTGCCTTTCGCTTTGTTCTAAATTCGACCGTTTTTATTTTTAACAATAAACATTATAAACAAATTTTTGGAACCCCCATGGGATCACCATTATCACCAGTGGTCGCCGACATTGTTATGCAAGATTTTGAGGAAGTTGCAATTAAATCATTATCTGTTAAGCCTTCCTTTTACTATCGTTACGTAGATGATATTATTCTTGCGGCCCCTGCCGAGAGTATTAATTGCATTTTGGAACGTTTTAATTCTTTACACACAAGAATTCAGTTTACCATAGAAGTTGGTAATGATAATAAAATAAGTTTTTTAGATATTTTGATTTCAGTTGAAGGTAATAGATTGATTTTTGATAACAATCGTAAAGCCACATTTTCAGGTAGATACCTTAATTTTCATTCCCAACATCCTTTGTGTCATAAGAGAGGAGTAGTGTATGGGGTGGTTGATAAGATAATTCTTTATTGTCATCCTAGGTTTCAACGGAACAATTTGATTGACGCGATTAATAATTTTTTAAAAAATGAATACCACCTAGATTTTATATTTTCGACTGTTAATAATAGATTAAAATTTCATTTAAACAACACAAATTCCGTTAATAATAATGTTGGTCTCAAAAAGTTTTTTACTGTTCCTTTTGTAAAATCAATTTCAGAAAAATGTACACCTATTGTCAATTCTGTCAACTGCAAACTCGCGTACATTATTCCTAATACACTTAGAAGCTATATTAAAGAGAGGTAAAGACAAACTGGAACATACGCAAAATCGTAATGTTGTATATAAAATTTCGTGTAGTGATTGTGATGCTAGTTACGTTGGGCAGACTAAGAGGCAATTAAAAACTAGACTCAAAGAACACATCTCGGATATCAATAAATTATCAAAGTCTCCATCAGTTGTTACTAACCATCGAATAGACAATAATCATTATTTTAATTGGAATAATGTGGAAGTATTAGATGTGGAACCTTCCTACAAAAAGAGGTTGATATCCGAAATGGTTTATATTAAAAAACAGACACATGGCATAAATAAACAAAACGATACGGAGTCATTGCCCGATATGTACACAAATATGATACAGTCCTTCTCTACCTCTTAGACTGTTTTCAGTTGGTTTTTGCCTCTTTTAAAGAATTTATTTCTTCATTGCGTTTCTTGACATTAACATAAGAAGTCGATAAAGCTGTAAATTGGATTAAATCTGAATTGTTATAACATTTTATCATTGACGACATTGTATTTTTCACACATCATGGAATTTTACATCATTGACATTAGTTATTACACAATTTTTAATAAGGTAACTATCTTTTAACACTTGTTTAACATGCTATTTAAGATTCTTATGACAAATTATATAAATTTTATTAGATTGAATTTACTGTATTGGATTAACTCTTACATGATGGACTACAATTTCAAGGTGCGAATAATTTCCTGACATTATCTATTGATTAGCGACACCGAAATTTTATAATTTATTTATGTTTGTTACATTGAAGATGACCCGATCGGAGTCGAAACGTCTGTATTAATGTTTATATTTTATATTATACTTAATTTGAAAAATTTTTCTTGCGTTCAGTATTTGGCTCATTGCCCTTATTATTACTCATATTGTATCACATTTCAAATAATTCTGCAATAAAATACTAATTGGATTTAACTCTGTCTTAAATAATTTAAAGTCAAATTGTTATTATATTAATACACAGTTTGGTCCGACAAAAAACTAAGTGCCAGTTATGTAATAAAGAACGTTTAATTCTTTAAATTTAATTCTTTAAAAAACGTTTAATTCTTTAAATTTAATTCTTTAAAGAATTAAACGTTCTTTATTACTTTTATTTTTAAAAAATTTGAAACAAATGTTTTTAATAAAAAAGGGCCAGTGGGCCGAAGGTAATAGAGGTGCGAGTGAGAGGTGAAAGAGGATGTTAAAAAGTTATATCTAATAATATAGGATTGCTAGAGTCAGGAGTTGCTCATAAAAGGCGTGTACACTAATGACTGGGATAAAATACTTTATTAATAGTCTACGTAACATAAACTGGCGTGTTCAGTCTGTCGGTCAGTCCGGCTCGCGAGAACATTTAGAACTGTCATCAAAACGGAAGAAGAAGAAAGCGCGCTCTCGGAAATTCATCGTTTTGCTGTCGCGGCGGGGAATAAACCAAAATCGGTGTCCTATCGGCAAGATAGCCGCGTGATACGAGCAAGTGACTAACCCGGTTGCCTTACAATAACGAAAAAGTGAAATACGGCGAAAGAGAGGGGCGGTGGGGGTGGGTGATGGGAGAGGGGGAGGGGCGGGTGGAGGAGGTCCGGTGGGCCGATGATGGTGGTACTGTGAGTGAAAGGTGAGAAAGGATATTGAAAAGTTTAAATGGCGGTTTGAAAAATTTTAAATGCGGACAGAGAAGAAGGAGAAGAAGAAGGAGAAGAAGAAGAAGACGTTTCTTAATTTTTCATTAAAATCACCATTTTTCCACCGCTTATATCTCCAGAACGGCTTGACCGATTTTAAATTTTTTTGGCTCAAATTACTCGTGGTGATGCCACCTTTCAAGACATGTAACGTTTGATTCAAAATTTTTTATATTTTAGTAGTTATGCACCTCCCAAAAATGGACTTTGGTGGCTCGGGATAAGAGACTTGTAGTGTCTCTCAGTTTTTGAACATGGCCGGAGACACTACCGCATCTCCTGATTAGAGAAACATAAATAATAAATTTATAAGTTTAGTAAGCAATTATTAACATCTCTTCTTTATTGAATTATTGTTTTCATATATTGTGTGTATCTGCAGAATATTGCGATAGAACCATAGTTCTAGAATATTGCATTTAGATGCGACCCGGGCACATCAAGTCTTTTCTTCATCAGTTGACAATTTTAGCCACCCTCGGTCTTGCGTAATGAAATACTTGGTTAATTACATTTGTGATTGTTGACATATCCGTTTTATATTAATAAGTTCAATACCTTTTTTATGAACTTGGCGTATATTTTTTTCTTCATCTAAAAAGATTTATTTAAAGTAACATATAGCTTCAAGATGAAATAAATATTACGTTGCGCATTCTGAAGTTAATTTAGTATTTTCTGGCGACTATATGTATTCTCGTTTTTTACACAAACTCGTTTCATATTTCCATACATTCCTATTTTGTTACAGAAGGTTACATATATGTACAGTTTGTTTCCTAAAATTTTCTATCTCCTTAGAAAACAATGATCTATTACATAACAATTTTGATTCAGTATTTCAATTAATGTGATAAAAAATAAAACTTTTGAAGAGTGTTGAAAAACGAGAAAAAATTCAGTAAAGCGTGAATTACACGAGCGACTTTTATTCGAAACGTCTCGGCCACTCAGCTATAAGCAACAGCCAATAGTTGACTAGCATCTCGCGCATGAGCAGTATAAATCGAGCTTCTTTTGACGCTGCTAAATTCGCCCAGCTATTCGCTTGATCTCGAGCGACCACTGGACGCTGCGACTTCAAAATTTTAGTCGCTAGCGAATAAAACCCAAGCGTTTAGAAGAAGCTTTCATCAACGAATTCGCTGACGAATTTAGAAGCTTGCTTCAAGCGAATAGTAGTAGAGTCGAGAGCATTCGCTGGCGAATTACTGACGTTACCAGACGCGGTTTTTAACGAATAAAAGTCGCTCGTGTAATTTACGCTTAAGTCTCAACTGCAGCGGCGGATAACGCGAATCACCGCAAAGGGCTAAACCGGGCAGCTTCGATAAATCACCGCGCACCAGTTCTCATAGTCCTGTCAACGAAAGAGGCACCCGCGGGATGCAGTCTTAGGGTCCCACCATTACCTCGGCTTAACGGCACAGTTCTTCGCTGTTCTTCCTCTCGGCTTTTCCTCTTCTTCTCTCTTCCTCTGGCCGTCTCTCCGTCTCGCGCGCGGTGGTGCCATCGGTGCGCTCCTCTCTGTACTTGGTATTGGCTTTGCCGTGGCCATAAGGGGCCGTAAGAAGGAAGACAGAAGGACACCGCGGCAAGGAGTTGTCGACACTGAAGAAATAATGACGGCCGTCTCGCGAGCAGAAGTTGAACGGAGGAGAGCCTCACGCTCTTACGTCTCCCAGAGTGCGACGTGACGTTCTCGCCGAAATAAGACTATTCAGGAGATTCAGTTCATTTTATCAGTAGCTTTCTACAGTCCTTTGCACTGAAAGGCTGAATGTTTCTTCTTCTAGAAAAAGCTATTCTACAAATAATAATACAAATAGGGACAGAGATAATTTGTAATAAATGAGTCTAAAAGATTGTTCTAAGAAACTTGTCCCACATCAATTAACAAACTGCTTAAGGCTGTAAAATATTGCAATATTAACAAAACTTAAAGTGTAGTAGTTTTAAATAATTTTGCTAGAATATTTTATGACAAATTGTAGAAAACATGTCTACAATTATTGTAAAGTAGTTTATTTTTTATGTTTAAAGTAAAGTGAACAAATACAATTTGTTCACTTTGTAGTGACTATAAACTATATGATAAAAGACGCAAAACATTATTATAAATTAATGTTAATTGTTTTTAATATTAAGAATATTATTTTATAGAGCACTGCAATAAGGCAATAAATTTTAACTAAATTTTATAGTATAATTTCATATAATACACCAATGTGTAACAAGTTACTCTTAATGTATTATAATTGTATAAAACATTGTAGAAAAATGATTTATTTTTTATTAATAAAATTTATTTATGCGTTTGTTTCACAGAGTCATAATTTTTGTGTCTGCATGTGACAAAATAAATTCGTTACAAAATTGTAGATAATCTGCGTATTTTCTATTTTCCATTATGTTACAATTTAAAGTTACTTAACTGAAAAAATTAAGTCTATAATATTATATTAGTTTTTTCTGAGACATTTTTCTCAGAGTAAATTCAGTTCATTTTATGAATAAGACGCACCATTGCAAAAGAGGATGCGCTACGACGCGACGCGTATGTAATCGCACCCTATTCTCGTAGTCGAGAATGCGCTTTGTGAATTCCGAAAGTTTTTGAAACAGACAATTTCTCGCAGTCACGCGAAAAGATTTTTCGTGAGACAAGCAGATAAAACACGTATGAAAGTGCAGCTGTCCTCATAGATAAATGTAGACGTTTTATCGTATACAAGGACTGTATCATGGTCTATTATCTTGTAGTTGTTACTCGATACATGTATCTTTATTTAATACTTCATTCACGAAACATAAAATATTCTAATAATATTAGAATAATTTTATGATGAATTTCGATGAGAGATTTCTATTTTATACTGTTTTTATCGAGGGGCTTCTCACTTGAGAAATCGTGGATTTCCTTGTTTTAATGTTAAAAAAAATCTGTTAGTAATCTTATAAATCAGAAGTAATCATTCGGAAATCTGTCAACCTTAGATAGAAATCAGATAGAAATCAGATAGTAATCAACGGACCGCGGGAGCCAAAAAATTTGAACATCTTTGACATGCACATTGACTGGTGGGCATAATCTAACCTCACATACCTATTTGTTTTATTGAAATCGACAAGATTAAAACAAAGTTTGTTCAAAATAAAGTAATAACATTTCGTAAGTGGAAACAATATTTAGCTGTTTTAACTAAATTATTACAATCCTCCCATTCGCGCAATAAACTGTTTTCCACATGTGTCGAACGATATTTTTCCTAACGGGTGTGAAAAAAATGAATCAGGAAAAAAAGAAAAAAACCAGGAGTAAAAACAATGAATGTACTACAATCAATGAAACAAATAACAGATGTTAGTCATATGACAAAAAGAAGGTAAATAATATTTAAAAAAACTCTTGGAAGCCAATAAAATAAAAAATATTTAAAAAAAAATTATTTAGGAAGTGTTTCGTAATGCTTAAAAATCGGCGCAAAATTGTTTCGCTTTTTGTCACTTTTAATTGCTTAAGTCAGTTTTAATTGCTTCGTAAAGTTTATAATGTATATTTGAGTAAATATAAATTGCAGAATTATTTTACAATAAAAACTATCATCGAAAATTATTTTTAAATTCGTGTATATTTAAAAAAATTTAAGTGCATTGCATTCTAAATATATTACTTGATTCGTACGAATATTAAGAATTACTCAAAGGAAGAGACGTGCCAAATCGAGTCTTGAACACCGGATGTTGATGTGTGTATAAATTTGATTTATTGTGAATGTACAAATTTTCTTACGTTTCGATCCACAGTTTGGATCCTTTTCAAAGAACTTCTATTACATTATAAACATTGTGCTACCTGGAACACTATATGATTAGAATTAATATATTGAGTAATGTCGGTTTGTATAAAGTTTACTTTATATAAAATAATGTAAACTTTATACAATAAAGTAAACTTTATACAAACCGACATTACTCAATATATTAATTCTAATCATATAGTGTTCCAGGTAGCACAATGCTTATAATGTAATAGAAGTTCTTTGAAAAGGATCCAAACTGTGGATCGAAACGTAAGAAAATTTGTACATTCACAATAAATCAAATTTATACACACATCAACATCCGGTGTTCAAGACTCGATTTGGCACGTCTCTTCCTTTGATTATTATCAATACGAGTCACTTGGTACCAACAATTTTTATAATTAAGAATTACTATTATTACGAATATTTATGTTATAAACGAAAGAAAAACAATTTCTCCCGTCTTCGACTAAATACCGCCCGGCGCAGTTACTAACGATCAATGAAAATTATTGGTAATCCAAAAGAAATATTAGAAATCACCGGTAATCCCAAAGAAATCTTAGAAATCAGTATGGGAATCAACAGAAATTTTATTGCGAATACCGGAGTCCAAATTCTTTGATTTCCATATTTCTTGAGTGAGAAGCCCCTCGGTTTTTATATATAAAGGAAAGAGAAGATGCAAAAATAAAAATATTAAAGAGTTTTTGCAATACCGTTTATTCCAGATGCGGTAAACGCTAATCACACGTTAATCACATTACGGTAATCACATTATCCTTTTCTTAATTAGATGTGAAGAAAAAGATAATAGTAAACATGATTTTAGCGTTGACCGTATAGTATATTAAACGGTATTGCAAAAACTCATTATATTACATCTCAGACATTCTATAAAGTCAATTTAACAATCAATTATAGTAACTTTTTGATTATTGGAATGTATGTTTAAATAATATATTTTTATCTTTATTTTATCAAGAATTTGGGTCATATATGTGTGACCCACAAATTTCTAAATACATTTAAAATTTTAGTATATATAAAAATTATAGTAGATTTATTTAAAAATAAATTAACTTTATTAGGTCAATCGGAAAGTTCCGTCCGTTCTTTTACAAAAAGTATGATTTTATTTAAGAAACAAAATGAAAAAGTACATTAATTAAAATATTGTCTATCGTTAGCAATGACTTTTTCGGGCAGCAAGCGAATTCGGCGGCAAAAGAACTCATCCTTGTAGGCTATCCAGTCAGACCCATTTTTCGACGTCTTCATAAGAATTGAAGCGTTTCTCAGCAAGTGCATGTGCCATCAACCGAAACGCAAGTGGTAGTCGAAAGGGGCACAGTCTGGTGAGCCGCATGAGGTAGCATTTCCCAGCAAAGTGCTTCCAATGTTTCCTTAACAGCCTTAGTGACGTGAGATCAAGTTGTCATGAAGCAAAATCACTTTATGCACCGCCGCAATATTAACTACATGCGATTCAAAGATGAAACGTTTAACATTTGATTTGTACAGAAGCCTTGAAACATAGAAATTTTATTTGTGTAATTCAAATGTGCTAGTAAATTACGTATTTTATCATAATATCAATCGCAACTTCTTTAAAACGACTATATAATAAATGATTTGGGTAATATGCATTATAACGGATTACCCTTCGACGACCTTGACCTTGACATATGTTGTCAAGGTCATGACTCTGAGTGACCTCCAACAGGCTTTAGCCGTCACGCGTCCTTCGTTAAAAAGTTATTAACAATCATAGTTTTAAAATTAACGTATTATTTCTACTATACATGTATGATATTTAACAAGTATAATTATAGAAGTCGTATGTGTAGATACAGTAGGTTCCGCCCCCCTGCGGGGGGGCTCCACTACTGTTAAAAATAACCTAACCCGACTCATTTAGTGGTGTGAGGCAGCTCTCGCTTCGCGTAGAAAGTCGAAACCCACGTGCAACAGTACAGACATGTAACTGTCTATGCGAAAATATTTCCATGATTGTAGTTGCGCATGGGTTTCGACTTTCTACGCAAAGCGAGAGCTACCTCACACCACTAAATGGATTGGATTAGGTTATTTTTAACAGTCGTGAAGCTCCCCACAGGGGGGCGGAACCTACTGCACTTACGCATACACTTTACGACATTAAGCGACATGGAAGTTACGAGTTCATTGGCAAAGAAAGAGGTGGGATGAAAGTCGCATCCGCTTCATGTGGAAAGTTTAACGTTTCTAAACAAGGGGAAATGTAAAATATAATAGTACTTGTTAACATAGGTATATAGCTGAAATTATACGTTATTTTTAAAACTTTGATTGTTCATAACTTTTTATGAACGCTCCGAAGGACGAGCGACGGCTAAAATTTGTTCAAGGTCACTCGGAGTTATGACCTTCACAACATATGTCAAGGTCAAGGTCATCGCAGGGTAGTCCGTTATAATGCATAATTATCATGATTTATTTTAGCAATTAATTGAAAAATATTAAATAAGGTGAAATAATCATAATTTGACTTAAAAGAGGACACAAATTAAAATATAATAAATATAATGGAAAGAACATGAAAGTTACAAGATCAAGTATTATGCTCAGTATTTTGTCGTTATTGTTGGTTTTGCGAAAGACGTGAAGGAATTTGAAATCATTCATAATTTTTCTGCGAAATTTCGACGTAGCCATAAGACGCGATCACGCTTCGAGAATATCGCGCGAATTAACGAGGACTCCGAATATCTCGGCAGACCACGCGGAATTTATGATACCGTACCGACCGCTATCCCGCGGAGATAACCTATTAAATTCGAATTGATGCAAGTTTAAATAAACCAGAATTTCGGTGGAATATTTTAGGCCTTGAGAATGAATTGCCAAACTATTTCTAAAAAAGATAGTTGGGCATTCACTTTCATTTATATAAATTACTTCCAATTTCATAACCTTAAAATACGAGGGCAAGTCAATAAGTTCTTAGAAAATCTGTCAGAGGGCACTCGCAATCTTACGAAAAAAACACTAAAAAAAAAACACCGATAAAAACACCAAAGAAGAATAGCGTAATTTCGGATACCCAAATGGCGTTTACACCATTTGGGCGTTAACCGGCCAAAAAACACCGAAAAAACGCCAAAAAATTATAGTGCAGTTTTCACCCAAATGATGTCAATTCTGTTAGATTGTTAAAGTAAGTATTACTAATTAGCATCAATTTTAGAATAAAATCGTAAAAAAAAATTTTCCTCTAAATTCGAGAATTAATTTTTTTTCATAATGCTTCCCAAACGGTCGGATCCGATTGTATCACGATCTCGCATGCTTGACCTTGACAATCGTACGGGAACTGCTGCACTTCGATGACCCACGAATCTGTATATGTCTACGTCTGTATAATTATGATATATCTGTTCAATGGAAATATTAAAAACAAATGGTTTATGTGTTTATATGATAGTGTATGTATTAATATATGTATTAGTGTGGTATCCGAAATTACGCTATTCTTCTTTGGTGTTTTTATCGGTGTTTTTTTTTAGTGTTTTTTTCGTAAGGGTAATAAGGTATCATTTTATCCTTGTTTTTCATCGAATATTATAGGATAAAATGATACATCAAATAATAAAATTCACAAATAACAAATAATTGATTAAAATCGATTTCCTATTTTTTTCAAATTCGTATTAAAATCATTTCCGCAAGTGCGCAGAAATGTATTACTACATTACATTTTACGATCATCGATTTCGATGTCAGTAAATATTTTCGACACTGATGTAATTTAATTCTAACAGGATTATAGTGTCGATCATGCGTCGCGACACACAAATATTGCATCGACATATATCCGAAGCTTTGTGTCCGAATACGCAACTTTTGACACTCAATTTTTGCTTTTAAATCGTAACTTTTAGTGTCGACACTCAAAGTTTCGGTGTCAACACACAACGTTTGGTGTCGACACCATAAGTTGCGTGTCTTTTAGTGTCGACCACGGTGTAAGAATAATAGGTGATTCTACTCATGTAAAATCACTGTGATTTTCCTGAGGACATTCCGCAGTTAACTGGAAGGTGGCGTATATGTATAACACCTAATCACACAAAGTATTTTAAAAGATATGTGAATAGATCATCTGCTAATAAGATCTTAATAAAAGAAACATATAATAATAAAAGAAGCTATAATAATTAAAGAAATTGTTGTAATAATTGCACAAACATCTTTTATTAAATTTTGTTGATAAACTTAAAAATAACATTCGTAACATGAGTTAAAAAATTGAATCTTGTACATTTTCTACATTTTTATGTATTATATAAACGAGCTTGTTTCTTTTTTTGACAACTCGTTTTCATTAAATCATTATTTATTTGTTTGGCGTACTGGCGCATTCGCATTGTGATATACATTACCTCAAATATTACTTTTCCATCCGAATTCTTAATCACTTTTGTTGTTATAATGTCATTTTCCTTAAAATGATCCTCACAAACGAGGAAAATTTTAGGTATTCTTATATCAGGATATGCATGCTGAATTAATCCAATCCATTCTTCGCGTTGTTTGATGTTACTTATTGACACTCGAAATACTGATTTCTTACTGCACTTATATCTTTGAACGCAATTAGGAATAACACAATAGTTATATGGCATGATACAAACTAAAAATCAGAAAAGCAGTAATTCTCAGAATTTCTCGGACAGAATTTCTCATCAGAATTTCTCAGACAGTAGATTATTAGGTTAGGTATTAGATCATTATGCCATCTAGTGTTATGTGTTTGAACTGCCTCACTTTAGTCACAGCATTTTAGGGGAAATGTAGGTGAGTGAATACACCTATTATTCTTACATCGTGGTGTCGACACTCAATTTTTGGTGTCGACACTCAAAGTTTCGGCGTCAACACACAATGTTTGGGTGTCGACATCATAAGTTGCGTGTTAACACCAAAATTTTGCGTGTCGACACTACAAGTTAAGTGTTGACACCGAAACTTTGAGTGTCGACAATCAAATGTCGGTATCTACACCATAAATATGGGCGTCAACGCCGAAAAATCGACGTTAACATCGAAAATTGAGTGTAAACACCTAAAATTAGGTGTAAACACCGAATTTTTAGGTGTTTTTTTCGTAAGGGCAGTGTCATGTCACATTACTTTTTGACAAATAACATTTTTAAGCTGATTACTGTCAAATTTTCAGCGGAATTCATCGAGAGGTTTTATTTCTGTAGACGATTAAAGCGAACAATCTTTGTATTTTTTGAAAAATGGAAAAATACGAGTTTCGTGCAGTGATCAAACATTTACAATATGAAAGGTTTAACGCCGAAAGAAATAAAAGCCGAATTGGATAATATTCATAGCACATCTGCACCAGCGTTTGCGATTGTATACAACTGGGTGAATAAATTTAAACGTGGTCGTACATCCACATGTGATGCACCTTTGGGATATTCAATTAAGGCTGCTACGCCATAATTATCTATAAAGTCAACGATATTGTTTTGACTGATCGACAAGTGAAAGTGCGCGAGCTTGTTGAGGTCGCACAGGCACATTACATAACACAGTGATTTCAATATTGTACCAACAATTGGGTATGAAAAAGTTACCTGTAAGATGGATACCGCCTTTGCTCACTGTGGACCATACGCGCCATCGTGAGAGGATTTCAAAACAATGTTTGGAGATGTTCCAACGTAATCAAGATGAATTTCTGCGTCAATTCATTACTGTGGACAAAACATGGATCCATTACTTCACACCCGAGACGAAGGAACAATCAAAACAATGGATTTCACCGGGTGAATCAGCTTCGAAAAAGGTAAAGACCGTGAAGTCTGCCGGAAAGGTGATGACCACAGATATTTGGGATATGCACGCGGTATCAAGAGACGCGGTACGTATAGTGTCTCCGGCTATGGTCGAAAACTGAAAAACACTACAAGTCTCTTATCCCGAACAACCAAAGTCCATTTTTTGGGAGTGCATAACTACTAAAATATAAAAAACTTTGAATCGAACGTTATATGTCCTGAAAGGCGGCATCCCCACGAGTAATTTGAGCCAAAAGAATTTTAAATCAATCAAGCTGTTCTGGAGATACAAGCGGTCGAAAAGTGATGATTTTAATAAATTAAGAAACGTCTCCTTCTTCTTCTCTGTCCGCATTCAAAGCCGTTTTAAAACTTTCTAACATCCCCTCTCACCTTTCATTCACACCTTCACTATTTTCAACCCACCGGACCTCTTCCCCCCGCCCCTCCCCCTCCCCCATCACTCCTCTCTTTCGACGTATTACACTCTCTTTCGTTATATGTATAATATTTTTAAATCATTTTTTAATATACTTGTGATATATTTGTACTCTAAAAGGTAAATGATATCCAAAAAAAATCATATCATAAAAATGAAAAGTTCAAGCCATGTTCAAAAAAGGATAGGGTAAACCCGGTATATACGCCGTGTCAGGAAATACGCCGCAGAAGTCAGAAAAAATAGAAGGAGTGGAGATAATTTTCCGTCAATTACTTTGTTACATGCCTTTATGGTATATTAGTATTATGGTATGATTTCAGTTCTTTACTATTAATATTAATGAAATTATTGCGAGTTAAATCGATTTTTTACTGTAATTAGTAGTGCCATATCATAACTTATAATCTACATAAAATGATTATTACAGAGCGTGTAAAAGACTTAGTGGTTATTTTGCAATACATATGTGTAGAGGAATAGTAAAGCATGTTGTATAGCAAAATACAAGTGCTTTGCTCCTGTATTGTTTGTTTAATTAGTTGTCATATATATCCCATCTATTTGGGATATAC
>NW_017278641.1:189332-198922 GCF_001594065.2 Cyphomyrmex costatus | reverse complement strand
TACTTTGTTACATGCCTTTATGGTATATTAGTATTATGTTATGATTTCAGTTCTTTACTGTTAATATTAATGAAATTATTGCGAGTTAAATCGATTTTTTACTGTAATAAGTAGTGCCATCATAATTTATAATCTACATAAAATGATTATTATAGAGCGTGTAAAAGACTTAGTGGTTATTTTGCAATACATATGTGTAGAGGAATAGTAAAGCATGTTGTATAGCAAAATACAAGTGCTTTGCTCCTGTATTGTTTGTTTAATTAGTTGTCATATATATCCCATCTATTTGGGATATACAGCATTTTTAGCGAGCGGGATGCTGTGCCGCAGCACAGACGCTCTATTTAAGAAGTTTTTGTTAATTCTAACAATTATATTTTGCATTAATGCATAAATGTTGATAAATCTTAAACGTTTAAAGATTATTTTTAAAGATTTGAAGCTATTTAAAAAAATTGTATTAAGTCCTATTTGTATTCTAATTTTCATTCTGAACAATAAAAATTGTCATATATTAATAAACAATGCAAGTTACGTCGTCATTTTACATCTTATTTATAGATTATTTGTGATTTTCTTATGAATTATATATGAGTGGCCATATTATCCCTCCCCCTATGGGATAAATGGCAAAAATGCAGGGGTTTGAAAAAGTTACTTTTTAATATGGAAAATAAATTATTTTGGATTTCTAATATTTTTTTTTCAGTAGTAGATGATACAAAGTTTTTATTTGTATAATTAATTTGCTTTAGACATAGTAAATAATAATTGATAAATTAAGTTTTCGATAGGTGCAGCGTATATACCGGGTTTACCCTATTCAAAAATTTAAACCTTTTTATCTAAATAACAATATATTACCATGAAAAGTAACTGATATATTATTAATTAAAGGTGCCAGTATAAAGTGAACATACATAAAGTGTATGCAACTTTCGATCAATTTTCGAATTGTCTCCGCTTTCCGCTGTCCCCATCACCTCACGCGCAAATGAAATGTCGCTCCAGCATCGTGCGACATTTGATCTGCAAAACATTTATTATTTTACATCCGAGATGAAGGAACAGTCAAAACAATGGACTTCACCAAGTGAACCAGCTCCGAAGAAGGCGAAGATCGTGAAGTCGGCCAGAGGGGTGAATAGGTGATGGCCACAGTTTTTTGGGATGTGATATAATTCATATCGATTACCTTCCGTCGAAGTAAACGAAGTAATCAATAGCAATTACTTCGCAGCCTTATTAGACCGTTTCGACAATTTTTTATAGAAAAAACGTACGCATTTCGCGAAAAAGTGCTCTTCCATCAAGACAATGCACAGGTTCACACATGCCCGGCACCGATAGCCAAATTCAACGAATTCCGCTTCGAATTGCTTCCCCATCCAGCATATTGGCCAGATTTAGCCCCCTGCGACTATTTTCTGTTTCCAAACCTGAAAAAATAACTCGGAGGAAAGAGATTCACCACCAGAGAGCAGATCATCGCCGAAAAAGAGGTTTATTTTGAAGGGTTGGACAAATCATATTATTCGCACTGTTTGAAACAGTTGGAGAATCGTTAGATCAAGTATCGAGCTGAAAGGAGACTATGTTGAGAAATAATCGATCAAAAAAATGTGTTTTACTATGTTTTTCTAAAAACTTATTGACTTGCCCTCGTATAAATACATTAAACTAAATGTACATTAATTAATAAGTCTATATGAAAGACGAAATTCTAGATTCTCTAAGAACTTAGATGTCTTATTGCAATTTTTAATATAGAATTTTATGTTCTTTTTTTTAATATTCATATTAATTAAAATTGCATAGTTATTTAAGATTAATATAATCTTGTTCATGTTGTTCATTTAATAATGAGGTTATTAAGAATTTTAATGATAATATAAATTTTAATATTTTACGTTTTATCTTGATAACTTTGGAATTTTGCTCATTACTGTACGTTACTTCTTACTAGTCTTGTCTTTAAATCGCGCTTTTATTTTGCATATATATAGACCCTAGTCGAAAATTTTTTATTAGTAGTTTATCTTGTTGCAACGAGGAATAAATCTTAACGGAAGTAAGTGGGGGGTGTTTTAGGCACGCGGCTAGTTTACCCGCTGCTACCATCGCGGTTTGTCGCGGTAGGACCACCCGCGAGTCGGATTTCTTCGTCTTCTTCTTCCCCTCCCTTCTTTGCCATATCTTTCTACATCGTCTTCTTCTTCTGCGTTGTCCGAGGTTTCTCTCGTAGTTAATGACTGAAGTTCGAAAGAAGCGACTCGCCTTTTTTCGAACTTTAGTTTCTTTTTTTCATACGGACGCGAAAATCGTTCGAACGACGAAAATGGCGGAAGCGAAGAGTTCGTACTTCAATAATAGAGTTTCATAAAGAATAAGATCGAAAAGAATTCTTATGTAAAAAGACGAATTATATTTCTTTTCAATTAATATTTTCCGGATTACCTGCTTGCTGTTAAGTATAGAAAACTCTCAAGACAAATAGTTTTAAGTCATTATTTCTTTCATTGATACAAAAAATGTCCAATTATTATAGTATTGTAAAATCTATGCTATAATATAGAAATAATAGGTAAGGAGGTAAAACTTAATAATTTAATAATTTAATATTAATGCAATATATTTATAATATATTTATGAATGCCCATGTGAAATGTTTTTATACAAATCTAAATATTATTTCCATGATTATCATTCCGAGCTTATTTAAAGTACACTGTCGGCACCGTCATCACAACAACTATCAAAAGTCACCCTCGAATTCGAGTCTCCTCTTTCGTCTTTGTCTTTCTTTACGCGCGTGGCCTCGGGGCTTATTCTTAATCAGCGATCGCATACCCGAGAAAAATAAATCGTCGCATTAATCAACGGGTTAGTAATATGGATCACGGAGGAAAAAAGCGGAGAAGGGTAGATGCACGGGACAGGCAATGGTGCGAGGGCGGCGCTAAACGTCCGCTTGTAGCCGGCGAGATAACTTTCTGTAATTCAACCGTACGGCAACGAATACTAATTCCCGCCATTAATCTCGAGAGGGTCCGAGTATCGCGTACGAACCTGTTCGATCCTGGCATCTATTCTCTCCGCCACCGCTAGTAGAGAGGTATCCCTTTGATTGAGAGTGCTATGCCGAATGACACGGGATCGACAATTGCGATCGATGGGAATGGTTGAAATAAAACGAAACTGGTACGACACATCGATGCAGAAAACGTTTCCAGGAATAACATTGGCAATGGGTCTGCTCTCTTTAGTTACGCTTTAGTTAACGTTGTTTCTCTCTTCTCTCTTTTCTCTCCTTCTTCTAATATTTAAAAATATACACCTCTTTCTGCATATCTATTTTAAATCTTTAAAAAGTGCAGTAAAGTGTCCTTTGTGTTCATAAATATAATAGAACGTCCTAAATCTTCTAATTTTATAGTAATGATCAGCGATATTAAATTAGTAATCTTATTAGTAATCTTATATAGTAAATATAGTAATCTTATATGAAATCAAAATTGTTTAAATAATTTATTGAATTCTCTAGGACACTTGCGAATAAAGTAAAGTATCCGGGTTCGACTCCCGACCGAGGTAATATTTTTCGCAATAAGAATAATTATTTCCAGATTTAGTTTTTTTGGGTTATTAAAGTTGCGTTTCAAGACAGACAATTGTTCGGCGCGAAATTTGGGGGAACTACGTATATTGGTTAATTATTAATTAAATACACAACAGCCTTAATAGGATGTTATTCTTACTTTGGGTAAAGAATTGCGAAGAATATTATTACATTAACCCGCCATCAGAGATCTATCGATATTCGCACATTCTCGTAAGTGTTTTGACACGCGTATATTTCTTCATATAGAATCTCGATTGAATAACTCTCCCAGGAGTCTAAGATAGACTTCTACTACAATGCCTTACTGATGAGTTCAGTAGTGGAAACCGGGACGAAACGCCAAAAATTACTGATATTCTTCGCAATATATTAGAATAAAATTAAAGATTTTAACGAATTTATTGGCTCGTAACCCTGTTTCTCTTTATTATTAGTTTTAAACTTATTGAGCCTTATTACTAACATATTTAAATAATTTAATTTCTTTCCATCAGATATGTCTTAATTACTAAAAAGATGTATAGTTTAAGAGAATCTTTCTATTTAGAAATTAAATCATATCTTATAGAACTATTAAATTATTTGAATAATCTAATATTGCTGTTCATCGCTGCAAAATTAGAAGGTATTCTGTTGTCCTTTGTATATATATAAAAAACAAAGAAATTAATCATGCAATTCACTTAAATTTTAAAAGGAAACAATTGCGTGATTTATTTTTTCCATCAACAAACGTATTTGTATCTAATTGTAAGTATCTACAAATATTTTCAACATAATTCTTAATTATAATTTACATAAACATGACGAGTAATTTTTGATAGTTAAACAAAATTTAACTAATAATTTGATTATACACATATTATACATGTTACATTATGTCCATATTAAAATAAGCCACAAAAAAGGAAGTGTAATAGATGTGCTGAGCAACATAGTGCACGCATAAGCGGAAAGGAAAAAATGAAAAATAGCGCTCGAGAGTGGAAGGATGAGAGAAAAGCTAACTAGGGAGGATTTCAAAGCAAATTGCCAGTCTCGCCCTCGAATTCCCCCTTCTACCTTGTCACTTTATCATCCCTTTGGTCGTTTTTATATTCTCAATCTACCACCTCGTTCGTATGCTTTTAATTCTCTTCTCAGTACGTTTTTTGATTATATGTTCTTACAGTTCTCTCACTTAGTTGCACTGATGCATGGAAACGAATTTTAAACGTTTTTTTCATCGAAGATGAACTAATCGGAAACGGTTAACTGATTAATAAATTGTCAAGAATTTTATTAAATAGTACGAACTGATTTGAAAGCCCCGATCGGTTGTGCGATATATTTGGAGAGCTTAAACGAAGGATAGATGGAAAAGAGGCAGCGTTAAAGACTCTCTGAGAGTAACAAATTGCTTAGCTTGCAGATGAGATAAAGTTCAAAGAGGAACCTCCTGAGGTGAGGGTAAGAGACGGTCCCAATGTGATAGGACCCAGGAAACGAAAAGGAACGTAGCGTAAATCTCTGACCATCTCTGATCTCATTTTCTATTCCCTAGCGTTCTCACAACTCTCTTTCGCTTTACTTAGAAACGCTATTTTACTAACACCAAGGCCCGTATTCAGAACGCGCTAACAACGATGTTAGCGCGCTAACATGCTACAGTTTACGTCATGTATACTATAGAATTTCAGAGATAAAAGCGCGCTTTTATCGATAAAAGTGCGTTCTGAATACGGGCCTATGTTTCTAAATGTCGCGAATTCGAAAATTGGAGAGAGAGAATAACTTTCAACATCTAAATTTCTTTTATTGGTTCTCATAAAAGTAAGTAATAAACTTGTCACACAAAAATGAATTCTGACAATTATAAATAAATATTCTATCGTAAAAAGGAATGTATGTAATATGGGAAATTTGTAAATAACTAAAGTAACAATACTAGCAAGTAAAAATAATTTTAGTAGTTACCTGCACGGGCACAATTATTACAATAAAATTAACTTTATTTTGTAACATTTTTATCAATTTTATCATAATCAATGTAAAATAATAAAAAAAAAGATTCGAAAAAACAAAGGCTCTAATAATTAAATCTAATAACAAAATTAAAATGTTAATACGGACCGACACGAGTTATCAGTGTGCAATTACAATTTATTCATATAGAACAGTGCTCACAAAGTCTGCACATTCCGAGCCGATTCCTGCAGGCGCCGCCTCCTATCCCCCCACTCGATGCTTGGCGGCCTCAGCGACCAGAGAGAATCAAGAGAGAGTGGAACGAATGCACCGGAAGTCGCCATTTATGGACCGAGATAATAAGCGTTAAAGTTGACAAAGCTGTCACCAGCTGTTACATCGGTCAGTCTGTTCTATGAGTATCTCACTTTAATACATGCACATTTGCGGAAGTAAGCTATAAATGGCGGAACCAATCAGAAGAGAGAACACTATCCGCTCCACTCTCCCTTGATTCTCTCTGTCAGCGACGTAGCAAGGGGTGCGTTCAGAATGAAAATTTTTCGTCCGGACAAGGGTGTCAACAGGTAATGTGACGTCACACACTTGGACGTTTTTATTCTGAACGAACAGGACGAATCTGTAGCAGTGTTACTAGTGGGGCCGCGTTTTCTCTCTCTCTCTTTCTCTCTCGCTCCCATGGATGCATTTAGAATGAACCAATGAACGCCCGGACGACAACTTTTTACCTAAAAGCGTTCGATTTGACCGGATGCTTCGTTCAGACGTTTCACCCAGATCGCGTTCAGAATGGGTTTAGAAAAACACCCAGACTACAACTTTTCGCCACACTCAAGAAGACTAGAACCAGGAGAGTAAACTAGCGTGGTGGAGGTAGGTCAAAAAACGTCCGCGGTTATTCATACAATGCGCAGTGGCATTGCACATTTATGTGAAAGTCTGAAAGTTTGAACATGCGCGCATCGGTTATAACCAAGAAGTTCTTGTTCTTAACCTTTGTTTTCCCCTCATTTGGATAGATTATTTTTTACATTTGAGACGATATTGAAGAAATTATCGAATCAAATAAAGAGTCTAATTCAACAGATAATTGTAACTCAAATGTAAAAAAAATCTATCCAAATCGTAGAAGTCTCTAAAAAGGAAAAGGACTGAAATTGTTATTCTGAAATGTGATTGAATTCCTTTGCCGTACTATTTAATACGGTATGCTCAATAAAATATTTTATTCGAGATGGAATTTTTTTTGGGAATTTGACAATTTCTCATCATATAATTCTATTAGCTCCTCTTCTTCGGAATCGTCATCAGACTCGATATTACTCAAGAAGAACGTTTTATATAATGTAATAGCACCTATTGTACAATTTTCCATTGTACTTTTCAACTAAAAATTAATAATATTAAATAAATTAATAGAATTATGTTGCTCTTATTTTGAATAATTCTCTCTTAATAAAATTTATGCATGTATTTATTACTTGCTTTTTTACATTAATATATTGTTATATAGAATAAATAATGTAAATAAAAAATGTATATAATCACTTACCAAGTTCAAACTATTCTTTTATATCATCTATAAAATATATTATTATCTATCAAATTATTCTTTATATTATTATCTTTATATTAAAGTTCAAACTATTCTTTATAATTTATATTGTTCTATTTATCACGGTTAAATACGGAAGTGTCTCGGTGCTAAAATGGCGTGAGACATAATAATAATCTCAAATCATATCATCATATGGTTCTTATAAGTTATAGGTTGCGTAGGCATAAATAGGCTTCTCTGCGCATGTCGGGCGAAATTGGCCGCAGTCTCGAGTGCGGCGAAAAGTTGTAGTCTGGGTGTTTTTTTAAACCCATTCTAAACGATCTGGGTGAAACGTCTGGATGAAACATCCGGTCAAATCGAACGCTTTTAGGTAAAAAGTTGTCGTGCGGGACGTTTTCAAAATTTACAAAAAGCGATAAAATCTCTTAAAAAAACCTTTTTTTTTAAAAAAGAAAAAACATACGCCAAGTGCATAAAAATATATTGACCTTCTTGATCAAAAACAGATATGAGATAAATATAATTGACCAAGTGTATTCTTCATTACGCCAGTCACGTAAGACAGACCGAAAGTGACTATAATTGTCAACTGGATTATAGTGAAGAAAAAACTTGGCGTGCCCGGGTCGCAATATTTTAGAATCTTTGTTCTATCGCAATATTCTGCAGTATACACTATATATGCGAAAACAATAATTCAACAAAGAAAAGATGTTAATAATTGCTTACTGAACAAAAAATAATAATAAATAAGTATAAGTAAAGGACTCTTATTCTCAAACATAAAAAGAAACTAAAAAGACAAATTAAGAGTCAAAAATTAAAAATTATTCTTTAATAACGTAGTAAAAAGATAAAAAGAAGTAATAAAATTCACATAAAAAACATGACTAAAATTGAAGATATAAACGTGTGTACATAAATATGAAAAACAAGAACAAAATTAATACAAATAAAAATAAGCTTAATAATAAAATCTAGAAAACTTTACATGTTTCGACTCGTGGATTGAGTCTTCTTCAGAAGTAACCAACAGAAAAACATCGTACAGAAAAATCATTGATGAAAAAGTGATGCATCCAACATTAATTTTTGACTCTTAATTTGTCTTTTTAGTTTCTTTTTATGTTTGAACATAAAAAGTTGTTATTTATAATGTTTTTAAAATATATATCTAAACATTATATTTATCCATAATTTACATCACATCTATTATTTGTGAATATATTTTTATGTCTCACAAATTATATCACTGTATATGTTATACACTATATATGACATTATATCTGTATACATATGTCTGTTATTTTAATTTATAATGCAAATACTATGTTGAAATAATGTTTTCACTGCATACTGTTTACAATTAATGCGACCCGGGCACGCCAAGTTTTTTCTTCACTATAATCCAGTTGACAATTATAGTCACTTTCGGTCTGTCTTATGTGACTGGCGTAATGAAGAATACACTTGGTCAATTATATTTATCTCATATCTGTTTTTGATCAAAAAGTTCAATATATTTTTATGCACTTGACGTATGTTCTTTTCTTTTTTTAAAGAAAGGTTTTTTTAAGAGATTTTACCTCATTTCCCGAAATCTCCCACAAGAAGAGAAAAATGGATAATCTATCATGCCTCTGGTCGTATCAATTAGACACCTAAAAAGTATTTTGCCTTATGTAATATAAATTGATATAATATTATATAACTATCATAATATATGTATATAATGATAGAATTATCATCTTTATATTAACGTAAAGACAGGGAGCAGTTTACAAAGCTCTTTTTCTGTTTACAAACATAGTTCTTAACTATGTTCCATTTCACGTATGATGCGCAGAATTTATCCTTGTAACGATTCATCCCCCATCGTTCTGGCTAACACCACCCAGCCGAACGCCGCTGCATCGCTGATTGCGATGCAGTGATGAGGGCGCATAGCGCCCGATAAAATAAGAAACATAATTCGCAGGTACAAAGCGGCAGTAACGGCCGCGTAACACCGAGCACCGCCGATCGAGACCGAAGTAGAGCGATCGCCGCGGATTCCCACTTCTTGGGACTCAGACCCGAACACCGCAAAGTACGGGAAAACGCGAGCGAAAGCGGAAAACCACGAACGCGGCATTTTCGTTCGTATAAAAATGCCGCGTTACGAGAAAAGAGTGATTCCTGTCCCGACCTGCTCCTGACAACGAATCCCGAGATCCTAGCAAGCCTACACGACACCGAGAAAAACGGGCCAGAGCGTTCTCTAGCTCCGTCGAGAGTTCTCGACAGGTCTCTAGTCAGGCATCCTAGTGCACCGAACGGCAAAGAACCGAGGGGCAGAGTGTGCTCTGCCTCTGCCGAGCGTTCTCGGCAGCCGTCTCGGTGCAACGTGCAACCACCACTGCATCACACACTGCGATCGACCAGCAGTCGCCCGGG